>NC_044335.1:300000-600000 GCF_007399415.2 Gopherus evgoodei
AGTTCCTAACTGTCAGGGTGGTTAAGCACTGGAATAAATTGCCTAGTGAAGTTGTGGAATCTCCATCTCTGGAGATATTTAAGAGTAGGTTAGATAAATGTCTATTAGGGATGGTCTAGACAGTATTTGGTCCTGCCATGAGGGCAGGGGACTGGACTCGATGACCTCTCGAGGTCCCTTCCAGTCCTAGAGTCTATGAGTCTATGAGAACGTGACAGGCTGGCACTCGATGGGGGTGCTTAGGGGGGCAGTGGTGGGAGGAAGGGGAACACTGGGATGGAGTGTGGGGGAGGGAGGTTGGGAGTGTATAGGGGTCTGTGTGAGGGATGGATCCCAGGATGGGGTATGGGGAAGGGAGGGAGGATGGCGGTGCATAGGGGGGTCGTGTGGGGGAGGGAGGGCAGGTGGATGGGGATGCATAGTGGGGCCGTGTGAGGGAGGGAGGGAGGGAGGCTGAGGGTGCATTGGGGGCCATGTGGGGAGGGAGGAAGGGCAGATGAGGATGCATAGGGGGGCCGTGTGGGGGAGGGATCCCTAGATGGGGTGTGGGGGAGGGATTCTGGGATGGGGGTGCATTGGGGGGCCATGTGGGGGAGGGATCCCAGGATGGGGTGTGGAGGAGGGATCCCGGGATGGGGTGAATAGGGGGGTTGTATGGGGGAGGGATCCCAGGATGGGGGTACATAGGGGGGCCATGTGGGGAAGGGAGGGCAGGTGGATGGGGGTGCATTGGGGGGACGTGTGGGGAGGGAGGGCAGATAGGGGTACATAGGGGGGCCATGTGGAGGAGGGAGGGCGGGGGATTGGAGTACCCAGGGGGGAGGGAGGGCAGATGGGGGTGCATAGGGGGACCATGTGGGGGAGGGATCCCAAGATGGGGTGTGGGAGAGGGAGGGCAGATGGGGGTGCATTGAGGGGACGTGTGGGGGAGGGAGAGTGGATAGGGGGACATAGGGGGGCCATGTGGGGGAGGAATCCCAGGATAGGGTGTGGGGGAGGGATCCCAGGATGGGGGTGCATAGGGGGGCCGTATGAGGGAGGGATCCCAGGATGGGGGTGCATGGGGGGCCATGTGGGGGAGGGAGGGCAGGCGGATGGGGGTGCATTGGGGGGCCGTGTGGGGAAGGAGGGCAGATGGGGGTGCATTGGGGGGCCGTGTGGATGAGATAGGACAGGCGGACGGGGGTGCATTGGGGGGCCGTGTGGAGGAGATAGGGCAGGCGGATGGGGGTGCATTGGGGGGCCGTGTGGGAGGGGTCCCTGGATGGCATGTGGGGGAGGTAGGGCAGGCGGATGGGGGTGCATTGGGGGGCCGTGTGGGGTAGAGAGCCCAGGATGGGGTGTGGGGGAGGGCGGGCGGGCAGATGGGGTGCATTGGGGGGCTGTGTGGGGGAGGTAGGGCAGGTGGACAGGGGTGCATTGGGGGGCCATGTGGAGGAGATAGGGCAGGCAGATGGGGGTGCATTGGGGGGCCGTGTGGGGGAGGTAGGACAGGCGGATGGGGGTGCATAGGGGGGCTGTGTGGGGTAGGGAGCCCAGGATGGGGTGTGGGGGAGGGAGGACAGATGGGGGTGCATTGGGGGGCCGTGTGGAGGAGGAATCCCTGGATGGCGTGTGGGGGAGGTAGGGCAGGCGGATGGGGGTGCATAGGGGGGCCTGTGGGGTAGGGAGCCCAGGATGGGGTGTGGGGGAGGGAGGGCAGATGGGGGTGCATTGGGGGGCCGTGTGGGGTAGGGAGCCCAGGAGGGGTTGGAAGGAGGTAGGGCAGGCAGATGGGGGTGCATTGGGGGGCCATGAGGAGGAGATAGGGCAGGCGGATGGGGGTGCATTGGGGGGCCGTGTGGAGGATGTAGGGCAGGTGGATAGAGGTGGATAGGGGAGCCATGTGGGGGAGGGATCCCTGGATGGCGTGTGGGCAATGTAGGGGAGGCGGATGGGGGTGCATAGGTGGGCCGTGTGGGGTAGGGAGCCCAGGATGGGGTGTGGGGGGGAGGGAGGGCAGATGGGGGTGTATTGGGGGGCCGTGTGTTGGAGGTAGGGCATGCAGATTGGGGTGCATAGGGGGGCTCTGTGGGGTAGGGAGCCCAGGTTGGGGTGTGGGGGACGGAGGGCAGATGGGGTGCATTGGGGGGCCGTGTGGAGGAGGTAGGGCAGGTGGATAGGGGTAAATAGGGGAGCCATGTGGGGGAGGGATCCCTGGATGGCATGTGGGGGAGGTAGGGCAGGTGGATGGAGGTGCATGGGGGGCCGTGTGGGGTAGGGAGCCCAGGATGGGGTGTGGAGCAGGTAGGGCAGGTGGATGGGGTGCATTGGGGGGCTGTGTGGAGGAGGTAGGGCAGGTGGATGGGGGTGCATAGGGGAGCCATGTGGGGGAGGGATCCCTGGATGGCGTGTGGGGGAGCTAGGGCAGGCAGATGGGGGTGCATAGGGGGGCCGTGTGGGGTAGGGATCCCAGGATGGGGTGTGGGGGAGGGAGGGCAGGCGGATGGGGGTGCATTGGGGGGCCGTGTGAAGGAGGTAGGGCAGGCGGATGGGGTGCATTGGGGGGCCGTGTGGGGTAGGGAGCCCAGGATGGGGTGTGGGGGAGGGAGGGCAGATGGGGGTGCATTGGGGGGCCGTGTGGAGGAGAGAGGGCAGGCAGATGGGGGTGCATGAGGGGGCCGTGTGGGGGAGGTAGGGCAGGCGGATGGGGTGTGGGGGAGGGAGGGCAGATGGGGGTGCATTGGGGGGCCGTGTGGGGGAGGTAGGGCAGGTGGATAGGGGTGCATAGGGGAGCCATGTGGGGGAGGGAGCCCAGGATGGGGTGTGGGGGAGGGAGGGCTGGCGGATGGGGTGCATAGGGGAGGCATGTGGGGGAGGGAGCCCAGGATGGGGTGTGGGGGAGGTAGGGCTGGCGGATGGGGGTGCATTGGGGGGCCGTGTGGGGGAGGTAGGGCAGGTGGATAGGGGTGCATAGGGGAGCCATGTGGGGCAGGGAGCCCAGGATGGGGTGTGGGGGAGGTAGGGCTGGCGGATGGGGGTGCATGGGGGGCCGTGTGGGGGAGGGAGCCCAGGATGGGGTGTGGGGGAGGTAGGGCTGGCGGATGGGGGTGCATGGGGGGCCGTGTGGTGTAGGGAGCCCAGGATGGGGTGTAGGGGAGGGAGGGCAGATGGGGGTGCATTGGGGGGCCGTGTGGGAGAGGTAGGGCAGGTGGATAGGGGTGCATAGGGGAGCCATGTGGGGTAGGGAGCCCAGGATGGGGTGTGGGGGAGGTAGGGCTGGCGGATGGGGGTGCATTGGGGAGCCGTGTGGAGGAGGTAGGGCTGGCGGATGGGGGTGCCTGGAGGGCTGTGTGGGGGAGGTAGGGCAGGTGGATAGGGGTGCATAGGGGAGCCATGTGGGGGAGGGAACCCAGGATGGGGTGTGGGGGAGGGAGGGCAGTTGGGGGTGCATGGGGGGCCGTGTGGGGGAGGTAGGGCAGGCGGATGGGGGTGCATTGGGGAGCCGTGTGGGGGAGGTAGGGCAGGCGGATGGGGTGCATTGGGGGGCCGTGTGGGGTAGGGAGCCCAGGATGGGGTGTGGGGGAGGGAGGGCAGATGGGGGTACATTGGGGGGCCGTGTGGAGGAGAGAGGGCAGGCAGATGGGGGTGCATGAGGGGGCCGTGTGGGGGAGGTAGGGCAGGCGGATGGGGGTGCATTGGGGGGCCGTGTGGGGGAGGTAGGGCTGGCGGATGGGGGTGCATGGGGGGCCGTGTGGGAGAGGTAGGGCAGGTGGATAGGGATCCCAGGATGGGGTGTGGGGGAGGGAGGGCAGATGGGGGTGCATTGGGGGGCCGTGTGGGGGAGGTAGGGCAGGCGGATAGGGGTGCATAGGGGAGCCATGTGGGGGAGGGAGCCCAGGATGGGGTGTGGGGGAGGGAGGGCTGGCGGATGGGGGTGCATTGGGGAGCCGTGTGGAGGAGGTAGGGCTGGCAGATGGGGGTGCATGGGGGGCCGTGTGGGGGAGGTAGGGCTGGCGGATGGGGGTGCATTGGGGGGCCGTGTGGGGGAGGTAGGGCTGGCGGATGGGGGTGCATGGGGGGCCGTGTGGGAGAGGTAGGGCAGGTGGATAGGGGTGCATAGGGGAGCCATGTGGGGGAGGGAGCCCAGGATGGGGTGTGGGGGAGGGAGGGCTGGCGGATGGGGGTGCATGGGGGGCCGTGTGGGGGAGGTAGGGCAGGTGGATAGGGGTGCATAGGGGAGCCATGTGGGGGAGGGAGCCCAGGATGGGGTGTGGGGGAGGGAGGGCAGTTGGGGGTGCATTGGGGGCCGTGTGGGGGAGATAGGGCTGGCCGATGGGGGTGCATTGGGGGGGTGTGGGGGAGGTAGGGCAGGTGGATAGGGGTGCATAGGGGAGCCATGTGGGGGAGGGAGCCCAGGATGGGGTGTGGGGGAGGTAGGGCAGGCGGACGGGGGTGCATGGGGGGCCGTGTGGGGGAGGTAGGGCAGGTGGATAGGGGTGCATAGGGGAGCCATGTGGGGGAGGGAGCCCAGGATGGGGTGTGGGGGAGGTAGGGCTGGCGGATGGGGGTGCATGGGGGGCCGTGTGGGGGAGGTAGGGCTGGCGGATAGGGGTGCATAGGGGAGCCATGTGGGGGGGGAGGGAGCCCAGGATGGGGTGTGGGGGAGGGAGGGAGGGCAGTTGGGGGTGCATTGGGGGGCCGTGTGGGGGAGGGAGCCCAGGATGGGGTGTGGGGGAGGGAGGGCTGGCGGATGGGGGTGCAGGGCGTGGCACAGGACCCCCCCTTGCGCCCCAGGCCGGGGCTGGTCGGTGGGGAGGCCCGGGCCGGAGCCCCCAGCGCCGCATTCTCCGCGTCTCCGGCAGGGGCCGGGCGGAGCTGGGCGGGCGCCTCTCCCCGCCCAGGCGCCCCAGTCACACTCCAGCCCGCTCCGCTCTGCCGGCACCAGCAGCCGGGCTGCGCTGGCCGCCGAGCGGCTCCCGGCCGGTCCCGCTGGGCTCGTCCCGGGTCCGGGCCATGCCCCGTCCGCAGCCCCGCGCCGGAGGAGCCGGCAGGAGCCGCCGCCCGAGGTAAGAGCGGCTGCCGGGGACGGAGCTGCGGGGACCGGCGCTGCCGGAGCTTCCCGGCGCAGAGGGAGCGCTGCCCGCCGGCTCCCGGAGCTGCAGCCCGGGCAGGCGGCGGGGTCCGGGGCGCCCGTGCCAGGCCCCCTCCTAGCAGCGGGGCGAGGAGCCCAGCTTCCCCGGCTCGCTCCTCGCTGCAAACTTTCCTGCCCCTGCAGGCTGGGTCCCCCATGCCGGCAGAGCGGGGGCTGCGGGCCAGGGCTCGGGCCCTGGAGGTTCCCGGGGGGGCGGTGCTGTGAGCCGTGAAGTTTGGGGCCTGGGGCCGTGGCAGTGAATCTCGGGCTGAATCAGGTTCAGTGACCCTTTTCCAGGTGACTCACCTGAGCGCTGTTTGACGTGCTGTGGGGCCAGGCTGGTGCCCCAAGCTGCAGTGGGTCAGAGGGACTCTCACTGGGCACAAACTCATCTGCTTCACATCATCCCCCTCGAGTTACTGCCACGGTTACAGCTGCGGCAGGGCCATGGCCACCCCAGCCGGGGCTTGGCTGGATCACGGTGGTGCGCTTTGGCCAAGGGCTGTCGCTCTGCGTGCATTGGGATCCGATATTGGAAAGCCCTGTGGCCAGTGACCCCTGCCACCTTCCTAGGCTGTGGGGTCAGGGAGTGAGTCCAGCCGGAGCCGTGGCAGTGACTTCAGGAAGCCAAAGTGAATGTAAAGCAAATGAGCTGTTCTCTGGCCTGTGGCTGGGCAGTGCCCCATTTCCAGGTATTGGCATGTACAATGGAGATTGTCACAAGCATCTCTGTGTCAGTCCTAGGGATTTCTGAAGCACCCATCGCTGCAGTATCTGGGCCCCTCAGATGGCTGCAGTTCACCCCTACACCAATGTTACCTTTAAGAGAAACCATCTGAGAGTCCTTTAGTCATGTTTGTTCTTCGCTCCTGTCCAGGTGTGGAGAGTTAAATGACCTATTTACTCACCTGACCAGGATCAGCTCAGCCGCTGCCAGCAGCCACCCCGAGATTGGTACATTTGCCCTTTCTCAAGGAGCCCCTGCTAATGGCAGGCTGCTGTATAGCACTGCCACCCCATATGCACCAGGGTGTCCCCTGTTTCCTTTCAGTAGAGTCCTCAGGATTCTGGCTTTCTCAATGGAGCCACATTTTCTAATAAACTAAAAATAATTGTACTAAAACAGGCACTCTCCTCCTTTAAAATGTGGGTCCCAAATGCCCAATAGGCATCTCTGCAAAGACAGTCTGGGAGCATGTGCTGTAAGCAGCAAACACCTGGGAAAGGTTTTGCTTGTCCTCTGTGTCCAGCTACTGCTGTTCATTTGAGGCCCAAGGCTGTAAAGCACTGAGTGCCTACAACTTAGCATGCCTCCGCCTGGAGCCCTGACCTTGTGAGACCCAGGCAATCCCCCGGTACCACAAGGGGTTGGAGTGGCAGCCCAATGCTGCCTCTTGTTCACTTATGTCCTTCTGAATGTTCCTAAAAGTTAGTTTTTTTCTTCCTTTTTAATGTGTTTTTTTAAATTAACAAAGCCTGTTACAGAACCAGTGATGTGAATAGTAGCAAGCATGGGCTAGGCGCTGGTGGGAAGTTCAGACCAGTGAACCACAAGGCAGCGCAGTGTGAGAGGCAGGACAGAGTATGAGACTGTTTGGGGTGAAGTGAGCTGCTCCCTCCTGCTCTGAGGGTACTTGGATGGCCTGGGGAAGGAGAGCAGCAACATTCGGCCAGGGCCGCCTGGGGGAGGAGCGGGGGGGCAAGTGGGGCAGTTTGGCCCGGGCCCCACAGGGCCCCCCATGAGAATATAGTATTCTATAATAACGCAACTTTTTTTTTATGGAAGGGGCCTCCAAAATTGCTTTGCCCCAGGCCCCCTGAATCCTCTGGGTGGCCCTGCACTCGGCTCTCTGCATGCCTCGCAGGTACAGCCTGAGCTGTCATTTCTGTTCTTCTGGGGAAATTTCAAATGCAAACGATTTCCTCAGGACCAGTTTCTGTCGCTCATGAGAGCCTGATATTTACAGAGTGTTTGAAACCTGCAGACTCTGGTTTAATAGATTGTGGACTCTATTTTCCAGGAAGCTCACCTTAGATGCAGCATCAGGTTGTGCTCAGGTTTCTCTCATAAAACTTGCAGATGCTCCCCTACCTCCTTTTTCTAGATAGCAAGTGCAGCAGATCCTTCTCAGAGTTACAGATCATGGCCATTTTGCATAAGTTTTCAAAATTCCCCGATAAGCTGTTCCTCCAGACTGGCTGACTTTGGCGTTATATACAGTAAAAGCAGGGAACGAGAGAGGCTTGCATGTTTCTTTCTGGGCTGAGACCTTGCTGGCTGAATTCCAGCTCCATCCCTGTTTTTCTGTCTCTGTGACAAACCCCTGGAAATGCTGACATGGTCTCAAGTTGATGACTATAGCATGAAGCAGAGAGTCCACAGCTGACCAAGGTAGACCAAATTCTGCCCTGATTTGCAAGCTGTGCCACTCCCTTGCGTTCAGTGAGATTGAGAACAGAGTGATCCAGACAGTGTCATTGGGTTATCAACAGTTCATAGTAGTATATGTTTAAAAAAAAAATCACCGTTTGATATACAGTAAATACCAGCTTTGCCCCTGCAATACAAATCAAGCACTTGTTCTTTGCTTTTGGTGCCTGACACTGTGCAGTGGGAGACATGGATTGTAAACTGCCAGCAGTGGAGTCATTGGTAAAATCAGGCCAATTTTAAAACTTCCTTTTACATGAAATTAGCAAATGTCACAGAAACTATGTCAAAAGGCCTTCCTCAGGTGAGAGAGAATGTATAGAAACAAAATTCCCTACCTCTGTTTCAAACAACACCTGAGGCTCTTAAAACTGGGTATTTAAAATGTCTACAGACCCAATCCTGCAAATCGTCACTCAGATGAATAAGGATTTTCAGGATCAGGCCCTACTCGCTATTTACCAGGTATGCTGTTTTGTTATTTGGGGATTTATTTCCACTTGGACAATGAAAACAGACTAGTTTGTTTTACCTTTATTTAGAATCAGTTTCAGGTAAATTTCACTTTTATCTTCTTAGGCACTAGTCCAAATCTGCAGGATTTGGGTTGCAAAGGAGCCAGAGGAAATCTTTGCTTGTTTGAAAAATCATTTCATGTCCACTGACTCTGTATTTTTATTTGCATGGAGCTATTAAGTGTTTTTCCAGCTTCTCTGAAGAAAACCCAAGTTTTAGGTCAAATTTGACTTGCCATTGTCCCTTTAAATTATAATGACAGAATTTTCAAATAATACTTTCTGCATTCTGACATGTTTGACATGGCTAGAAATATTGGTCAAAGGATGGAGTGTTGTGGCCACACTTACTTTTCTCCTGTATTGACCTTTACATATTTGTACATGTACATTCTGTATGTAGTGTGAGATCATGTTAGTTTTATACCTGCGTAGTTCCCACTATGTATATATATGCAAGTATATTTTGTGTATGTATGTAATAATGTCTCCACATAAATATCTGTGCAAGTGCAAGTTTAATTATAGTTTAATTATGTCAGTTTATAAGGAATAATCTTTCAAGGGTACATGTATGTGTAGGATTCCTTACATTGGTGTGTGGATTGTACAATCTATATACAGCGTGTAACTAGCTTGCTGTTACGTGGATCTCTGTCCATCTCTGGGGTCGGTTTGTTTGTGGAGGGGTGCGTGCACTAGCCTTATGTCCTTGGTCCTAGATGGCATTGTCCTGTGCTATGCTCTGAGCTGGCATTGGCAGCGCAGCCAGGCACTGTAGCTGTGCAGCCAGGTCGGGAGACAGTAGCACTTGGTCTGCTTCTTTTTCGGAGGATGACTGACTGAACTGCACAGGCTGGGCCCCAGGTGTCTCCTCAGGGAGCCGGAGGTGGGAGGGAGATGAGGGTCGGTGACTTCCTTTGCTTTCTGGATCCTCCTGCAGCATTTGATTTTTCACCCAGGGCAGCTGCCCCCAGGAAGGCTTTGTTTCCCTTTGTTTTCTTGTGCAGTTGGACTTTGTTTGGGGTTAATGACTGTATTGGCCCTGGCTCTGCCTCAGCACTCATGAAGCCTGCGTTTTGCCTGCTTGGTTCAGCCACAAGGAGCCGTCCATCAGCCGGTCTCGGCTTGGGTGCAGGGAAGTTGGTTTGCGGGGTGCTAGGTGCTTGTTAACATTAATGCAGGGCGGGTGCTTGCTGTCTGCTCAGCCCTGCAGGGATTTTATATCTTCTGGGGCTTTGGATTTGTTGTTGGAGTTCCCTGCCGAGGACTAGACTGGGGCATGTAAAGCCAAAGACACTCTGATCCCATTGGCAGTCACCACAGAGATCCCTTGCTCCAGGATTTAGATTCTTTGTTACATTTAATCATTACTTTTTATTATTTGCAAAGCCTGTAAAAAGAGCCAGGGAAATGTGCAGGGACAGCATGTTCCAGTCGTTTTATCTTCTCCGCAGGGGTCTGGATTACAGGGGCTGCTCCAGACTCTCCCTGGGCTGTCTGTATGTCTCCTTCCATGTTTGGTTCTTTCTGGCAGTCTCTGCCCTGCGCTGTGCTGAGGTGCAGGGAGCAGGCTGATTGTTGAGTGGCCCTGTTCAGTGCTGGAGTTTATCCTGGTTAATATGCCCCCAGCCTGCAGGTTGGGCAGCCACACGGGGGGGGGTGGCTCTCTGCTGCATCCAGCACCTGCTGAGCTTTGTTTTTCCACCTGTTCCATGTCAGAGGAGAGATGTGCCCAGTGTTCTCCCTCTGGTTGGGGAATTTCACCATGGGCAGCAAAGACCAGGAATTCACCTATGGGAGCTTTGACCTTCCCCAATCCACAAGCCTGGCTGGGACCCCATAGAAGGAAGCGAGGGGTCTCCCACCTCCTCTGCTGAAGCCATAGGTCTGCGTCTTGGAGACGCTGCTCCTCAGAAGGCACCGAAGAGCCCCAGGGTGGGTCTCACATGTGCCCTTGTGAGACTCTGCAGTTGTGGGGAGCAGCATTCAGGAGCTGGCTGTGTGGCATGGGGGCTGTGCTGTTACTGCAGAGCGCCTGTTGCTGGGAGCAGCTCCAGACATGGGCAGTACCTAGAGGGGAGAGGTGCCAGAGTGAGGGGGATTCCCTGCGTGCAGGGACCAGACTTGGGATGACTCTCACCCAGGTGAGAGCACTTACACACAGGCTGAATTTTAGTTTCAACTGTCAATTTTTACAGTGTGTGTTTGTTGCATCTATAAGCCAGCATGCCCCCCCACCCACGAGCCCTCTGAGTACCTGTGAGCCAGAGCAGCCCACCCCCCACGAGTCCCCCCCAGGTATCTGTGAGCCAGGGCCATTCCCTCGCCTCTGACTTCCGCTCCCGCCTGTATCCAGCGCCATCCCCTCATCTCTGACCTCCCCCCCCGCCGGTATCTGTAAGCCAGCGCTGTCCCCTCCCCTCTGACACTCCCCCATGATCTGTGAGCCAGCGCCGTCCCCTTCCCTGTGACCCCCCCCCCGATCTGTGAGCCAGCGCCATCCCCTCCCCTCTGACCCGCCCCCTGGTGTATTAGAGCCAGCACCATTCGCTCGCCCCTGGGGGTGTCACAGTGATGGGGATGATCTATTGATCAGAGCACTAATCTAGGACTTGGGAATTGAACCTGAGTTTCCCTCCTCTGCCACAGACGGCCTATGAGACCTTGGCCCCATCCCTTAGCCTCTGTGCCCCAGCCACGTCTGTACAATGGGGATACCTGGCTGCATAGGGCTGTGGGGATATATACATTGAAGACAGCGAGGTGCACAGATCCTGCAGTAACAGGGGCCGTAAGAGCATCTGCAAGAAGGACAAACACACAAGGGAAGCCTCCTGCGCCCATGCTATCTGGATCCAGATTCCCAGACTCCCTGTGCTTGATTCAGATCACACCGATTGCCAGAGTTTAGCTGGCCAGACCTGGCGGTGACAGGTGACCACTGCCCCGCAGCCCCTGTGACCACTGCCCCGCAGGATATGCTGTGTCAGGAGATCCTGCCCCTGCCCTGCCATTGGCTCGTGAGTGGGTGGTGCTGCCATGTCCCAGTAGCACAGCCCCACTACAGCCGGCCTGGGCCACGTGCATGAGGCAATGGCTGAAGGCGGAAGTGCTGGATGAGTTGCTCTTGGATCGTGTAGAGTGCATCCTGCAGGCCTGGTGTTGCAGCCAGAGAGAGGGCTGTTGCAAATGGAGCCTGCACTCAGGTGCAGGCTACAACATTCATTGCTACATCATGTTACTTCGTCCCCGTCCTAGGAATTTCTAGCCAATAGGAACCCAGTCTCTGGGTAGACTCCACTTTAGCTCCTGTGCAGCCAAACCCAGAAGTCAATTGTGTATCTCTAAAGTCTAGCTGGTGTGGACAGACAGGTCTGGCGCTCTGTGGGAGATTGTCTGGCTCCAGGCAAGGGTCCGGGTGAGAGTCCCAGTCCAGTGGCTGGGCTCAGGAAGGCAGCAGTGTTGCTGCTGGGGAAGCAGTGTGTGCACAGGTGATGGGATGGAGCCTGGGTAGTGCCTGCCGGCTGTGCACCTGCTGGGCAGAGCTGAGAACCTCCTGCTCGCGGGGCTGGGGGTGTCTCCAGGACCACGGAGCTCAAGTACTTGGGGCTTGATCATGAGAACAGAGATAATTGGCAGGGATGAGCCTGAGGTGGGTTCCGGGCTGGACAGAGGATCACCAGGTCCAGAGGCCATTGCTGTGGGTTACTGGCGAGCTGAGCTGTGCACGAGGTTATTCTGTCGCAGCAGAGCCAGGTGATTGCTGTTGCCTGTGCCTGGTCTCTTTCTGCATGGCCCCCTCGCTGTCGTTTCCCCTGCAGCCCGACACATCCACAGAGTTCAAGGAAAGGGATTTGGTGCCCCTACCCCCTACTCTCTTCTCTGGTTAGCTTCGCCTCGCTCCATTGCCGGCTCCACTGTCAGTGCTGGGAGCTCTTTGCTAATCTCACCCTAATTAACTGCAGCTGGTGAAGTTAATGACGGTAGGTGACTGGGAACCTGGGCGCCTCAATTCACCTGAAGTTGCTGATGACCACATGCCTTCAGCACTTTGAAAACCAGCCAATCACATGAAATGAAGGGGGTCACCATAGAAACGGCTCAGCCGGTAACAGGCATCCAAGAAACCAACCCGACTTTAGCAGAGGCGTGTGTAGACGTGGGCACAGACACGCACGCAGATCCAGGTGCACTGAGGTACACAGACAGACCTATGCAGACAGACACACGTACTCCAGCATGGCAACAGCAGCAGCTGGAGCTGAAAATGAACCAGCGTGGAGATTCCCTGAGGCTCGGCTTGCAACATGATCCCAGGACGATACGCAGGGAGCCCAGCGTGGGACCTGTGCACCCTTGGCACCGACAAAGGCCTGGCAGTTCTCCCCTAGGGATAAACCTCCATCAGCCAGAAACCAGCAGAGCTCTGCTCTACCGCCTGGACTCTCACTGTGGGCTTGAGCGGTGTCAGCCCCACTCAGGGGCAAGCAGCTTGCTTCATCCCACTAGTCCCTCATTCCCCTCCCTCCTCTCCCGGGCTGTCATAGGCATGGCCTGGGCAAGGGAGCCAAAGCCTGCAAAAACTGGGTTCCTCAGCTGGGGGGCGGGCAGCGGGCCAGGGGTGGCCCTAGGAGACAGGAGCCTGGAAGGGAGGCCTCAGGCTTGTGGGGAGGGGAATGATCCCGGGAGAGCAGGGGAGGGAGAAGCAGCTGAAGCCTGTGTTGAGAGAGGCCTCCATGTTCCCTGCCACTCGCAGCCCCTGGCTCCAGGCTTGTTCCGGGGTGGGGGAGGCAGCTGGACATCTGGCTTCTCTCTGGTGGTTTGAGTCCATCTGTCTGGCCCATGGGAGGTCTGAGTGAATAGTGACAGGCAGGCCCAAGGGTTGAGTCTGTCACCGGCCCAGAAGAGCATGCTGACTTGAGGGTCTCTCCCTTCTCTTGCCTTACCCCTGGGAGACTGTCGCCCCTGTGGGCCTGGCCCTTGGCCTGTCACACCTCTTCCCTAGGACAGACTGGGAGGGAGGCGCCTCGATATTCTGAGGGGCCCTGAGCTTGGAAGCGAATGCCCCCGCCTGTACGTGTGCTCCAGAGCAGGCGGGCTGGGGGGTGCGCTCTCTCCCTCCTTCACCCCCATTTCCCTTACTCTTGTGCAGCATGCATTCCCCAGCCACCTGAGCGATGGCATTAGGGATTATCTGCCCCGGTTTCTATAGCAGCTGCTTCCTGGAGTCCCAAATCCTCAACACTAGTTTTCAGTGATCCCTGCCACTGCTGATTGCACCCAACTGTGAGTGCGTCCCTCCCCCTGGGGATGTCTTGTAGCCCAGCTCTCCTCCTTGTCATGCGCACCTCCCCCAGACGAGTGCGTCTGTCACATCTAAACCAGCCGCACTTGGAGGGGAGCCAGTTTCAGAGCATGAGTTAAAAATAGTGTCAGACCCTATATCCCCAACTGGCCCTGCTGAGCTTCCTCTCAGGCCCCCATGCTCCTGGAGCCACCTGCCAGTTTTCCTGGGTTTTGAGTCATGTTTTCCAGTTATCTAGAAATGCTTTCTATGCCCTGTTGCTGTGTGAGCCTCCCAGACAAGCAGGGAGACACTTTGCCTGGCGTGCAGGGCCTCAGTGATGCTGGCGCCTGCCATGCTTGCCATGTGCACAAAACTGACTAATGGGGAAGAGGTTTCTCTTTCCTCTCCTGGTGTCAGAGTCGGGGGATTGGTTGTAGCAGCAGCAGAGAAGCACGGGGTGTTGTGATGGTGAGCGTGTCCCTTTATCCCTCTGTGACAGGCTTTTGTCAAAATGTCCTGTTGGATTTCATAGGGAAGTAACAGGTCGGGTTCCATCGTAGTTAAAAAGATGCTATAGGAATGTTGGGAATGACTCCCTGCTCCAGGTCTGGGAAGTTTCTACAAATATCCTTCCTGTCACTCTAACTCCTCCATTGGGTCATGGTGCCTTTCTGGGTAAAACTTATCTTCCAGCATTGCCTGATGGAAGAGCCAGGACACGATCTCACTGCTCTTCTGCATCCATGACTGTGACGAAGTGGGACTGGTTTTAATGTTCCCTCTGAATACTATGGGGGGGCCTCATCTCTGGCCAACCCTCTGTCTCCTGGCAACTAATGGCCAGGCCCTTCCCCCCCGCAAGGGGATGCTAAAGGTGTTGGAGACAGAGAGATCAGGTGATCTCCTGGCCCAGAAAAGAGAGACAGCGCAGAGAGGAGGGCCTGAAGGGGGTTGGTAGTTTTTGGAAGCTGGCTGGAAGATGGAGGGGAGCCCCAAGGAGACTGGGGCCCCAGATGGACCTAACTAAGGGGGTGGGTCTTGTCTGCACTGGCAAGACCTGTTTTGGACTGTGTTCCTGTCATCTAAATAAAGCTCTGTTTTACTGGCTGGCTGAGAGTCACATCTGACTGCAAGATGGGGGTGCAGGACCCTCTGGCTTCCCCAGGAACCTGCCTGGGTGGACTCGCTGTGGGAAGCACATGCTGAATGCTACGTGTGAGCTTCCTGCCCTAAAGACAGTCTGGTCCAAGGAAGAGGAGGCTCCCCAAAGTCCTGAATGGCTTTGTGGGGAGCAGTTCGAGAGCATTGCCCGGGGACTCCGTGACAATGACATTCAAAATAAAAGGCCCTTCTGTGCTGCCTTTCTGCCCCATGGTGCCCTGCACAGCAGCAGCAGCAGCCATCTACTGCTTGACCAACTGTGCTTCAAGAAACTGAGTACTCATCAGGCACATGGGCACAGAGTGGACCCTTGCTCCAGGCCTTGCCATATGGCCCCAGGGGGGAACCCAGCATCTGCAGCTGACGGGACAGATTCTTGCATTTCTTCACCACAATCTCTTGCTGAGGAGCTGTGAGTTTTGGATTTTTCAAGGATGCCTTGGGCCCTTTCCCTGCATCCCATGCACCAGCAGAGGGAGCTGCTTTTCCTCATTTCATACACAGGCTGACATGCCAATTAATGTATTAATTTGCAAGGGACAGTCAGACGTGAGACTTGAGTTCTGGCCCTCAAACAGGCCAGGTGAAGGCTGTGCCAGTCCTACTAAGCTGTGTGTGCACCTTACTCCAGTGCCCCTTCCCTGGTTTATCACCACAGCCTGGGCTTGGTCTAGTCCTTCAGGCTGGCTCTGGTGCATGCTGGCTTCTGTGGATGTGTGTAATGTGCACGGGGTATGAGCACTCCCTGTGGCCGTGCAAGGGGTGCGAGCACTCCCTGTGCACGGGGTATGAGCACTCCCTGTGGCCGTGCAAGGGGTGCGAGCACTCCCTGTGGCCGTGCAAGGGGTGCGAGCACTCCTTGTGGATGTGGTGCAGGTGCACAGGATGTGTGAGCACTCCTCGTGGCCGTGCACGGGGTGTGAGCGCTCTCTGTGGAGCAGGTGTGCACTGGATGTGAGCGCTCCCTGTGGAGCAGGTGTGCATGGGGCGTGAGCGCTCCCCGTGGCCATGCATGGGGTGTGAGCGCTCCCCGTGGCCGTGCTTGGGGTGTGAGCGCTCCCTGTGGAGCAGGTGTGCATGAGGTGTGAGCACTCCTTGTGGCTGTGCATGGGGTGTGAGCGCTCCCTGTGGAGCAGGTGCGCATGAGGTGTGAGTGCTCCCTGTGGCCATGCTTGGGGTGTGAACTCTCCCTGTGGAGTAGGTGTGCATGAGGTGTGAGCACTCGCTGTGGCAGTGCATGGGGTGTGAGCACTCCCCGTGGAGCAAGTGTGCACGGGGTGTGAGCGCTCCCCATGGCCGTGCAGGGGGTGTGAGCGCTCCCCATGGCCGTGCAGGTGGTGTGAGCGCTCCCCGTGGAGCAGGTGTGCACGGGGTGTGAGCGCTCCCCATGGGCGTGCAGGGGGTGTGAGCGCTCCCCGTGGAGCAGGTGTGCACGGGGTGTGAGTGCTCCCCATGGCCGTGCAGGGGGTGTGAGCGCTCCCCGTGGAGCAGGTGTGCACGGGATGTGAGCGCTCCCCATGGTCATACATGGGGTGTGAGCGCTCCCCATGGGCGTGGTGTGCATAGGATGTGAGCGCCTCTTTCGGAGCATATGGAGCAGGCCTTGCTTTGCCCAAGCCCAGAAGAAGGATTAGCAGAGGCAGGATGGAGTGCATAGTTTGGAGCCGAAGTTGTGGAGTCCGGAACTGCAGCTCTGTCTAGAGAGCTAGCCGCTGTGGTGGCAGACGTGCTGCTATTTCCACCCCTTGGCATTGCTCAGCATTTCTGAGGCGCAGAAAGCTACGTGCAAGCTCTCTGAATTGGCTCAAACTAGCAGAGCAGTGACAGAGGAGCACTTAAGAACTCTCTCCTAATAAGCCATTGAAAGGTTCATTTAGAGAGGGGCTGGTGTCTGGCAGAGACTGACCCCTGGACCTTCAATTCAGAACTGGTGAACAGGGTTTGGGTCCCTGTGCCAGTGTGCTTTGGTTAGAGCTGACGACATTAGGGCCACTGCAAGACAGGAGACATCAGCTCATATCCCAAGTTCCAAAAGACTCTGCTTCACAGAGTGCTGAGCAAGAGGAGATGGGAATTATCCTCAGCACTGCTGCTGCCTCTTTCCAGTAAATATCCTTGTGGACATGGTCAGCATTCTCCCTGCAGTCCTTGTCCAGCACCTCCTGCCCTGGTCTGACAGCCGGGCACCCCTCATGGTTCTGCCAGCACAGAGCCCGACAGCCATTGCTGCACCCACATTTTCCAGGACTTTTGGAACCTGCCTAATGCTGGTCCTGGGAAGCATCAGCTTCCAGGCTTGACTCTGCCTCGTGGGACAGAGTTTGGGGGCCCGGCTGCAGTTAGTGTTGTTTGTGTGGTAGGCGTGGTCAGCGCCAGGGGAAGGTGCAGAGCATGAAAGGTGAACTGTCAGGCTGGAAGGAGGTTACTAGTGGAGTTCCTCAGGAATCAGTTTTGGGACCAATCTTATTTCATCTTTTTATTACTGACCTTGGCACAAAAAGTGGGAATGTGCTAATAAAGTTTGCGGATGACACAAAGCTGGGGGGTATTGCTAACACAGAGAAGGACCGGGAAATCATACAGGAAGATCTGGATGACCTTATAAACTGGAGTAATAGTGATAGGATGAAATTTAATAGTGAAAAGTGCAAGGTCATGCATTTAGGGATTAATAACAAGAATTTTGGTTATAAATTGGGGACACATCAGTTGGAAGTAACAGAGGAGGAGAAGGACCTGGATCACAGGATGACTATGAGCCGCCAATGTGATATGGCCGTTAAAAAAGGTGCATCAGGCGAGGTATTTCCAGTAGAGATAAGGAGGTGTTAGTACTGTTGTACAAGGCACTAGTGTGATGAACTAGGAATGTTCTTAATGTTTTCTCTGAATACTGTGTTGGTGCCTCAGTGTCCCCATGGCAGTTCTTAAGTATCTGGCAGAGCAAAGGGCCAGTGCACCTAAATGCCTGACACTCTGTCTCCTAGCAACTGATGGCCTGGGCCCCTCCCCTGCAAAGGTGCCAGCTGAAGGTGGTGGAGACAAAGAGATCAAGTGACCTCGTGTCCCGGGAAAGGAGCTGAGCAGAGAGGAGGGGCTGGGGGGGATTGTTAGTCTGGAGCTGGCTGGGGTCGAGGAGTGAAGTGCAGACGTGGGGGGTCTGGTTCACTGCCCCCCAGAATGGACCTGGCCGAGGGGTCCGGTTTGCTATACCTACAAGCTCTGTTTCAGACCCTGTTCCTGTCATCTAATAAACCTCTGTTTTACTGGCTGGCTGAGAGTCACGTCTGACTGCAAAGTGGGGGTGCAGGACCCTGTGGCTTCCCCAGGATCCCACTGAGGCAGGCTCACTGTGGGAAGCGCAGGAGGGGCAGAGGATGCTTAATGCTCCAAGGAGAGACCCAGGAGGTGAAGCTGTGTGAGCTGCTTGCCCTGAACAAGTCTGCTCCAAGGGAGAGGAGGCTCCCCAAAGTCCTGACCGGCTTGGTGGGGAGCAGTTCCAGAGCATCGCCTGGTGACTCCGTGACAACTGGTGCAGCGGTGGGACGTACTGCACCCCGTGAATGGCACTGCTTGCAGTAAGTGACTGGGGAGCAGTAAAACAAAGGAGAGATAATGAGGACCAGGCGTGCTGAAGGCTCAGAGAGGGACGGTTTCAGGGGGCAGTTAACCTCTGGGAGTGTGTGACCAGTGAGAAGGACTGTTGGAGTAACAGGGTCCCCCTGAGGATTGCAGCGAGCAGTCTCAGGGGCGGAGGAGCTTGCTGCTTGACCCTGGGAGAGAGAAGGATTTTTGCAGTAGGAGGGTTCCCCTGGGGATGGCAGGAGCAGTCCCGGGGCAGAGGAGTCTGCAGCTCGACCCTGGCAAAGAGGTGGTGATCACAAGAAGGGCTGGCACACCCGGGGTTCTTCCTGGAAACCATGGGGGAGCCAAGAGCACACAGACCTGTGAGTCCAGAGCCACTTGGGAACGGTGAAGTGATGGCCTATCACCATCTCCTTAAGAAGGACATTGTGATCCTGTGCACAAAGAGAGCGTTACGCATGGGGACGTTCACCAAGGCACAGTTAATTGTGCAGTTGGAGGAGGAGGACTGCTCTGAGGAGCAGATTCCTGGCCCAGATGGGGCTACAAGAGGATCTGGGAGCAGCTGGAACAGCAGTCAGGCATCCCCGGGAGTCTGGTCCCCAATCAGACGAGGGTCTTCACGATTGGGTTCCCCATCAGGGGATCGGAGGCGGATGGCATGGGAGCAGAGCCCGAGAGAGCGAGAGGACCATGAGAGAGAGCAAGAGCCTGAGGAAAAGCTGCAGGAGAAGCAGCAGCAGCGTGGACTGGTGATGCTGGAGCAGAGAGACATAGGGGGCTGCCCAGGGGTCAGTGGGGAAACACGCCTGCGGGGGCAAGACCTTGGGACAGAGAGAACTGTGATGTTGCAGCCCCAGATGCTGAGGGACTGTGGGACCTGGGTGAAGTTCCCTGGGGTGAGGCCCCTCGCCCTGCCTATGGCCCAGATCCCTGTGCAGACCCAGAAGGGGTCGGGCTGGCTGGTAGTTCTCCAGGATATCGGCTGGGAGGCCCTGTTGGGGGGTGACTGTCTCCCCATGGGACAGGATCCAGGCCCCGCTCCTATAACGGCTGAGGGTTTGAATTCAAATCCAGGGAACCAATTGGCTAGGATGGAAATGGTCAGTGAAAATGCAGATGACCTGGCTGGCAGGGGGGAGGGGCTGCTGGGCTCAGGACACCTGCCTACCTGTAACCAGCCCCCTGGGGCTGAGTGGGAGGGAGAGATGCTCCCCGCCCCCCTGCACACCGGAGAGGGGGCTCACGCTGGCTCTGATGCCGTTGATGCCGTGACCGTAGCAGAGAGTTTGCTGCCTGCCCCCACTGGGACAGCAATGGCAGTGCTGAGCATGGGGAGAGCTGAGACCCCAGCTGAGTGGGGAAACACCCGGGCACGGCAGTTCGGCAGCTAAACAGGTTTGCCTGGTCCAGACGTGCTGCTGGGAAGTGATTACACAGCAGGGAGGGAGCTACCAGGGACAGGGCTCAGGGGGGCTGTGACCCCAGGCCCAGCCAGCGAGAGGGAGCAGGTCCCACTCCCTGCCCCAGCAGCTGAATCCCGGATCGAGCTGCAGAAGGATCCCTCCTTGGAGAAGCTGAGGGAACTTGCTGGCCACAACGTTGCAAACCCCCTTGGGGAAGGCTGCAGGGACAGAGTCCTGCAGGAGAAGGGATTCCTGTACTGGGAATGGGCTCCCCAAGGGGAAGTAGAACTAGGGGGAATTGGGAGGCAGCTGATGGTGCCCCAGGAATCCACAGGGTTCTTCCCATTGGAGCTGCTGGATGGGAGGAGAGTGAGGGGACCCCTGGACCTGAAGGGGGAGGATTGGATGGAGAAGGGGGAAGACCCCCTGGGGGATCTCTTCCCTGAGGTGTGAGCCAATCTCCCCATCAGGTGTTCCCCATTCAGAGTCACTGGGAAAGCAAGCCAGATCCTGGAGAGAGAGGTCAGGGACATGCTGGCTTTAGATGGGATCCCGCCGTTTTACAGCCCATGGGCCTCACCCGATCTGGTTTTATGGAGGCTATCAGAAGCTTAAAGCCATCACAGTGTCCGATGCCGACCCCATGCCTAGGCCTGGGGAGATTCTAGACAAGCAGAGGGCGATGGAGAACTTGGCCCTGGCAGACACTGATAACATGTGCATCTTTAGCCAGACCTGGGAGAAACAGGTGTCCCAGGTGAAGAGGGGGCTGGGCTGCCTCAAGGAGGTGGGACTGACATTAAAAGCTGGAAAGTGCAAGGGGGGACGGCAGAGGTGTTGTGTTTGGGCCACAAAGTGGGAAGCAGCTGCCCAAGCCCAGAACTGACCAAGGCCAAGATGGGGGCTCTTAACCAAGAGAGCCCAAATTGCAGCCCAGAGTGCTGGGAGAAGACCCTGTCCTAGTTTGAACCCCAGGGGTATTGGGGATAGCAAAAGGGTTCAAACCGCATAAACCTTCCCACATGCGGCCTGGAAGGGCCATCAAGCACACCCGACCTAAGGGAGGGCGTGAGACTGGACTGTCCTGGTGTAACTCACACCAAGGAATGGGAGAGATGCTGGGGCATCCCTGGGAACGTTGGCGGGTTCGAACTTTCCCGGGTCACTGGCTGGAGTGACCTGGCTCAGTTCGGTCTCGAAGGGGGGAGAGATGTGACGAACTGGGAATGTTCTTAATGTTTTCTCTGAATACTGTGTTGGTGCCTCAGTGTCCCCATGGCAGTTCTTAAGTATCTGGCAGAGCAAAGGGCCAGTGCACCTAAATGCCTGACACTCTGTCTCCTAGCAACTGATGGCCTGGGCCCCTCCTCTGCAAAGGTACCAGCTGAAGGTGTTGGAGACAAAGGGATCAGGTGACCTCCTGGCCCGGGAAAGGGGCTGAGGAGAGAGGAGGGGCTGGGGGGGGGGTTGTTAGTCTGGAGCTGGCTGGGGTCGAGGAGTGAAGTGCAGACGTGAGGGGTCTGGTTCACTGCCCCCCAGGATGGACCTGGCCGAGGGGTCCGGTTCACTATACCTACAAGCTCTGTTTTAGACCCTGTTCCTGTCATCTAATAAACCTGTGTTACTGGCTGGCTGAGAGTCACGTCTGACTGCAAAGTGGGGGTGCAGGACCCGGTGGCTTCCCCAGGACTCCGCTGGGGTGGACTCGCTGTGGGAAGCACACGGAGGGGCAGAGGATGCTGAATGCTCCAAGGACAGACCCAGGAGGTGAAGATGTGTGAGCTTCTTGCCCTGAACAAGTCTGCTCCAAGAGAGAGGAGGCTCCCCAAAGTCCTGACTGGCTTGGTGGGGAGCAGTTCCAGAGCATCGCCCGGTGACTCCGTGACAACTGGTGAGACCTCATCTGGAATACTGTGTGCAGTTCTGATCTCCCATATTTAAGAAGGATGAATTCAAACTGGAACAGGTTCAGAGAAAGGCTACTAGGATGATCCGAGGAATGGAAAACCTGTCTTGTGAAAGGAGATTCAAAGAGCTTGGCTTGTTTAGCCTAACCAAAAGAAGACTGAGGGGAGATATGATTACTCTTTATAAATATATCAAAGGGATTAATATTAGGGAGGGAAAGGAATTATTTAAGCTTTTCATAACATTTCTTCCCAGATCTGGACCTTAGCGTCCAAAATATGGGTGTTAGCATGAAAACCTCCAAGCTTAGTTACCAGCTTGGACCTGGTACCGCTGCCACCAGCTAAAAATTATACAGTGCCTAGCTCACTGTGGTCTCCCCCAAACCTTCCCTGGGGGACCCCCAGACTCAGATGCCTTGAGTCTTACAACAAAGGGAAATAACCCCCTCCCCTTGTTTCCTTGTTACTTCCTCCCAGGCTCCCCTCCCTGGACGACCCTAGGAGATTCCCTGCTTCCAGTCCTGGAAACACAAGTACCGAGAGATCTAATCTCTCCCCCTCACCCGGAGGGTATGCAAAGTCAGGCTTAGTAAATCTAACACAAAGAGATTTTCCCCTTGACTTCTTCCTCCCACGAATTCCCTGGTGAGCTGCAGACTCAATTCCCTGGAGTCCCCACTAAAGAAGAACTCCAACAGGTCTTAAAAAGAAAGCTTTATATAAAAAGAAAGAAAAAAGGACATTAAAAATAGGCTCTGTATCAAGTTGACAATATATAGGTTCAATTGCTTAAAGGAAAAAAATGAATAAACAGCCTTATCCAAAAAGAATACAATTTAACACATTCCAGCAACTACACACATGTAAATACAAAAGAAAACAATATAAACCTATTGTCTTATTATTCTTGTACTTACAACTTGGAAACAGAAGATTAGAAAGCCAGGAGATAGAAAAATCACTCTCAGAGCCGAGAGGGTCAGACCCAAGACAAAGACTAAAGAACTCACACCCAAAACTTCCCTCCACCCAGATTTGAAAAAGTCTTGTTTCCTGACTGGTCCTCTGGTCAGGTGTTTGGTTCCCTGTGTTAACCCTTTACAGGTAAAAGAACATTAACCCTTAGCTATCTGTTTATGACAAAGCTTAATACCAATGAGGACACAAGAACAAATGGGTATAAACTGGACACTAGGAAGTTTAGACTTGAAATGAGACAAAGGTTTCTAACCATTAGAGGAGTGAAGTTCTGGAACAGCCTTCCAAGGGGAGGAGTGGGGGCAAAAGACATATCTGGCTTTAAGACTAAGCTTGATAAGTTTATGGAGGGAACGGTATGATGGGATAGCCTAATTTTGACAATTAATTTGGCAGATGATCTTTGATTATCAGCAGGTAAGTATGCCCAGTGGTCTGTGATGGGATGTTAGGTGGGGTGGGATCTGAGTTACTACAGAGAATTTTTTCCTCGGTACTGGCTGGTGAGTCTTGCCTACATGCTCGGGGTTTAACTGATCGCCTATCCCCACGCTCCAAGGAAGTTCATGCATTTCCCACATGCATGCTCTGAGGCTGTATTGCAATTCTCTCTCCTCATTCTCGTCTGGCCCCATCACTGTGCTATCTGGCGCCTCCCAAGTGTTTATAAATAGAAATAATAATGACTGTTGCTGTCTCTCTCTCTCAGCCTATGGGGGAAATGGCTTGTTTAATTTCTAGGATTTGTGGGTGGAGGGGCTGTCTGTCCGCACAGACGTTAACGGGGGAAGCTGTGGCTCAGAGCTGAGCTTTGCATTTAAGCCTCTCCTGCCTGGTGACAGTCTCATAGCTCTAGCCGAACACAGCTGGCATGGGGGGTCATGGTTGGAGAGATGGTCACTCGGTGAGTTAGGGCTGAGCCCACAGAGAGCTGTGAAAATCAGGACACAGACCCTGAGCAGGCCGCCAGTGCCGGGAGTGGAGCATGGTGGCTCAGTGCTCACAGTGACCTGTGATGCTGAGTAGATGTGCTGCTGTGTTTAGTACCTGTTGTCGCCCCTCGGTAGCCTGACTTGTAACAGTCACGTGTGGGGGTCACAGATGTGGCTCTGGAGGAGGGCACATGACCCTCTGGCCCGTCGCAGTTGGCAGCAGCACCAGAGCTCTCCTAAAGGAGCCGAAGGTGCTGACCAGCTGGCGATGTCATCAAGGGGAACACCCTCTGCAGCACTGCCTCAGGCTTGCCCAGGCTCAGCTGAAGCCAGCTGCTCTGCATCCAGGGGCTGCTGTCTGGAGAACACTGATGGTTGAGGCAGCTCTAGCACTGTCGGCTGATGGTGAACGATACGGAGGAGAGGACTGAGCCTCATGATGGTGTTGGGGGCTAGCGGGTGCCTGAAACAACCCTCTGGGGACAGTCCTGTGTCTCCAGCAGAGTGTGCATGTGGCTGCTTCCACTGGTGCGCAGGGCTTTGAAGGGCCTGGGCTGGTGCATTTGCACAGAGCAGAGATCTTGTGTTTTGTTTGAGTTCTAAGGGTATCACCATAGCAGCCGGAGAGGCACCTGGGGAGGGGAGAGCAGCCCAGGGAAGAGTTAGCAAAGGAAACAGTGATGTAGCGACAGGGAGAGCAGGGAAGCAAAGGAAGTGTGTGATGGAACAAGCTAGACGTGTCTGCTTACGTGGGCGAGTGGGATGCTGGGGGCGTGTGTGGGAAGTGTATGCTTGCAGCTGGGAGTACTAGCGCTCATCCAGCCAGCGTGCTTCAAATAGACTGTAGCCACGACAATGTGGGAGGCAGGAGGGGCTGTCATAACCTAGTCCCAGATTTGGACCTTAGCATCCAAAATATGGGGGTTAGCATGAAAACCTCCAAGCTTAGTTACCAGCTTGGACCTGGTAAAGCTGCCACCACCCAAAAAATTAGAATGTTTTGGGGCACTCTGGTCCCCCCAAAAAACCTTCCCTGGGGACCCCAAGACCCAAATTCTTTGAGTCTCACAACAAAGGGAAATAAACCTTTTCCCTTCCCCCCTCCAGGTGTTCCTGGAGAGACACACACAAGCAAGCTCCGTGAATCTAAACAGAGGGATTCCACCCTCCCCGTTTCCAGCCTTGGAAAACAGAAGTACCGAGAGCTAATCTCTCTTCTCCCCTCACCCAGAGGGAATACAAAGTCAGGCTAGTAAATCTAACACACACAGATTTCCCCCTGACTTCTTCCTCCCACCAATTCCCTGGTGAGCACTGACTCAATTCTCTGGAGTTCCCCACTAAAGAAAAACTCCAACAGGCCTTAAAAAGAAAGCTTTATGTAAAAAGAAAGAAAAATACATAAAAATGGTCTCTCTGTATCAAGGTGACAAATACAGGGTCAATTGCTTAAAAGAAATATGAATAAACAGCCTTATTCAAAAGAATACAATTTAACACATTCCAGCAACTACATACATGTAAATACAAAAAAACAAACCTATCTTTGTACTCACAACTTGGAAACAGAAGATTAGAAAGCAGGAAATAGAAAAATCCTTCCCATAGCCGAGAGGCACAGATTCAAGACCAAGAACTCACACACAAACTTCCCTCCACCCAGATTTGAAAAAGTCTTGTTTCCTGATTGGTCCTCTGGTCAGGTGTTTCAGGTTACTTATTTCCAGGTGAAAGAGACATTAACCCTTAGCTATCTGTTTATGACAGGGGCTAACTGCCCCAAGCGTGTACCTGGGGTCTCTGATGGGCATGCCCTCGGGAGCTAGCCCCTTCTGCTGCTCGTGGTGCCTTTGCTGTGTTCTGTTTGTCATGCTAGCTGGATGAGTGCTAGGGCGGGTATGTCGCCTGGAACTGAGAATCCCCCTTCCAGCTCCATGTGCAGATGTATGCATGCATGCATACAGAGCGCACCAGCCAGACAGCGTGGGCAGCATCAAGCTTGTGTGGGTAAATGACATGGGGCTGTGCAGTAATTGCGTTCAGTGGGGCCAAAAGTGGTTCAGAAGGATGGAGGTTTTGGGGTGGCAGGTTCAGTGTGGATGTGACTGTTCGCGAGTGTGTGTGGTTAGGTTTTAAATCTTCCTGAGTGGTTAGGGTGTAGTGCACAAGTCTCTGGTTCAGCTGGAGACTGTGTTTGGAGCTGTCCCCCACCCTCCCTGGTGCTGAGCTCTCAGCCTAGCGTTTCAATGCTGGCTCTATCTGGTGATTTTGGCAGAAGCATCGCTAACACAGATGCAGCATCCAAGCTTTCTGCCACCATGTTTCTGACAGTGCTCGGAGTGCTGGCTTACACAGCAGGAGCCCTGCCTGGCCATCTTCCCTTCAGCCCTGTGCTGGAGCTAGTAATGGGGGAGAGCTTTGCCAGAAAGCCCTGGTGTAGATAAAGCTCAGGAGTATTAACAGATATTGAGGATGTTGGTACCATCCTCCCTCCCCCCAGCAATCTCCAGCGTTAAGCAGTGCAGGGCCGCAAGCCCTCCTGGTGGATCTAGGTGTGGCAGGGCTGTGTCACAACTGGGGAGGCTGTGCATTTGCCAGTCACCACACTCGCATGCACTCGCTTCACATGCACCTGCGCACACATGCACGTCTTGTAGATAAGGGGGAAGTGGTAGATGTGGTTTATCTTGGTTTTAGTAAGGGTTTTGGTACTGTTTCGCATGACCTTGTCATAAACAAACTAGGGAAATACAACTTAGATGGAGCACTATAAGGTGGGTGCATAACTGGTTGGAAGATCGTTCCCAGAGAGTAGTTATCTGTGGTTCACAGTCATGCTGGAAAGGCATAACGAGTAGGGGCCTGCAGGGATCAGTTCTGGGTCCGCTTGCGTTCAGTATGTTCATCAATGATTTAGATAATGGCACAGAGAGTAGACTTATAATGTTTGCAGGTGATACCAAGCTGGGAGGGGTTGCAAGTGCTTTGGAGGATAGGATTAAAATTCAGAATGATCTGGCCAAACTGGAGAAATGGTCTGAAGTAAATAGGATGAAATTCAATAAGGACAAATGGAAAGTATTCCTTCCTAAGTGGAGTAATCAGTTGCACACATACAAAATTGGAAACGACTGCCTAGGATACTGCGGAAAGGGATCTGGGGGTCAGAGTGGATCACAAGCTAAATATGAGTCAACAGTGTAACGCTGTTGCAAAAAAAGCAAACATCATTCTGGGATGTATTAGCAGGAGTGTTGTAAGCAAGACACGAGAAATAATTCTTCCGCTCTATTCCACCCTGATTAGGCCTCAACTGGAGTATTGTGTCCAGTTCTGGGCACCACATTTCTCCAATTTGTCCACATCTTTCCTGAAAGGCCAGAGGAGAGCAATAAAAATGATTCAAGGTCTAGAAGACATGACCTATGAGGGAAGATTGAAAAAACTGGGTTTGTTTAGTCCGGAAAAGAGAAGACTGAGAGGGGACATAATAAGTTTAATGTACATAAAAGGTTGTTAGAAGGAGGAGGGAGAAAAAATGTTCTTCTTAACCTCTGAGGACAGGACAAGAAACAATGGACTTAAATTGCAGCAAGGGCAGTTTAGGTTAGACATTAGGAAAAATTTCCTAACTGTCAGGGTGGCTAAGCACTGGAATAAATTGCCTAGGGAGGTGATGGACTCTCCATCATTGGGGATTTTTAAGAGCAGGCTGAACAAACACCTGTCAGGGATGGTCTAGATCAGGGGTCTCAAACTCCCGGCCCGCGGGCCATCTGCAGCCCAGCAACCTCCCCAATGTGGCCTGTGGGGCTCCAGCAATTTTGGGGCTGGGTCTCTCCCTTGGCCCTGCCTGCCACCTCCAGGCACTCTCCCCTCCCGCCACGTGTTCCCCGGGCTCCTCCCTGCAGCCCTGGGATGGGGCAGGGCTGTGCCTTTGTGCGCTGCCCCCACCCCAGTGCCCCTGCGACCAATGGGAAGCTGCAGGGGCAGTGCCGGGGGCAGCAGCGCATGGAGGCCCTCCACCTTGCCTTGGAGCCCAGGTAAGCATTGCACCCCGTAATCCCCTCCCCAAGCTTGCACTCCCTCCCCTTTCCCACACTCCTTCCCGCTCCCAAACTCTGTCCCAGAGCCTGCACCCCTTCCTCTCTCCCACACACCCCCTCCCACCCCCAAACTCCATCCTGGAGCCTGCACCCCTCCCCCCTCCTTGAGCCTGAAACCCCACCCCCATCCCTGCAGCCCCACCCCCTATCCCATCCCAGAGCCTGCACCCAGCACCCAAATGCCATCCCAGAGCCTGCACCCCAGACCTCCTCCCCCACCCAAACTCCCTCCCAGGCCTTAAGCAGGTGGGGGGCAGAGTTTTGGGGGTCAGGCTCTGGGCAGCATGAGTGACATTACTGACCAACTGGGAGGATTTGAGGACTGGCACTGGCCCTAAGGTAAATTGAGTTTGAGACCCCTGGTCTAGGTAATACTTAGTCCTGCCTTGAGTGCCAGGGACTGGACTGGGTGACTTCTCAGGGTCCCTTCCAGTTCTATGATTCTGTGATACACAGTCCCACTCTCCCTGGCTTTGTTCTCTCTCACACATTGTGTTTACTTCCCTGCTCTCCCTCTCACTACATCAGTCTGTCTTGCTCATTCTTGCCTTTGATCTCTAGGCTGCTCCATTGGTTCTTCCCTCCCGGTGTCCCTTTCTAGCTATTTGATGATAACTTTAGAATTGCAAGCAAAACCCTGAAGTTTCAGCTCTGTGCAGCTGCACCAGCAAAGGCCCTTCAAAGATTGTGGGTTGGAGGGAGCGGAGCTGCGTGCTTCGCTGGCATCTGGACAGGGCAGCGGAGGGATTTGTTACCCACTGTCCAGCAGGAGCTGCACTAGGCCTAGCTCCGTGTCCTATGGCTATCCTGGCATCCTCTGTGGCAGAGTCAGCACCAAAGCTTCAGATCTTTCTGTGTGGTTAAGGACTCTCAGTCTGTCTGCCACTTACGTAGGGCGCAGTGGCTGGTCCCAGAGCTCCCAGTCTCCCTTTCTCATCCCACCGGTGGCCTGGTAGCAAGAGTTCAATTAAAGCCGCCTAGGGTGCACCTTCCCTTTGCAACGAAGGTGTGTGTATAGCAGAGATAGGCCTGTCTGTGCTAGTTAAATCTAGCTCACCCAGGTACCAAGTAGTGTGGATGTGGTGGCACAGGCTAGCCACCTGAGTGCAAGCCTGCGGCGTCTACACAGCAAACAACACCCTATAACAGCAAAGCTCAGAGCCCGGTTGTCACAGAGTCCCCAGGCAGTGCTCTGGAATTGCTCCCTACAAAGCCAGTCAGGACTCTGGTGAAGTCTCCTCTCTGTGAGCAGACTGTCTCCAGGGCAAGAAGCTCACACAGCTTCCACCTTCCTGGGTCTGACCTTGGAGCATTCAGCATCCTCTGCCCCTCTGTGTGCTTCCCACCGTAAGTCCGCCCAGGCGTGGTCCTGGGGAAGCCAGAGGGTCCTGCACCCCCACTTCGCAGTCAGATGTAGCTCTTAGCCAGCCAGTAAAACAGAGGTTTATTAGATGACAGGAACATGGTTTAAAACAGAGCTTGTAGATACAGAGAAC
Organism: Gopherus evgoodei; assembly: GCF_007399415.2. Lineage (NCBI taxonomy): Eukaryota > Metazoa > Chordata > Testudines > Testudinidae > Gopherus > Gopherus evgoodei. The sequence goes on from NC_044335.1 coordinate 328,924, forward strand.
AGGACCCATCAGCCGGGTCCATTCTGGGGCCCAGTGAGCCAGACAATCCCGTCTGCACTCACCCCACATCCCCAGCCAGCTCCAAACTGACTCTCTCTCCAGCCCCTCCTCCTCTGGGCTTTGTTCCTTTCCCAGGTCGGAGGTCACCTGATTCCTTTGTTCTCCAACACCTTTAGCTATCACCTTGCAGGGGGGAAAGACCCCCGGTCCTTAGTTGCCAGGAGACAGAGTGATGGCCATTTATGCACACTGGCCCTTTGCTCTGCAACAATTGCACCCCCTTATCCCACCACCTAGAGATTTAAGAAATGCATGGGGAAACTGAGGCACCCCTACAGTATTCAGAGGAAACATTAAGAACAGTCTCACTAACAGCAAAGCTCAGAGCCCTGTCAGCTGACTTGGGCTTGTTGGGCTGTCATGGAGTGTCTCATAGACTCATAGACTCTAGGACTGGAAGGGACCTCAAGAGGTCATCGAGTCCAGTTCCCTGCCCTCATGGCAGGACCAAATACTGTCTAGACCATCCCTGATAGACATTTATCTAACCTACTCTTAAATATCTCCAGCGATGGAGATTCCACAACTTCCCTAGGCAATCTATTCCAGTGTTTGACTACCCTGACAGTTAGGAACTTTTTCCTAATGTCCAACCTAAATCTCCCTTGCTGCAGTTTAAGCCCATTGCTTCTTGTTCTATCATTGGAGGCTAAGGTGAACAAGTTTTCTCCCTCCTCCTGATGACACCCTTTTAGATACCTGAAAACTGCTATCATGTCCCCTCTCAGTCTTCTCTTTTCGAAACTAAACAAACCCAATTCCTTCAGCCTTCCTTCATAGGTCATGTTCTCAAGATCTTTAATCATTCTTGTTGCTCTTCTCTGGACCCTCTCCAATTTCTCCACATCTTTCTTGAAATGCAGTGCCCAGAACTGGACACAATACTCCAGTTGAGGCCTAACCAGCGCAGAGTAAAGCGGAAGAATGACTTCTCGTGTCTTGTTTACAACACACCTGTTAATGCATCCCAGAATCATGTTTGCTTTTTTTGCAACAGTATCACACTGTTGACTCATATTAAGCTTGTGGTCCACTATGACCCCTAGATCTCTTTCTGCCATACTCCTTCCTAGACAGTCTATTCCCATTCTGTATGTGTGAAACTGATTGTTCCTTCCTAAGTGGAGCACTTTGCATTTATCTTTATTGAACTTCATCCTGTTTACCTCAGACCATTTCTCCAATTTGTCCAGATCATTTTGAATTTTGACCCTGTCCTCCAAAGCAGTTGCAATCCCTCCCAGTTTGGTATCGTCCGCAAACTTAATAAGCATACTTTCTATGCCAACATCTAAATCGTTGATGAAGATATATTGAATATGAAGATATTGTCATAGCATTCTTTCTTAAATTTCAACCTTAGAGTCCAGAAAATGAGATACTAGCATGAATTTCCCTAAGCTTAATTACCAGCTTAGATCTGATAGGCTGCCACCACCCAAAAATATAGTGTTTTGGGGCACTCTGAGCTCCCCAACCTTCCCTGGGGACCCCAAGAACCCAGAACCCTTGGGTTCTTAAAGCAAGGAGAAATAACTCATTCCCCCACCTTTCCCCCCTCAGAACTTCCCTCCCTGGGCTATCCTGAGATACTCATCTAACCTCTTAAATCACCATACAGAGAAGCATCTCCCTTCCCTTCCACAAAGAGGCAAACAGATTCAAGGAAAAGAGAGAGAGATTTTATCTCTCCCCCTCCCGTCCCCCCACCCATCCTGGTGAGTTATCCCAATCCCCTGGGATAAAACAAGGGAAACAGATAAAAAACAATCAATCAGGTTCTCTAAAAAGAAATCTTTTAATAAAAGAAAGGAAAAAGTAAAGAATTATCTCTGTAACTTCAAGATGTAAATATTACAGGGTCTTATAGCTTAAAGACACCAGAAAGAGACCTTCCCCCCAGTACCAATACAAATCAAAATATTCCCAGCAACTACAGATATAAAAGTTAACCAGCCAGATCCACAATTGCAAATAGAGTAAAACAATTTAAAAAAAACCCTAAACCACCTGTTTTTTACTTACTACTTGAAAAGAGACTTAGAGAGCCTGTAGTAATGTCTGGTCTCTCTCAGACCGTCCGAGAGAAGAACAAAGAACTCACACCCAAACTTCCCTCCACCCGAATTTAAAAGTATCTTGTCTTCTGATTGGTCTTCTGGTGAAGTGGCCAGTTTCCTGCTTGTAACCCTTTACAGGTATAAGAGACATTAACCCTTAAAACTCTGTTTATGACATGGAGTCACGGGGCAATGCTCTGGAACTACTCCATATGAAGCCAATCGGGACTCTGGGGGAGCATACCTCTTCTCTGTGAGCATGTCTCCAGGGCAAGAAGCTTACACAGCTTCAATCTTCCTGGGTCTGACCTTGGAGCATTCAGCATCCCAACTCTGCAGTCAGATGTGACTCTCAGCCACCTGGTAAAACAAGGCCCACTAGACAGCAGGAACACAGCCCAAAACAGAGCCCACAGGCACAGGAAACTGGACCCCTAAGTGAGGTCCATCCTGAGGGCAGGGAGGCCAGGCCCACGGTCTAGGCCTTCCTCTCTTTCCCCAGTCAGCTCCAAACTGAAACCCCCTCTGGCACTCCTCCAGTCCTTGTCTCTCTCCTGGGCCAAGACACCACCCGATCTCTTTGTTCAACACCTTCAGTTGTCACCTTGCAGGGGGTGGGGGGAGGCCATCAGTTGCCAGGAGACAGGGTCTCAGCCATTCTCTGTGCAGACAGCATCAAACTGACCCTCTAGGGCTCTGCAATAATCACACATGTCCATCCCACCACCCAGATACTTAAGAAATACACAGGGGAAACTGAGGCACTCACATAGCATTCAGAGAAATTATCAAGAACATTCCCACTTCATCACAGGGGCTCATGTTGCAGGGCAGATGTTCAGGCTTGGGCTGGAGTCCAGGGGTGGAGACCCTGCCCCCTTATCAGGTTTCAGAGCATGAATCATCTCAGTTTTTAGCCCTGCAGCGCAAAGTCCCATGAGCCCGAGTCAGTTGACCCAGGCACTGAGACTTTCTACCATGGGTCTTTATTGCTGTCTAGACAACATACCCTTGGTACACACTTGGGTTGCTAGCCTGTGCAGAAATCTACTAGCCACATCTACACTGCTATCTTACCTGTGCTAGTTAGATTACAGCTAGTACAGACAGGCCTATCTATGCTACAATCACATCTTCCCTTGTAGGGAAGATGTCCCCATAGAGGATCTCTTCCATTGCTTTGTTCACCAGCTCTCAACCTTCAGAAACATTCTTTCAGTCGCAGTTTTGCACCTTTGATTCTCTGCTAAAAGCTGGTATTTTGCTGGACTATTGAGCGTCTGGGAGGGAGGAAAGCAGCATTTCCTGCTGTACAAGGTTGGGTCTGATCTTGCACATGTAGAGCACAGGTGTACTTTCTCAGCTAGAAAGTCCTAGGGGGCCACTGCCCACTGAACACTAAACAGTCTGCAAACAGAGCCGAGGAATGAATGAAAGGAGAAGCTGCTGGCAGATGAGTTTTGCACCCTTTGGTAGGGAGGCCTTGGTGAGTGGTGCTCTGACACCGTGTGCTGGACTGCAGGATAATGCACATGGACCCATTGTGCCAGGTCAGCTAGTCACACAGATGCTGCTGTGCACTGCTAGTTCATTGAGCTGCCTGTGATTCTGACTCTGCAGCTGGGGAAGAGCTTGAGGAAATCAGCAGAGAAATTAAAAAAGTTTAATCCTTTCTTCTCTCTTAAAGTCCTCCCTGAATTTTGTGCTCTCTCTTTATTGATCTCCAAGGGGTTTGCCTAGACCAGGGGTAGGCAATCTATGGCACGCGTGGTGAAGGCTGCACACGAGCTGATTTTCAGTGGCGCTCACACTGCCCATGTCCTGGTCATCGGTCTGGGGGGCTCTGTATTTTAATTTAATTTTAAATGCAGCTTCTTAAACATTTTGAAACCTTATTTACTTTACATACAACCATAGTTATATATTTTAGACTTATAGAAAGAGACCTTCTAAAAAGGTTAAAATGTATTATTGGCACACGAAACCTTAAATTAGAGTGAATAAATGAAGACTCGGCACAGCACTGCTGAAAGGTTGTCGACCCCAGCCTAGACACAGCTGGGCCAGAATTGCAGTCTCCATGCTGCTTGGGGGAGTGTAGAGGAGTGGACTTACCCCAGGGCGCCTCCTGCCGGTGGGAATTAGCTCCTTCCAGCTCCTCTGCAGGCCGGTGATCCACCTGTCCTTTGGCCCCTGTGTCCCTCCCAAACCCAGTGCCCTGTTGTCTGGGGTGCTGCCCCCTGGCAGTAACCCCTCAGTCTTAGGGTCTCCCTTCCCCAAGGAACCCCCACCCACTATCCCCACCTTGCCTCAGTATACGGCTACTGCCAGTCATCGTCTAGCCCCCGCACCCTGGGGCGGGCTGCAGTATCAGCCTAGTCATAACTGGCAAGGTTGGGTTTGGACCTGCTGCCTTTGCCTACCCCTAGGCTGCCTTCTGCAACCCCCAGTACCTATTAGCCTAATGCTAGGCAACAGCCTGGGGTTTTCCAGGCTGGAGCTCCCCAGCTCCTCTGCCTTTCCATACTCCACTCAAGTACCCTATCTCTAGCCCCCTGCAGCCAGCCCATCTCCCTCTACAAACAGAGAAAGACTGCTTGGGCTCCTGGCTCACAGCCTTTTTATACAGGCCAGCTGTGGCCTGACTGGAGCGTGACCCAGCTGCAGCTTCTTCCCAATCAGCCCAGCTTAGCAGCTCACAGCCACAACCTTCCCCCAGGGCTGTTTTAAGCCCTTCAGGGCAGGAGCGGAGTAACCACCCTGCTACAGGGAGGTTACCCTGACCTGGCCAGCGCCTGGGCCGAGTCCTTGCAGGGAGGGGTCCTCTCTCTCTCATGCAGGCGAGCTGTGCTCGCCTTATTGCTGAAGAAGGGGGATCTCTGCGATTTACAGAATTGGCGTCCCATCTCGCTCCTCAGCACGGACTACAAAATCATAGCCAAGGCCATCTCGCTGCGGCTGGGGGCCGTGCTGGAGGATGTGATCCACCCAGACCAGACCTACACCGTCCCGGGCCGTAGCATCTTTGATAACCTCTATCTGGTCCGGGGTCTCCTGGAGCTTGGGTGCAGGGATGGTCTGTCGTTCGCCCTCCTGTCCCTGGATCAGGAGAAGGCGTTCGACAGGGTGGACCACGGGTATCTCCTGGGCACTCTGCGAGCGTTGGGCTTCGGGTCCCAGTTTGTGGGTTTTCTCCAGGTGCTGTACGCTTCCGCGGAGTGTCTGGTCAGGCTCAACTGGACCCTGACCGAGCCGGTCAGCTTCGGGCGGGGAGTGCGGCAGGGGTGCCCCCTCTCGGGCCAGCTGTATGCCCTGGCCATCGAGCCCTTCCTCTGTCTCCTCCGCAGGAGGTTGACGGGGTTGGTGCTTCGGGAGCCGGAGCTGCGGCTGGTCCTGTCGGCGTACGCCGACGATGTGCTCCTCGTGGTCCAGGACCCGGGCGACTTGGCGCGGGTGGAGGCTTGCCAGGCGGTGTACTCGGCGGCCTCCTCCGCCCGGGTCAACTGGGTCAAGAGCTCTGGCCTGGTGGTCGGGGACGGGTGGCAGGCAGGCTCCCTCCCACCCGCGCTTCAGGCCATCCGGTGGAGCGCGGGTCCGCTGCTCTATCTCGGCGTTTACCTTTCCGCCACGCATCCGTCTCCGCCGGAGAACTGGCACAGTTTGCAGGGCAGGGTGGCGGAGCGGCTCCGGAAATGGACAGGACTCCTCCGGTGCCTTTCCCTTCGAGGGAAGGCACTGGTCCTCAACCAACTGGTCCTGTCCATGCTCTGGTACCGGCTCAACACCCTGGTCCCGGCCCCAGGGTCTCCTGGCCGACCTCCGGAGGGTGGTTCTGGAGTTCTTTTGGCCAGGACTGCACTGGGTCCCTGCAGGGGTACTCCACCTGCCCCTGGAGGAGGGAGGGCAGGGCCTGAAGTGCCTGCGCACTCAGGTCCACGTCTTCCGCCTCCAGGCACTGCAGAGGCTCCTTTATGGTGCGGGTAGTCCAGCGTGGAGAGCCCTGGCGCACGCCTTCCTGCGCCACTTCCGAGGGCTCCGATACGACCGGCAGCTCCTTTATCTCGAACCGAGGGGTCTTCCGCGAGACCTCTCCGGGCTGCCGGTCTTCTACCAGGACCTCCTCCGGACCTGGAAGCTGTTCTCTGCGACCGAGGGGGCCGACCTCCTCGCGGAGCCCCTGCTACACAATCCCCAGCTCCGTGTGCAGGTGGCGGAGTCCCCCGCGGTGCGCCAGAGGTTGGTCCCGGTGGAAGCTACCAGGGTCGGAGACCTCCTGGACTACGACCGGGGAGACTGGCTGGATCACCTGACGCTCGCTCAACGCATGGGGCTCTCCAGACCTTGTACTCCCCGGCGCATACTCCAGGAGGTGGAGGCCGCTTTGCCGCCTGCTGCTCAGGCCTACCTCGATCGGGTCCTGCGGGAGGGCACGCCCCGCCCACCCCCCACCCCAAGCCCTCCGGGCCTTTTCATCAGGCCCCTGCCCCGTAGACCCCACCGGCCCCCCTACCCCTTCTCCGCAAGCCGGCTGCACGATCTGCAGCCGGTCCGTTTTCAATCCGCGCCAAGGACACAACTCTACATGCTCGTGCTCCACACCCTTCACCTCCTCACTCTCATGTCCCGCCCCGATACAAAGTGGCGGGACTCCTGCCACCTCTGAAGGGTGAGGAGCCCCCGTGGGCCAGCATCTACTCTACCCTGGTCCCGAGGCCCGCCGGGGATATCAGTTGGCGGCTCCTTCATGGGGCTGTGAGCACGGGCGTGTACTTGGCGTGGTTTACCCCTGTCCCAGACACCTGCCCCTTCTGCGGCATGAGGGAGACCCTGGCACACGTCTACTTGGAGTGCGCCAGGTTGCAGCCCCTACACCGGCTCCCCATTAACATCCTATTACGTTTCTGGCTGCACTTTTCCCCTCACCTCCTTCTCTACTCACTCCTTATCCGTGGTCCCACGAAGTCCCGGGACCTCCTGGTCAACCTCCTCCTCGCCCTGGCTAAAAAGGCCATCTACACCACCAGGGAGAGGAGGTTGGCCGATGGAGACTCCGGTGACAGTGGGGCTTGTTTCCGCTCCATGATCTGTTCACGAATCCGGGCAAAGTTCCTTTGGGCGGCGTCTGCTGGCTCCCTTGACGCCTTTGAGGAGCAGTGGGCGCTGTCCGGGGTTCTCTGCTCGGTGTCCCTGCCAGGTTCCCTTCTTATGACCCTTTGACCACACTCCTGTCCCTGTTCTTCTATTAGCTGTCCCCCGTAATCAGTGGGTTCTGTGGTCCTGTGGGTCCTCCCCTTAGGCTAGGGGGGGTTCCTTTAGCAGTGGGCGGGCTTTGCCAGCCCACTTCCCGGAAACCCAATAGATACAGGGAGGTTACTCTGATGACGTCATGTTGGCTTTTCCTGCCATGTCAGCCTGTTACACCCCATCAGTGCTTGGTTATGGAGCATCTTGCTGTGAGCTGGGCCTGGTAGAGAACAAGCAGCAAAGCCATTAACCCAGAGTTGCTGCCTGCTCCTGGAGACACCTGCTCCCCGTAGTCCTTTTGCGTCCTGCACAGAGCAGAGCTCATGCGAGGACAGTGGGCTCATGCACCAGTTGGCAGCTGTACTTGTAACTGCCTAGCCCTCCTCTTTGGGCTGAAGTGACCTCACAATATTGTAATGTGATATCAAAATGGTGCTGGTGTGCTTGGGGGTTGGAGTGTGCTGCCTTGGGTCCCCTCCTGAGTGGTCAGTGTCCCTGCAGAGCTGCAATAAGTACCTGTCCTGAGAAAAGTCAGAGAGCGCAGTCAGTTCTGTAGGGGAAGCTCTGCCCTAAATTACCTGTTACTGGGGACCCAGTGCCACTGACCTCAGCCTGTCAGTCCTGGGTAACTGAGTGTCACTGCATCTATGATCAAGGCTCTTTGGGGTCACGGAGCTGCCAACCAAATGCAGGCTCCCTTGTGCCCCCGTCCAGGCAAGGGGGGGTCAGAGACGCACTCCAAGGGCAGCAGCAGTTTCTTCTCTGAGCCACAGTCCATGGGGATGTGGCAGGAAAGGAACATTCTGCCAGCATGGCACCTCTCCACATTTGGCTCCAGGGCTCTGATTCTGAGGTGTGATGGGGAGGAGGAGGAGGGGCGGGTCGTGCCTGTTTGACAGTGAAGCTTCTCCACGTCAGTGCCCCCTCCATGTGGTGCTGGCATGGCTGACTGGGGTCCCTTGCGGAGCACTCGCCTGTGCCCAGGCTCTGTGCAGGCCTTGGCCATCTTGGAAGGAGTAGGAGGGCAGCTGCTTGGCCTCTTCCCTGTGGAGCCTGTCACTGCTGCCTGCAGGCCCTTGGATGGTGGTTCCTAATAGCTCTCAGCTCCTTTGGGTTGCAGTGTGCCTGCCTGTGACTCCCAGGAAGCCTGCTAATTACCACAGGGGGCTGAGGGGATCGATTCCTTCCCTGGCTGAGGCTCTCTGGTAAAAATTAATTGGATCCTGTCAGGTAGAGTGACTGAACACTGCCAGACAAACACTGCAGGGCCGTTCTGGAGCTGCTGGCTCTCCCAGGCTGGGTGTCCCTTCAGGCACAGCCAGGATGGATGTGAATTAAAGAGAACCTCAGTTTCTCTCCCATTAAACTTCTGGGCAGGGGCAGGTGAGATGGAGGAAAGAGCCACATGGAAGGGCTCTCCCTGGGGCAGGCTGAACTTACAGAGCCACGTGGGAGGGCTAGGTGCATTGAAGCACCTGCTTATTCTGGAACAGTGGGAATCTCCCCTTCCTTAGAAGCAGACAGATGGATAAATTCTGCTTCCCTTTGTGTTGCACACTCCATGGCAAGTGCAGGAGAGGGCAGGAATGGAAACCATACACGTCACTTCAAACTGTCCCCTGGCTCTCGCTCCGCAAACTCTTCTCCTCTTGCTAGTTAATATTAGTATTCAGTTTGTGGAATGGGCTGTGCAATTAACACAAAGGTACAGTCATTCATTCTGACTGGAGGACTCATGGGATCAGATGTACTGGGGGTTGGGAGCGGAGGCTTTCTGCTGGGAAAGAATGTCACAGCACAGCGAACACAGAAATGAAAAGCTATTAATAATGATCCCGGAACTTCACTTCCATCAGCTGTTTATTTAAAGGTGCTCCAGATTCAAAGCCTCCTGATTTATGTGGGCAATAAGACTCTGAGTCCTGGGATCACTGTTTTAAGCAAGGCTAATGGGGTGAAACCATCGTACTGTGACAGTAGAGATCACGCTGGGAAAATGATACTGGAGAGAAAAATAAACTATTGCCTAGATTATCTGGGAGCTGGCATGTGCGCCCTGCTCCTCTAGCATTTATTAGGGCCTTTACTTCCCTTTTTCTTTTTCTTTTCAAGCCCTTGAATTTATTGTTCATGGACGGAGATAAAAATGTGATTTTTCCGGGTTGGACGCTAACAGCTTCTCTTTGTGGTATTTCCCTGGTCTGCAGATTTGAACTTGTGTAGCTGTTACACTTACATGCAGAGCCTTTGCGTGTCCCTGTGGACCTGGTCTTCCCCTCGCTGCCCAGGGGACCAGCCCCTATCTGGAGGGTGTGGGGGAGAATCACTTTAGCTTCATTCAGATCTTCCTCTGCCTGGTTTGTGCACTGTTGTGTGTCTTTCCTGCCAGTGGACTAGGGGAGACCGTCACCCCCCACCGATGGAGATGAGATTTTGGTCTGTGCTCCATCAACTTAGAGCTGGGGTGCTGCAGTGTTGAGGGCAGAAACCTCCTGAATAGCTAGATGGATGAGAGAAGAAGTCACTCGCCATTATGGTTCTTTCTTCACTAATGGAGCTCAACGTGGAGAGAAGGAATTCCCTGCTTTGCGAAGACTGAGAGGGCAGATAGTTCAGTAGCCAGCGCAGTGCCATTGGGGTTGGTATTAGTCTGACAGGATTTGGAAAATCCAGTGGAGCTTCTCCCTCCCCAGTGGCAGGGCAGATGGGGTGTCCCCGGGGGCTGCTGAGGGGAGAGGCCTGCGGCAGCAGGGTAGACATGTGTCCCCGAGGGCTGTTGAGGAGACATGGCCTGCAGCAGCACGGCAGATGGGTGTCCCCGGGGGCTGCTGAGGGGAGAGGCCTGCAGGAGCAGGGCAGACGTGGTGTCCCTGGGGGCGGCTGAGGTGTGACGAACTGGGAATGTTCTTAATGTTTTCTCTGAGTACTGTGTTGGTGCCTCAGTGTCCCCATGGCAGTTCTTAAGTATCTGGCAGAGCAAAGGGCCAGTGCACCTAAATGCCTGACACTCTGTCTCCTAGCAACTGATGGCCTGGGCCCCTCCTCTGCAAAGGTGCCAGCTGAAGGTGTTGGAGACAAAGGGATCAGGTGACCTCCTGGCCCGGGAAAGGGGCTGAGGAGAGAGGAGGGGCTGGGGGGGGGTTGTTAGTCTGGAGCTGGCTGGGGTCGAGGAGTGAAGTGCAGACGTGAGGGGTCTGGTTCACTGCCCCCCAGGATGGACCTGGCCGAGGGGTCCGGTTCACTATACCTACAAGCTCTGTTTTAGACCCTGTTCCTGTCATCGAATAAACCTCTGTGTTACTGGCTGGCTGAGAGTCACGTCTGACTGCAAAGTGGGGTGCAGGACCCTGTGGCTTCCCCAGGACCCCGCTGGGGTGGACTCGCTGTGGGAAGCGCATGGTGGGGCAGAGGATGCTGAATGCTCCAAGGAGAGACCCAGGAGGTGAAGCTGTGTGAGCTTCTTGCCCTGAACAAGTCTGCTCCAAGGGAGAGGAGGCTCCCCAAAGTCCTGACTGGCTTGGTGGGGAGCAGTTCCAGAGCATCGCCCGGTGACTCCGTGACATGAGGGGAGAGGCGTGCGGCAGCAGGGCAGACGGGGTGTCCCCGGAGGCTGCTGAGGAGACAGGCCTGCGGCAGCAGGGCAGATAGGGTGTCCCTGGGGGCTGCTGAGGGGAGAGGCCTGCAGGAGCAGGGCAGATGGGTATCCCCGGGTCGTGCTGAGGAGACAGGCCTGCAGCATCAGGGCAGACGGGGTGTCCCCGGGGGCTGCTGAGGGGAGAGGCGTGCGGCAGCAGGGCAGACGTGGTGTCCCCAGGGGTTGTTGAGGAAACAGGCCTGCGGCAGCAGGGCAGACGTGGTGTCCCCGGGGGCTGCTGAAGAGACTGGCCTGTGGCAGCAGGGCAGACGGGGTGTCCCCGGGGGCTGCTGAGGGAAGAGGCCTGCGCCAGCAGGGCAGATGGGGTGTCCTCGGTGTTAGCCAAATAGGCTCGTTTCCCCCCTGGAGCTACTCAATTACCCCAAGGAGGCACGGAAGACAGGAAGACGGGTACCAAACTTTTATTCTCGGTCAACTGATCGGGTGTTTCTTCTTGGCTAGTGCCAGAGAAGAAGACACAACTTGCTGGCTTGGAACAGCCTTTATATACTAGGTTACAAACATCTTTACGTGCAAAACTTCTGTTAGTCCATACATTTCTTGAATTCCTTTTTTAGATAAGTTGGATCTGTTCAACATCTTCCTCCTAGGTATTTTGCCTACGTGCATTTAAGAAGGGTTACATACGTGCAAAGATTAACTGTGATGATACTGGGATGATAAGCAGAGGATTGCCATAAGCAAAGAGTTAACAAATTCCTTTTGCTCTTACACCGGGGGCTGCTGAGAAGACAAGCCTGCGGCATCAGGGCAGACGGGGTGTCCCCGGGGGCTGCTGAGGGGGAGAGGCCTGTGGCAGCAGGGCAGACGAAGTGTCCCCGGAGGCTGCTGAGGGGAGAGGCGTGCGGCAGCAGGGCAGACGGGGTGTCCCCGGGGGCTGCTGAGGGGAGAGGCGTGCGGCAGCAGGGCAAATGGGGTGTCCCCGGGGGCTGCTGAGGGGAGAGGCGTGCGGCAGCAGGGCAGATGGGGTGTCCCCGGGGGCTGCTGAGGAGACAGGCCTGCGGCATCAGGGCAGACGGGGTGTCCCCGGGGGCTGCTGAGGGGAGAGGCGTGCGGCAGCAAGGCAGTCGGGGTGTCCCCAGGGGCTGCTGAGGGGAGAGGCGTGCGGCAGCAAGGCAGTCGGGGTGTCCCCGGGGGCTGCTGAGGGGAGAGGCCTGCAGCATCAGGGCAGATGGGGTGTCCCCGGGGCCTGCTGAGGAGACAGGCCTGCAGCAGCAGGGCAGACGTCGTGTCCCTGGGGGCTGCTGAGGGGAGAGGCCTGCGGCAGTGCATTTTCTCCACCATTCTGAGTGGGTCCCTGTCGGGAAGATTCACGTTCAGGTGCAGATTCTGAGCTCCGCTGTTTAAGTAGGTGTGCAGCGGGATGGAAGGTGCTGACCAGTCCCCAGCGATCTCTGCTGCCTCTCCCTTTACTGCAGTGAAGTGAGAAGCCCTGTGATACGACTACTGGTTAGAGATAGGTGTATCGAGAGTTGCCAGTTTTCAAGTGGAAGCTCATCAAAGCAGGGGCAGACTCTCTACAGTGCCCCGCATCTTGTGGGTGCCACCCACACCTAGTAATAACAGTAATTAGTAGAACGAGGCAAGTGTCTTGTAAATACTAAATGCATAATTAGAATTAAAGGCCTTATGGATTCATGGGCTATTGGCTCCTGTCACAGAGTCACTGGGCGATGCTCTGGAACTGCTCCCCACAAAGCCAGGTAGGACTTTGGGGAGCCTCCTCTCCCTTGGAGCAGACTTGTTCAGGGCAAGAAGCTCACACGTCTTCACCTCCTGGGTCTCTCCTTGGAGCATTCAGCATCCTCTGCCCCTCCGTGCGCTTCCCACAGTGAGCCCGCCCCAGCGGGGTCCTGGGGAAGCCACCGTGTCCTGCACCCCCACTTTGCAGTCAGACGTGACTCTCAGCCGGCCAGAAACACAGAGGTTTATTCGATGACAGGAACAGGGTCTAAAACAGAGATTGTAGATACAGAGAACCGGACTCCTCAGCCCGTCCATTCTGGGAGGCAGTGAGCCAGACCCCCCACATCTGCACTTCACTCCTCGACCCCAGCCAGCTCCAGACTAACAACCCCCTCCAGCCCCTCCTCCTCTGCTCCGTTCCTTTCCCGGGACACGAGGTTACCTGATCTCTTTATCTCCAACACCTTCAATTGGCACCTTTGCAGAGGAGGGGCCCAGGCCATCAGTTGCTAGGAGACAGAGTGCCAGGCATTTAGGTGCACTGGCCCTTTGCTCTGCCAGATACTTAAGAACTGCCATGGGGACACTGAGGCACCAACACGGTATTCAGAGAAAACATTAAGAACATTCCTAGTTCATCACACATATGATACCAGAGAGTCCTCTACGGTGATGCACTGTCAGGGGGAGCGAAGGAGATTCGGAGTGAGCATAGGGTTATCCATGTTAAAGCAAAATGCACACCCTGGAAAACTCGTTCAAAATACATTGGCTAAGGGAAGCCAGCAGGCAAGGACCTAAATGCTGTAAGTGGCAAAACGTGGGCGAGACCCCCCTGGGCAATGCCCCAGGCCCAGCCACATGGGATTCACTCTTGCAGCTTTGAGGACGTACCTTTTCAACAGGTGTGTAGCGGGGTAATGATCCGCTCCAGCCCTGACAGGGTTGGAACCAGCCCTGGGAGAGGGCTGGCAGGCTTGGAGAACAGCCCAAGGCTGAGCGGGGAAACAGCTGCAGCTGTGGCCACTCCCCAAATGGACTCAGCTGGCCCTATAAAGGAACTGCTGGGCTGAAGCAGTCTCACTCTCTCTCTGCCTTTAGAGGGAGAAGGGCCTGGCTGCAAGGGAGCATACTTGGGTACCTAAGGTGGAACAGGGCTGGGAGAAGGCAAGAGGAGCTGGAGAGCTCTGGCCTGGAAACCCCCGAGGCTGCAGGCCTACGGTAAGGCCAACTGGATATTGGGGTTGCAAAGGGGCAGGCCAGGGGTAGGCAGAGGCAGCAGGTCCAAACCCCTTTGCCTGTGATGAGTGGCTGATACACTGCAGTCTGCCCCAGGGAATGGGGGCTAAGTGATGACGGGCAGTAGCCAAGACTGAGACAAAGTGGGGATAGTGGGTGGGGGTTCCCCTGGGAGGGGGAGACCCAGAACTGGGGGGGGGGGGGTTACTGCCAGGGGACAGCAGCCCAGATAACAGGGGCACCGGGTCCTGGGAGGGACACGGGGGCCAGAGAGAGGACAGGCAGATCACTGGCCTGCAGAGGGCACCCCGGAGATGGAACGAGCTAATTCCCGGAAGTCACCAGCAGGAGGCGTCGCAGGGGTGAGTCTGCACCTCTACAAAGTCCAAGAAGGTTGCTCTGTATGGTCCTGTGCCAGGAGAAAACACTGACTTTCTGATGTCCTGTGACTGAAAGGGAAAGAAAAAGGAGCAGAGCCAGGCAGAGGCAAGTGACTTCCCCAATGCAGCTGAATTAGTAATCTGCAATAGCAAATAGCCATCAGAATGGTGGAAGAATGGAGGTAATTAGTCCCTTTAATGCCGATTTCAGTCTAATCTTTCACACTTAAGAAAATTGTTCCAATGATTTTCTTATTTTCAGGGGAACTCATTAAATAAGAATTAGAAACAAGATAGGATAACAGATATGAAAATTAGCTCTGCAATGATATTATGCCAAAACATACCATCCCTGGGCTTATCAAATCCCTCATCACAACCTGCCGTCCTGGAACATCAGCACCGGAGCTGGTCACCCCGAGGGTCGGAACATCACGTCCCAGGGCTCAGCATCAAGCCAATCCATCAGGTGTGAATGTCACCTAAGGGAGACAGACCTTCCTCTGTTCCTGAACAGAGGGACTGCCAGGCCTGCTCCCTCACTGCTGCTGGTGGCTCTATGAACAACCGCCTCAAGGAGGCGACCCCTTGGAGTACAGACTACATGAACTTGGATGCACTTTGCTGAACTTTGCAACAGTTTCATACCCAGAACTGGAATGAAATGTGAATTCTCTAAGAGATGCTGCAATTAACAGGACTTTCCCTGATGGGTAGAACTCCTGCAAAGATGAGACTCCCAAAAGCGTAGCAGCTCCAGCAACGCTCTTTTGCCAACTCTGCAATGTCACTCATGGAAGAGCTGCTCTCCTGGCAACGACTAGAACTCCTGATGACACTAAGCAACAAGGAGGCTGCTCCCTGCTTTACCTGGGCTGCTCAGCCCTCACACACACCACTGGACTGACCCAGCAGGTCACAAATTTCACCAGTCCCCTCCTTGGCTTTATGGTGCCAAAGCTGTAAGCAGAGTTTGACCAATATTGCACAAGCATTTTTATGAACAGGCACATGAATTTGAGCCCTGTCAGCAAGGGGCTGCTGGCAACACTGCAACAGCAAACAAAAAGAAGTATTTCTTCACACAATGCACAGTCACCCTGTGGTACACTTTCAGAGGATGTTGTGAAGGTCAAGACTATAACAAGATTCAATAAAGAACTATATAAATTTATGGAGGATAGATCCACCAATGGCTATCATCCAGGATGGCCAGGGATGGTGTACCTAACCTCTGTTTTCCAGAAGCTGGGAATGGGCGACAGGGGATGGATCACTTGGTGATTCCCTGTTCTGCTCCTTCCCTCTGGGGCACCTGGCATTGGCCACTGTCGGAAGACAGCATACTGGACTAGATGGACCATTGGTTTGACCCAGTATGGCTGTTACGATGTTCTTAAACTTGGCAGGACTGCTCAAGGTAGATGAATTCCAGCCATCTCATTACACCAGATCATGAGTTCTGCTCATACAGTCAGGTAACAGACCAGATACCATCTGACCTGGGGTCCAATCAGAACAGCCTGGTTACCAAATATGGAACTCTTGTACTGCTCACAAATGAGCTACAGACCAAGAAATTGTTCAGACAAAAATTACCTAAAAAAATATAACCTGTTTGCAGAAAAAATGCAGGAGGAGCTGTGATGAACTAGGAATGTTCTTAATGTTTTCTCTGAATACTGTGTTGGTGCCTCTGTGTCCCCATGGCAGTTCTTAAGTATCTGGCAGAGCAAAGGGCCAGTGCACCTAAATGCCTGACCCTCTGTCTCCTAGCAACTGATGGTCTGGGCCCCTCCTCTGCAAAGGTGCCAACTGAAGGTGTTGGAGACAAAGAGATCAGGTGACCTCGTGGCCCGGGAAAGAAACAGAGCAGAGGAGGAGGGGCTGGAGGGAGTTGTGTGATGGAGTAGGGGCTGTCTGCATGGGGGATGGGAGAGCCGGGGATGTCTTTAGGTGAGGGACAGGATCTTTAAGCCTGTAACCTGAGCCAGGTAGAGGGGAGGGGGTTAGCACCTTGGCCTGGGAAGCTGGACAAAGAAATCGGCCAGCTGGAGGAGGGGCAGTTCAGTTTCGGATTTGGGCTGGATGAGGGGAATTCAGGGGATCCTATGCTGGACCCAGGCACCCTGAAACTCCAGAAGGACTCGATTGAGGGGTCCTGACTGTGCCTCCAAGCTCTGCTGTAGCCTGCATTCCTGTTGTCCAATAAACCTTCTGTTTTACGGGCTGGCTGAGAGTCACTGTGGGTCCCAGGAAGAGGGGTGCAGGACCGGACACCCCCCACACTCCGTGACAACTGTCTCTCCCCCCTTCAAGACTGAACTGAGCGGGGTCACTCTGCCCAGTGACCTGGGGAAGTTCAGGGCTCCCCCTCCGGGACAACGAGTCCGTTATCAGGTTGGCACTTCCCTTCACATCGACCACGTCCATGTCATAGTCCTGCAGGAGCAGGCTCCACCTCAGGAGCTTGGTGTTGGCTCCTTTCATCTGGTGCAGCCAGGTCAGGGGAGAGTGGTCGGTGTACACGGTGAAGTGTCGCCCAAAGTGATATGGCTCTAGTTTCTTAAGGGCCCACACCATGGCCAGGCATTCCTTCTCGATGGCCGCGTAGCTTTGTTCCCAGGGTAGCAGCTTCTTACTCAGGTCCACGATGGGGTGTCTCTCCCCCTTTTCATCCTCCTGCATTAACACCGCCCCCAGTCCCGTGTCTGAGGCATCGGTGAACACCATAAAGGGTTTGTCAAAATCTGGGTTTGCCAGAACTGGGCCACTAACCAGAGCCTCCTTCAGCGCCCGGAGAGCCTGCTGGCACTGCTCAGTCCAGATCACCTTGTCTGGCTTCCCCTTTTTGCACAGTTCAGTGATGGGGCCGGCTATGGCACTAAAGTGGGGCACGAATCTTCAATAGTTCCACGTCATCCCAATAAAGGCCTGGACCTGCTTTTTGGTTTGGGGAGCAGGCCAATCTCTGATCACCTCCACCTTGGCTGGTTCCGGCTTCAGGCAGCCGCTCCCCACTCGATGGCCCAGGTAAGATACTTCAGCCATCCCCACCTTGCACTTCTCAGCCTTTACTGTTAACCCAGCCTTTCGGAGTCGGTCCAGGACTTGTTTAACCTGGGACATGTGGTCCTCCCAGGTCTGGCTGAAGACGCAGATGTCGTCAATATACGCCACGGCAAAACTCTCCATCCCCCTCAGTAGCTGATCCACCAGGCGCTGGAAGGTGGCCGGTGCTCCCTTGAGGCCGAAGGGCAGGATCAGAAACTCGTAGAGCCCCAGAGGGGTGATAAAGGCCGATTTCAGCCTGGCATCTGCGTCCAGCAGCACTTGCCAGTAGCCTTTGGTAAGATCCATAGTGGTGAGGTACCGAGCACCTCCCAGCTTGTCTAGGAGCTCGTCAGGCCTGGGCATAGGGTAGGTATCAGATACGGTGATGGCATTGAGCTTTCGATAGTCCACACAGAACCGGATTGACCCATCCTTCTTGGGGACCAGCACCACTGGCGAGGCCCAAGGGCTGGAAGACGCCTGGATCACCCCCAAAGCCAGCATGTCCCTGACCCCTCTTTCAAGATCCTGGGCAGTTTTACCAGTGACCCGAAAAGGGGAGCATCTTATAGGGGGATGTGACCCGGTCTCCACCCGGTGGACAGTCAAATTAGTGCGTCCAGGCTGGTTGGAAAACAGCTGTCGGTATAGATGCAGCACCCCCCTGATCTCAACGTGCTGGCCCGGGGTCAGTTGATCAGAGAGGGGAATCGCCTCCAGGGGGGAACCAGCTTTTGTCCCAGGGAATAGATCTACTAAGGGGGCATCTCCCTGCCCCTCCCAATGTCCACACACGGCCAACACGACATTCCCCCTGTCATAGTATGGTTTCATCATGTTCACATGGTACACCCGACGGTGATGTGCCCGGTTTGACAGCTTCGCCACATAGTTTACCTCATTCAGTTGCTTGATAACCTTGAAGGGCCCTTCCCAGGCGGCCTGGAGTTTGTTTCTCCTCACGGGGATAAGAACCATCACCTGATCCCCGGTGGCGAAGGCACGGACCTGTGCTGTGCGGTCATACCAGACCTTCTGCCTCCTCTGGGCTCGGGCCAGATTTTCCCTGGCCAGGCCCATGAGCTCGGCCAGTCTTTCCCGGAAGGTCAGGACATACTCCACCACTGACTCTCCCTCGGGAGCGGCCTTCCCCTCCCATTCGTCCCTCATCAGGTCTAGGGGCCCCCTTACCCGCCTTCCATACAACAGTTCAAAAGGTGAGAACCCGGTAGATTCCTGGGGTACCTCCCTGTACGCGAACAGCAGGTGAGGTAAGTACTTTTCCCAATCCTGCGGGTGCTGGTTCATAAATGTTTTTAGCATCATCTTCAGCGTCCCGTTGAACCTTTCTACCAGCCCGTTGGACTGGGGGTGATACGCTGAGGCCCAGTTGTGCTGGACCCCACATTTCTGCCATAAGGACCGGAGCAGGGCCGACATGATGTTGGACCCCTGATCCGTTAAGACCTCCTTGGGGAACCCCACCCGGCTGAAAATTGTCAGCAGCGCATCTGCCACTGTGTCTGCTTCGATAGAGGACAAGGCCACCGCCTCGGGGTAGCGAGTGGCAAAATCCACCACCACCAGGATGTATTTCTTCCCTGACCGGGTCATCTTGCTGAAGGGTCCCACTATGTCCATGGCGCCCTTCTGGAAAGGTTCTTCTATGATGGGTAAAGGCCTCAAAGCCGCTTTCCCCTTGTCCCGGGCCTTCCCCACCCTCTGGCAGGGGTCACAGGATTGGCAGTACTGTCGAACCTGGGTAAAGACCCCAGGCCAGTAAAAGTTCTGTAGCAGCCTCTGCCTGGTGCGCCAGATTCCCTGGTGCCCTGCGAGAGGGATGTCATGGGCCAGGTACAGCAGCTTGTGACGAAACTTCTGGGGAACCACCAGCTGCCTTCTGATCCCCCATGACTCTACTTCCCCTGGGGGAGCCCATTCTCGGTACAGGAACCCCTTCTCCCACAGGAACCTCTCCTTGCAACCTCTCCTCATGGTCTGTACCGCACTGAGGTTAGCCCGGTCCCTGTGCTTCCGCATGGAGGGATCTTTCTGCAACTCGGCCTGGAACTCAGCAGCTGGGACAGGGATGGGGACCTGCTCTCTCTCACTGGCTGGGTCTGAGGCCGCAGCCTCTCTGAGCCATGTCCCTGGGCATTCCCTCCCCACCAGGTTAGGGTCCTGTGCCTTGGGCAGAGTCCCTTCCCCGTTGTTGGGGCGCAGTGCCCTTTGCTGACTCTGACTGCGAGTCACGACCAGGGCACTCTGGGTGTTACTAGGCCAGTCCTCAAGGTCCCCTCCCATTACCACGTCCATGGGCAAATGTGGGTGTACCCCGACGTCCTTGGGGCCCTCCTTGGCCCCCCACTTCAGGTGTACCCTCGTCACGGGCACCTGGAATGGGGTCCTGCCCATGTCCATCAGGGTCAGGTAGGTGTCGGGCACCATCCGATCTGAGGCCACCACCTCGGGCTGGGCCAGCGTCACCTCTGCGCCCGTGTCCCAGTACCCAGTGACCTTCCTCCCATCTACCTCCAGGCAACAAAGCACTCTGTCCGCAGGGGCAGCCCTGCGCCCACCCGGTAAACCAAAAACCCAGAGCCTGGATCATCCAGCCCCTCAGAGGAGCTGACCCGGGGACCTCCTCCCTCCTTCACAGGTGGCATGTTGCCAGCCCCCTTTTCCTGGGAACGTTGCCCCTCCTCCGGCTGGGTCTTTACCCAGTCCACCCTCTGCAGGTTGGGTCTGCTCAGTCTGTCCCTGAGCTTGGGGCATTGGGCCCGTATGTCGCCTTGTTGGCCACAGTGATAGAAGCCCATGTCTCGCGAGTCCCCTCGAGTGGATCGGATGGACCTGACATGGGATGTTTCCCTTTGGTGGGGATTCTCCATAGGCCCCCGCTGGGAGGTCCCATGGTGGCTCTCTCTCTGTGTTGAGGCAGGCCTGCTCCTTCGAAACTCCTCCCTGTTGTCTCCTGCTCGACTGTCCACAAATTGGTCGGCCAGCTGGCCTGCGTGCTGCGGGTTCTCCGGCTTCTGGTCCATCAACCACAGCCTCAGGTCGGACGGGCACTGCTCGTACAGGTGCTCCAGTATGAATAGGTCAAGCAGGTCCTCTTTAGTTTGGGCCCCAGCCGTCCACTTGCGGGCATACCCCTGTGCCTGGCTGACCAGTTGTAGGTATGTGACCTCACGGGTTTTACGCTGACTCTGGAACCTTTTCCGGTACATCTCAGGAGTCAGCCCAAACTCGTGAAGCAGGGCCTATTTGAACAGTTTGTAGTCCCCTGCCTCCGCCCCTTTCAGTCGGCTGTACGCCTCCACGGCTGTGGAGTCCAGTAAGGGGGTGAGAAATGAGATCCTGTCTGCAGGGTCAACCCTGTATAGCTCACAGGCATTCTCAAAGGCCGTCAGGAAAGTATCTATGTCCTCCCCCACCTTACGCCGGGCCAGCAAGCCTTTAACAAAGCTCTTTGTAGGCTTGGGTCCCCCCTCACTCACCGCAGCTGGGGCTCCATTGCTCGCCAGCCGGGCCAGCTCCAGCTCATGTTTACGCTGTTTCTCCTCTTGTTTACGCTGGATCTCCTGTTCCTTCAGTTCTTGCCTTCATAACTCGAGCTCTTCCCGTCTCAGCTCCCTGTCATATTCCAGCCGCATCCGCTCCATGGATGCTGAGCGCCGCCGGGAGGATCCCCTGCTGGGGCGTGTCACGGGGCCCTCAGTATTCGCTGGGCTCCTCACCGCCCTTTTCCTAGGCATAGGAAGGGAGGGTCTCGGGAAGCCCTCAGCCGCCGGCTGACCACTCCCAGCTGGGACAGACACTGGTGCCTGCGCTGCATCTGCCTGGCTGCTTTCCTCAGAAACAGGGCTCCGTTCATTCAAGTGATCTCCCTCCTCCAGCTGGGCAATTAGCTGGTCTTTCGTGAGTCTCCCACTGTGCAGCCCCCTCTGCTTGCACAGCTCCAGCAGGTCGCACTTGCGCCTCTTGGCATACATCTTCCTGCTGGCCACTCACAGGCCGGGGTGCTCGCCGCTCCCCACGGTTTCCAGGGAGACCCCCAGTGCACCAGCCCTCCTTGAGGTCTCCACCTCTCTGCCAGGGTCGAGCTGCAGCCTCCTCCGCCCCGGGACCGCTCGCTGCAATCCTGCGGGGGACCCTGTTACTGCAAAGTCCTTCTCACTGGGCACACACTCCCAGGGGTTAATCACCCCTTCGTTTTACTGCTCCCCAGTCACTTACTGCAGGAAGCGTCGTCCACGGGGTGCAGTATCTCCCGCCGCTGCCACCAGTTGTCACAGAGTATGTGGGGGGGTCTGGTCCTGCACCCCTCTTCCTGGGACCCACAGTGACTCTCAGCCAGCCAGTAAAACAGAAGGTTTATTGGACAATAGGAATGCAGGTTACAGCAGAGCTTGCAGGCACAGTCAGGACCCCTCAGTCGAGTCCTTCTGGAGTTTCAGGGTGCCTGGGTCCAGCATAGGATCCCCTGAATTCCCCTCATCCAGCCCGAAACCGAAACTGAACTGCCCCTCCTGCAGCCAGCCGATTCCTTTGTCCAGCTTCCCAGGACCAGGTGCTAAGCCCCTCCCCCCACCTGGCTGAGGTTACAGGCTTAAAGATCCTGTCCCTCACCTAAAGACATCCCCGGCTCTCCCATCTCTCATGCAGACAGCCCCTACTCCATCACAAGTTGTTAGTCTAGAGCTGGCTGGGGTCGAGGAGTGAAGTGCAGACGTGGGGGTCTGGCTCACTGCCCCCAGAATGGACCCAGCCGAGGGGTCCGGTTCGCTGTACCTACAAGCTCTGTTTTAGACCCTGTTCCTGTCATCGAATAAACTTCTGTTTTACTGGCTGGCTGAGAGTCATGTCTGACTGCAAAGTGGGGGTGCAGGACCCTGTGGTTTCCCCAGGACCCTGCCTGGGTGGGCTCGCTGTGGGAAGCGCATGGAGGGGCAGAGGATGCTGAATGCTCCAAGGAGAGACCCAGGAGGTGAAGCCGTGTGAGCTTCTTGCCTTGAACAAGTCTGCTCCGAGGGAGAGGAAGCTCCCCGAAGTCCTACCTGGCTTTGTGGGAAGCAGTTCCAGAGCATTGCCCGGTGACTCCGTGACAACTGGTGGTAGCGGTGGGATGTACTGCACCCCGTGAATGGCGCTGCTTGCAGTAAGTGACTGGGGAGCAGTAAAACAAAGGAGGGATAATGAGGACCAGGCGTGCTGAAGGCTCAGAGTGGGACGGTTTCAGGGGGCGGTTAACCTCTGGGAGTGTGCGACCAGCGAGAAGGACTGTTGGAGTAAGGGGGTCCCCCTGAGGACTGCAGCAAGCAGTCTCAGGGGCGGAGGAGCTTGCCGCTCGACCCTGGGAGAGAGAAGGATTTTGCAGTAGCAGGGTTCCCTGGGGGATTGCAGGAGCAGTCCCAGGGGCGGAGGAGTCTGCAGCTCGACCCTGGCAAAGAGGTGGTGATCACGAGAAGGGCTGGCACACCAGGGGTTCTTCCTGGAAACCATGGGGGAGCCAAGAGCACACAGGCCTGTGAGTCCAGAGCCACTTGGGAACGGTGAAGTGATGACCTATCACCATCTCCTTGAGAAGGACATTGTGATCCTGTGCACAAAGAGAGGGTTACGCATGGGGAAGTGTGATGCAGTAGGGACTGTCTGTGTGGGGAGTGGGACAGCAGGGGAGGACTTTAGGGGATGGACGATGCCAGGGCCTGTAACCTGAGCTAGGTAAGGGAGGGGAAAGGTCAACACCTTTGCCCGGGAAGGGGACAAAGGAAGGGAGTGGCAGGAGGGAAGCAGTTTGAGTTTGGGCTTGGGGCTGTGTGGGCGGAATTCAGGGGATCCTAGCTAGGATCCAAGCACCCTGAAAGCCCAGAAGGACTCGATGGAGGGGTCCTGACTGTGCCTGCAAGCCCTGGTGTAACCTGTGTTCCTGTTGTCCAATAAACCTTCTGTTTTACTGGCTGGCTAAGAGTCACTGTGGGTCCCAGGAAGAGGGGTGCAGGGCCAGACTCCCCACACTGCGTGACAGGAAGTTCACCAAGGCACAGTTGATCGTGCAGTTGGAGGAAGAGGACCGCTCTGAGGAGCAGATTCCTGACCCAGATGGGACTACAAGAGGATCTGGGAGCAGCTGGAACAGCAGCCAGACATCCTCGAGAGTCTGGTCCCCAACCAGACGAGAGTCTTCACGATCGGGTTCCCCATCAGAGGATCTGAGACGGATGGGATGGGAGCAGAGTCCGAGAGAGCGAGAGGACCATGAGAGAGAGCAAGAGCCTGAGGAAAAACTGCAGGAGAAGCAGCAGCAGTATGGACTGGCAATGGTGGAGCAGAGAAACATAGGAGGCTTCCCAGGGGTCAGTGGGGAAACACGCCTGGGATGGCGAGACCCTGGGACAGGGAGAACTGGGGTGGTGCAGCTGCAGATGCTGAGGGGCTGTGGGACCTGGGTGAAGGTCCCCAGGTTGAAGCCTCTCGCTCTGCCTAT
The DNA here is from genome assembly GCF_007399415.2 of Gopherus evgoodei. Lineage (NCBI taxonomy): Eukaryota > Metazoa > Chordata > Testudines > Testudinidae > Gopherus > Gopherus evgoodei. The sequence goes on from NC_044335.1 coordinate 352,792, forward strand.
GGCCCAGATCCCTGTGCAGACCCAGGAGGGGTCGGGCTGGCTGGTAGTTCTCCAGGATATCGGCTGGGAGGCCCTGTTGAGGGGTGACTGTGTCTCTTTGGGACAGGATCCAGGCCCCGCTCCTGTAACGGCCGAGGGTTTGAATTCAAATCCAGGGAATCAATTGACTAGGATAGAAATGGTCAGTGAAAATGCAAATGACCTGACTGGCAGGCGGCAGGGGCTGCTGGGCTCAGGATACCTGCCTACCTGTAACCAGCCCCCTGGGACTGAGAGGGAGGGAGAGATTGTCCCCGCCCCCCTGCACACCGGAGAGGGGGTTCACGCTGGCTCTGATGCTGTGACCAGAGCAGAGAGCTCGCTGCCTGCCCCCACTGGGACAGCAAGGGCAGTGCTGAGCATGGGGGGAGCTGAGACCCCAGCTGAGTGGGGGGACACCCGGGCAGGGCAGGTCAGCTGCCAAACAGGTTTGCCTGGTCCAGATGTGCTGCTGGGAAGTGATTACACAGCAGGGAGGGAGCTACCAGGGCCAGGGCTCAGGGGGGCTGTGACCCCAGGCCCAGCCAGCAAGAGGGGGCAGGTCCCACTCCCTGCCCCAGCAGCTGAATCCCAGACCGAGCTGCAGAGGGATCCCTCCTTGGAGAAGCTGAGGGAACTTGCTGGCCACAGCGCTGCAAACCCCCTTGGGGAAGGCTGCAGGGACAGAGTCCTGCAGGAGAAGGGATTCCTGTACCGGGAATGGGCTTCCCAAGGGGAAGTAGAACTAGGGGGAATTGGGAGGCAGCTGGTGGTGCCCCAGGAATCCACAGGGTTCTTCCCTTTCGAGCTGCTGGATGGGAGGAGAGTGAGGGGACCCCTGCACCTGAAAGGGAAGGATTGGGAGGAGAAGGGGGAAGACTCCCGGGGGATCTCTTCCCTGAGGTGGGAGGCAATCTCCCTATCAGGTGTTCCCCATTCAGAGTCACTGGGAAAGGGGCCCAGAACCTGGAGAGAGAGATCGAGGACCTGCTGGCCTTAAATGTGATCCAGCTGTTTTACAGCCCATGGACCTCACCCGTGGGGCTGATCCCCAAGGGAGACAGGATGATCTGGTTTTATGGGGGCTATCAGAAGCTTAAAGCCATCACGGTGTCCGATGCTGACCCCATGACTAGGCTTGGGGAGATTCTCGACAAGCAGAGGGCGATGGAGAACTTGGACCTGGCAAACACAGATAACGTGCATCTTTAGCCAGATGTGGGAGGAACAGGTGTCCCAGGTGAAGAGGGGGCTGGGCTGCCTCAAGGAGGTGGGACTGACGGTAAAAGCTGGAAAGTGTAAGGTGGGGACGGCAGAGGTGTTGTATCTGGGGCACAAGGTGGGGAGCGGCTGCCCAAGCCCAGGGCTGGCCAAGGCCAAGATGGGGGCTCTTAACCAAGAGAGCCTGAATCGTAGCCCGGAGTGCTAGGAGAAGACCCTGTCCCAGTTTGAACTCCAGGGGTACTGGGGTAGCAAAAGGGTTCAAGCCGCATAAACCTTCCCACATGCGGCCTGCAAGGGCCATCAAGCACACTCAACCTAAGGGAGGGCGTGAGACTGGGCTGGTTCTGGTGTAACTCACACCAACGAATGAGAGAGATGCTGGGGCATCCATGGGAACGTTGGTGGGTTCGCACTTCCCCAGGTCACTGGCTGGAGTGACCTCGCTCAGTTCGGTCTCGAAGGGGGAGAGATGTGATGAACTAGGAATGTTCTTAATGTTTTCTCTGAATACTGTGTTGGTGCCTCAGTGTCCCCATGGCAGTTCTTAAGCATCTGGCAGAGCAAAGGGCCAGTGCACCTAAATGCCTGGCACTCTGTCTCCTAGCAACTGATGGCCTGGGCCCCTCCCCTGCAAAGGTGCCAGCTGAAGGTGTTGGAGACAAAGAGGTCAGGTGACCTCGTGTCCTGGGAAAGGAGCTGAGCAGAGAGGAGGGGCTGGAAGGGGTTTTTAGTCTGGAGCTGGCTGAGGGCAGACGTGGGTGTCTGGCACACTGCCCCCAGAGTGGACCCGGCCGAGGGTCTGGTTTGCTGGCTGGCTGAGAATCGCGTCTGACTGCAAAGTGGGGGTGCAGGACCCTCTGGCTTCCCCAGGACCCCACCTGGTTGGGCTCGGTTTGGGAAGCGCACGAAGGGGCAGAGGATGCTGAATGCTCCAAGGAGAGACCCAGGAGGTGAAGACATGTGAGCTTCTTGCCCTGAACAAGTCTGATCCAAGGGAGAGGAGGCTCCCCAAAGTCCTGCCTGGCTTGGTGGGGAGCAGTTCCAGAGCATCGCCCGGGGACTCCGTGACAATATGCAGTAGAAAAACAGGTCACTTATCTCCTGTCATAGGGATTGAGAGTGATTTCCAGGAGCTAGATTTCTGAGAGCACTGAAATGTATGGGGAAGAAGAGTCAGCAGCAGCAAGACCTCTTCAGGAGTGCTGTGTGCCTGCTGTAATATTTATTTAAAGCAGAGGATTGAGTGAGTCTGACCTTGAAACCTGAGCAGTAGATTGAGGGAACTTGCTTTGAACCCAGCCAGCTTTGTAATACCCACTTGTTATTCTCCGTAGGAATTTGGGGGAATTTTCATGGGAGGTGGGGAGCTGCATACAAGAAAGCTGTGAACATCTTCAATTTTCCATTTAACCACACAATATTGAATTATAAATAATTCATACATCTGCCAAACATTTGATTAAAAGAACCCAATTCCCTCTGCATTTGTCAAGAGGTAAGAATTCCATTTTGTGTTTTTATTTTAATCTGTCCCTTAACTCCTGTGAGGATATTTATTTATCCTGGCCGTCAGCCTTCATTCTGCTTGCCCTGATTCCAGTCAGCCCAGAGCTGGCACGTTTTCTTTCCGCTTACTTATTTCTGCCATTACACCCAGACCATCTGGGAAATGGCTTTATGTGGATGGGGGAAATGTTGAGAAGGAAAGCATCCCCAGACAGCAAAGGATTGTGGGCAGCAGGAGGTGGGGCTGGCCCAGCACTGCCCAGCTCCACTGGCAGAGGATGTTTAAGAGAGCTCAGGGTGAAGGCTCTTTTCCCCTTCCTTGCCCTGTTGTGGGGTCCCCTGGCCACTCCTTTAGTGCGGGGCGGGCATATGGATTGGGAGGAGTGCATCTTATGATCCTGAGCTCCGTATGCCTTGGGCTTTTGGAATCGGTTGGCTCTGAAGGAAGGTCTGTTCTTCAGCCTCTGAATAAAGCTTTAGCTGCTGAGCCGCAAGGTCTCCTTCCTGACTGCAATGGGTCACTTTATGTTCCCACAGCAGTTTGCATCTGTTCCAGTGCCTCCATCAGTGTCTGCCCCTCCCCATCTCTAAACTCTGGGTGTCCCATCCCTCCAACCTGGGGGATAGTCTTTGGAGGAATTCTGCAGCATGGAGGCTTAAGAGGCTCTGACACCACTGCTGTCCTGCTCCAAGCCTGAGGCTGAGTCACCTAGGAGCACTGTGCATGGGAACTGGCAACAGCAGAGGGAGGAGGCTGCTGGGACTCGGCTAGGGGACTGTTCACCAGACTAGTGATAGCCAAGTAATAGCCCAGCCAGATCCTAATGGTGCTGATGCAGTGGTGTCTGCCGTAGGGTTAGTCTACAGTCGCTTTAATGTCCTGTGTGGTCGTGGTGCAGAGCTGGGAGAGAGCTCTTCCAGCACTCTAAAAAGCCCACCTCCACGAGAGGTGTGGCTCCCAGCGCTGGGGCACTGTCTACACTGGCACTTTACAGCACCGAAACTTGCTGCGCTCGGAGTGCTTTTTCACATCCTTGAGCGAGAAAGTTGCAGCGCTGTAAATTGCCGGTGTAGACAAGCCCTTAGTCTTCAGATGGCCAGAAACAGTTGCTGGCAGAGGTGTCAGCTGCCCTGCCCCTCCCTACCATTCAGCCCCCTTGTGATGTTAGTGGCAGATTCCAATGATGACACTCCATGTATCAGCTGTGTACTTGCTGTTCACCTTAGTACTGGGGCCGGGAGTGAAGCCCATGAGGGGGTGGCTGAAGGCAGGAACTGCAGTGGCCCAAAGGGAGCCGACTCCTCATGGGTGATGCTGAATGCGAGACTGTTGTGCTTAGGGTGACCAGATAGCAAGTGTGAAAAATTGGAACAAGAGGTGGGGGGTAATAGGAGCCTATATGAGAAAAAGGCCCAAATATCGGGACTGTCCCTATAGAATCAGGACATTTGGTCACCCTAGTTACGCTGAACATGCAAGTCAGTGATGGTGACAGCTAGAAGGTCAGCTGCTGCTGAAAGGCCAGATTTCTCCCTTGGTTTCTGTGCAAGCCATCCCCATACATCTGGGGGGCGGGGATGGAGTGCTGGGCACTGAGGAATGCAAAGCTGTAAATGGATACCCAACCCTGTCCCAGTATGCAGGTGCCTTCTGCCCCACGTGCTCCCTGCAGGTCCAGGGTTGTAGCAGGGGCATGTGTTCCCCTGGAAGCTCCGAGAAAGCAGCGCCTTTCTCCTCGCTAGGCATGGCCCTCTAGCTCTTTTGCCCTCCTCTAATGTTCACTTGCCATTTTATAGTCCTGACAGCAGTGTGCTAGATGGCACAAAGGGGTGGGATAGGGCTGCGTGGCTCCTGGCTCTTCTTTGGCACTCCAGGAGCTCATCCTCCCTTGCCTTCTCTCTGCCACTGGCTGGGAGAATGGAGAAACCCTATTGATTTATGGGATTGTGGAAGCACATCACAGAGAGGTTGCACTGATCAGTCACTGGGATCTCATTGGCCTCCTTTTGGGAACCTAAAGCCACCTTCATCCTTAACAGAGAAATCTTTAAAGCCCAGGAACCTTGAGCAAAGAGAATTTGCTGTTAGTGAGGCCCCTGCTCTCACTCTTTAGCTGCTGGGCTGCCTTTGATCCCCCAGAGGGGTCGGAGCAGGTGGGGCCTTGCTGGCGAAATTTCACCTTTTAAATCAGAACTCTGTGATCTTGCAAATCCCTGTTTAATTCCTGCGGCATTGTGCAGAAGCTGGAGCAGTGGGATGGACAAGGGGGAAGACAGGGAGGAACAGGAAGCCCTGACCCATGCATGTGAATGTTGCTGTGAGCTGCCCGTTGCTGTGTAGATAAACACCTGAAACCTCTTTGGGCTGAATCAGGGCAGCAAAGTCTTTACTCCTCCTTCCCTCCCCTCCAGCGTAGGTAGCCATGGAGAGAGTGACTCAGATCCCAAGTCCATCTAGCCTAATGTCCAGTCTCTGACAGTGGCAGCATCAAGTGCTTCAGAAGAAGGTTTAAGAACCCCACTGTAGCAGATGTGGTGTAATCTGCTCCCACATTGGGTCTCGCCTTGGTCTCTAATAGTTAGGTGGGTGTAAGCCACGAAGCATGAGGTTTAATATCCTTGCCAGAATTTGTGGTGCTGTTAATTATGCAAACTCTGGGTATTCTTATCCATTAACATCTAATCCCTTTTGGAATCTAGCTAAATTCTCAGCTTCAGCAGCATACAGTGGCAGAGAGTGGCAGGCTAATTACATGATGTGCGATAAAGGAAATATTTTTTCAGTTTTGAATTCCCCACTTGTCAGTTTCACTGACCGTTCCCTGGTACCTGTGCTCTGGGACAGGGAGAACAGATGCCCCCTTTATAACTGCTCTGCCCCACCCAGGATTGCATGGACTTCTGCCCCTTTTCATCTGTCCCATCTCGAAGGTACCAATCCCAATCTCTGCCAGCTCTCCCCAAAGCAGATATTTCTCAGCCTTGATTGTTCTTGTCGCCCTTCTCTGACCTCCCTGAACTCTGGGCCACTTTGTGTGTGATGGGAGGCCCAGTGCTGCCTACAGGATCCATACCATTCTCTGCGTTATTCTGCACCTCATTCTTGGCACACCCTCTTGCCTGCAGCTGCGCATTGAACAGAGGTCTCCATTGCTGTCTGCAATGGCACCCAGCTTCCGTCCCATCCAGTGTTCATTACTTGGTATTTATTGACACGGAATTCCATTTGCCACTGTGTCGTCCATTTCCTTGGCTATGTTTGGTCTCTCTCAGTTCTTCACAGGTCTCTCTAGTCCTGACTACATAACTTTGTGTCATCTGTGGAATTTGGCCCTTCCCTGCTCACTTTCTTTCCAGATCACTTATAAATATGTTAAACAACACAGGTGCTAGCACGGCACCTTGTAGCCCCACTTTAACTTTCTGACATGACAAAAAGTGACCATTTCTCCCTGCCCTTTGCTTTCTGTCTTCTAGGTGGATTGGTCTGTGCCAATACTTTGCCTCTCCCCTATAACAATTTAGCCTCAGTAGCCTCTTGTGTGAGACCTTGTCAAATGTCTTTTGAAAGTCTAAAAACATTGTCACTTGGTTCTCCTTGATCCACTACTTCACTGACAAGAACTCTTAACAGATTAGAGCAATTTGTATCTGCTCACAATCTGTTTTGTTCTGGTTTTAATTATGGTTCCAACCAATTTGGCAGGTATGGATGTATAGCTGTTACTCCCCAGCTCACCATTAGGACTCAGGGAGCCTCCTGCCTCTGCTTGGGACTCTTCCCATCCAGCCCTGCCTGCTGATTCCTCAGGCCCTCACAAAGAGATGCTATCGATGTTGCAGCCAATGAGGGCTGGCCACCAGAGCCTGAGGTCACTTCCCAAGGGACCCATTGAGGCATCAGCTGGGATGTGAACTAGGTTCTTTGCTCTTTGGCCTTGTCCATACTTCGCACCATTGCACTGGCACAGTCTGGCTCTGATGGTGTGAACTCTAGTGCAGACAAGTCACTGGTGCTGCAGATGTTTAAGGTTCAGTGTTGTCCACTTTGCTTTGAGCTGGGTTAGACAAGACAGTGGTGGAAACTCCAGTGCCTGCCAGCACCTTTATGGTAGAGCTTGCGCTGGTGGAGATGAACTGGAGCTGGAGCAAGTTGCTCAGCACAGACATGGACATGGACACTGGTGCATGAGAGACATAGGCACCAGCACCGGAAAACAGGAGCAATAGTCTCTCTGTACTGCTCCCCTGGGACAATGCATTGGATGCCTTGCTCATTACTGTCTGGACAAGCGAGTTCCAAGAAGAGCAGCAACAATGATTAAGGACCAGGAGAGGATGACGCAAGGAAATGAGCAGAGCTAAATCTGTACTGCGCTGTGTGAGCAGCGAGGGGAAGAGGAGCCTTCCGAACGTGATGAGACTGAGAGAGGGAGAATGGAGGTTGCATAGCAGAACAGCTGTCCTGACTGTTTGACCTCTTGGATGGTGGCAGAGTTGTCCCAGGGCAAGACTGGGAGCCCCGGCACCAAGGACTTAAAACTAGGCTGCACAAAACCTGGGTGATGGAGGACATGCCATTGCCTACCCAGGTGGATAGGTCTTTGCTATCTATAATGTCTATGGGCCAAATCCTGGCACCTGTGAAGTCAGTGGCAGAGGTCCTATTCACTCAGCTGGGACTAGGGCTTGACTTATCTGTCCAGGAACCATTCACAGTGATGCTTCTAGCCAAGGCATTCTCCTGACTGCCTTTAGCACCAGGCACTGGCAAGGCCTTTGTGTCATTCATGGGCTCTGTGGGATTAGGAGGAAGTTTCTCCAAGTTCTGGGTCAGGTGGCACCATGAAAATATCCAGATCTGCAGGAATTCACGATTTCACCTCCCATCAGAACCTACATTTTAAGAGGCCAATTAAAGCATTGTATCCACGTAGACAAAGCATGAAAATTCCATATTTGGAAAAGAATGACTGAAGAGCGAGATCGTTATGACTGTAAAATCTTCTCCCCTAAGGGAGACTTTAAGATTTTCTTTGCAATTAAAATTTCTTTGAAACTTGGACCAGAAAAGATTTGGAGGAGAAAATCTCTAAACTTTGAACTTACTTTTCCTAACCAGTGGTTGTGTGAAGGTTTTAATAAATAGCACTTCCTCCCAACGTGGTTGGAAAGCAGAAGGTAGCACTGAAGGAGAACTGCTGAAAGGGCTGAAGAGCTCAAGAGCTCCCATCTCAGCAATCGCTGCACCCTTTTTGTTGGAATTTCTCCAGAAAACATCAAAGGCGACAATATTTAAAACTTCAAATTAAGGCAACTTGAAACGAAGAAGGAAAATAGATTCTTAGTCATGCTGGCCTGAGCGCAAGTTGTTGGAAGGTTCTTTTGGAAAAGCAGTTTTACCTGAACCCTGCTTTCCAGTCCAGCTAAGAAGACAGGCAGAGGCAGAAGTCCCCTGCTGGGAGAGTAATTCCAAGAAACCAGAAAGAGGAAACTCACAGATTTACTTCAAGGACAAGAAAAATTGAAATTCTAATAAGTGTAATGGGCTTTCTGTCCCTGTGTTTATTAAACCAGAAGCTAGGGGGAGATTAGTGAGGGAACTTCCTATTATCAATACCCTCTGCCTGTGTCGTGTGCTATGGGTCAGGGCTGGGCATTTGCTAGACCTTAAGGAACCTCCTACCTCTTCCTTCTACTGTCTCAGCCTGATCCTGAGAGGTGCTCCTGTTGTTGGAAGCCAGTGGCGCCTGGTGCTTTGCTGTGATACGTTAGCGTTATTGCAGGTGGGAATAGTGTTCATGAGGATGCCAGTCTGGATACAAAAGTGCTTTCATTGGGTAAGTAAAATTAAAAATCAATTAAATATGCCTTTAAAAAAAGGGTGCAGCTCTCTTGGCTATTTATCTCCAGAATTTGTATACTCTGCTGCACTATCTCTTATCCAGACCAATATCTTCAGCCATTTCTTATTGCTTGATCGCTAGACTACGTTCAGGTTCTACAAAAGATGCTGTGAATCAGAGAGTGGTTGCTGAACAAATGCATCTCATGAGAGAGGGTCCTACCTAACTGCAGCACTGGCCTGGGTTGCTAGCGCTCACCTGGCACAGCAGGGAGAGACCAAGGGTGGGGAGAGGGATGATGTTGTCATCAGTCAGAGCTGGGCCACAGTTGCTCTGAATTGTACCATATACTTCCTAGTGCTTTGTCCAGCCTAGTTTCTCCAGAGAAGTCTGTGATCTGGGAGTTGGAGTGAACCCTAAATAGCAGATCACTGATGTGATTTGCTGTGGGCTGAGAACTTGCAAAGCTAGAGTCTTTGGGTCAAATGCAGCCCTGGTATGACATGGTGCAACTCCATTGATTTCAGAGGAGGGCCCTGGTTCACGTAGGGCTGACAGGGGCCTGATGTTCTCCCTGCCCTCAAAGAAATAATAAGGTGCAACATGTGTGCATGCTCCGTGCTGGGGACACCCATTCTTCCTATGCGAATGGCCCTCTCAGGCAGCGATGCTGCATGTCTGCAGAGAGCAGGAAATGAGTATACAGCAGGGAGTATGTCGTGTTCACCACACAGGCATTCTGGAGCAGCAGCTCTTCTGGGGGGCAAAAAGTGTGGTGAGACAGTGTGTTCACTATTGGTCTTTCACCTCTTCAGACTGCAGTCCCAGGGGACACATAGGAATGAGTTGCATGCCTCATCCCAGTCCCTAGTGAACATTTCTCCTTAGCACAAAAGGACCCCACAGTTTTGCACAGGCAGCAGCTGTTGCTAAGAAGTGACCTAGCATGGGTGCCGCAGATCAGAGTTGAGGCGTATTGCCAGAGCTGTGTGTAGGAAGCTGGCACACAATTTTCTTGCACTCTGTCTGGCCCTAGCCTGGTGCTGATAGTATCTTACATTCAGCAAATTCTCCTCTCTGCTCCCACCCCACTCTTGCCCCAGAATTGGAGGCAATAATACATGAAAGGAATAGCGTGTTAGTCATTCCTGCTTGTCTCGCAATAGTCAGGAGATAAATTGAATTCTGGAGCAGTTAAGACTCTGGGTTCCCAACCAATGGAGGAGCTTGGAGGTGATGTGCCATAATAAAGTTTCCTGAGAACCTTGCCACGATTACACAGTCCGTATACAACAGACACTGGGAAACAAATTCTAGCTAGTTTGCTCCTTTCCCCAGGAAGGGGAGAGTTAAATGGAATTGAATCTTGTTTAAGAAGCTGAGACAGTTACATGGCACTGTAATTTACTGCACTGTTGACAATATGAAAGAGGAATTTGTTGGTGGAATAATCACAGGCTTTTTGGCCCATCTCAGTGGGATGGGTGAGGCCTCTGTGTGAGGCCAAGCTCTCAGGGCTGCACTGACTCACGGAGATGAGATGCTAGGCAGGTGGTCTCGCTGAGGTATTAAGTGGGATATCCTGCACTAATGCACTTGTCAGGAACGCAGTCCAGGAGTAGCTGGGTTTCCTCTGTGGTTGGGAGCACTGCTTCGGCATTTCCCCCGTTGCTTCAGCACTGATGCAGCCAGCAAGGCAGGGTAGGCCCTGGCTCCAGGCTTGGCAGGCCTGGGCATTATGGTTATTTGTTGGTAGTACCCAGAGGCAGGGAGCTGGGCGCTGCACAGACACTAAGGAAGAGGCAGTCCCTGCCTCAAAGAGCGCTCAGAGTGGGCTGTGATGAGATTCAGGACAGGAGGACCATTGTGCCTATCTAGTGTGACCTGTGTGGCTCAGGCCACAAACTCAACACAAGATTTCCATGTGGGAGGCGCCGCAGGGGCAATGCAGCATGCCCTGGGCTCTCCCTATATCCTGACTCTCCTTTCTTTGGGCCTTCCAGGATCATGACCAATCTGTTCCCCAAATAAGCTCAATGTGCCCACCGCAGGTCTGGCCTGGACCCCTAGTTTGGTGTTGTTCAATGTTAGCTGCATGGAGAGGAGCAGACTGCAGCTCCCACGAGCCCTGGCGTGAGCTTCACCCCCAGGTGAATGTCAGCCCATGGGGCCAGCTCCCCTTATGCACAGGCACTGCAGACAGCCTCAGAATTCTTCCTTGGGTGCATTGTGCTGTTTTGGCACACATCCTGGCAGCTGCTCAGCTCACAGGACACTCTGAGACTAGGACCCCAGGTGTCAGCTGCCCCTGCATCCAGCTGCAGAAGGAGCCCCCTGCCTGGGAATGATGGGAGATGCGGGGCATTAGAACACAGTGAAGCCTGGTGCAAAATCCCTACTGCCTGGGGCAGGCTACCGGTGCCCCTGGACTGTGGGATGAGCAGCAGGAGCATCTGGCTGGCTGGAGTAGAGAATGAAGCCACAGGGCAGAGTGAGGCATCTCTTGAAATAAACAGGCATTTACTTTACTATCAGCCTCCTGAGGCCTGGGACCCAGCCAGGGCTAGGCCAGGAGTAGCCTGCCCAGCCTGGATCTTCCCTCATGTATCAGTGGTGCATGGCAGTGGTAGGCTACAGGGAACTGTCTGAGCTGGAGTGATGGTGGGAAATTTGGGAACATTTAAACAGCCCCTGCCTACCCTCTCTGAGCCCCCCTTCTCTGAACTGTGGGGTCCCCTGGCTTTGACTCTCCTCATGTGGCGAGTTGCAGATCTGGGGTGGGCTCATGCCCCTGCTCAGCTGTGGCCTCTGGTTAAATCCATGTCCCACTGTGCCTCGTGCACCTGCTGCTCTGCCACTCTCCATTGCACACATCAGAGCGGAGGCAAGTGGGACCATTCCGCTTGCCGACACCCTGCCCTGTCTCCCCAGCCTTGGGTGTCCCATGGAGGTAGCTATTCCCTCCCACTTCTGAGCAAGGCACTCCACCTCTCTCACTGACCTAGGGAGGGAGAGGTCTGGAACAGAGCCCAGCCTGGCAGCTGGGGCACCAACCTGGGCACCAGGCAGTGCTGGTCACCTGGCAATGGACCTTCCCTGAGGCCAGCAGAGGGGCGAGACTCTGAGCTAAGCCCTTGCTGGTGGTTTCCGGGGCAGGCTCAGAGCCTAGTGGCAAGGGAGCTTACACGGCACCTGCGTCACCCCTTTTGGGGACTGGCCTGCTCTGCCCTGCCTGCCTCTTGGGTCCCGCACAGGCTGACCCTGTCCACTGAGGTCCTCCCCTCAGGGGCCCACCGCAGGGCCCAGCCCTCTTCCTCTACCATTCATACTTGCACATTCGAGGGTGGCTCCATCTGGCCCTGGATGTCGTAGGCAGCACTAACTGCTTGTTGCCAGTGGGAAGTGCTGCTTCTGGTTGGGTGGGTTTTTCTATTCCCTGCCTCCATCTCTCTGTGTCCCTGACCCCTGTCCCCACTCCAGATGCTCGTTTTGCTCCCAGGCTGCTGTCTCCTCTTGTGCCCCTACCGTATGCCTTCTGTGCTCAGTGTTGAGGCTGACAGGGAGTGCTGCGGCTACCTGGGACCTGCAGGATGAAAATGGAGGACACCCAATAGGCAAGGGCTAGGAAGATACCCTGGAGCCCAGACACCTGGAGTTTCCCTAAGCCAGGGGTGGGCAAAACTACGACTTGTGGGCTGGATCCGGCCCACTAGCCATTTTAATCCAGCCCTTGAGCTCCCGCTGGGGAGTGGGGTCTGGGGCTTGCCCTGCTCTGGTGCTCCAGCAGAGGAGCAATGTCAGGGGCCGCTCCACATGGCTCCTGGAAACAGCGACACGGCCCTCCTCCGGCTCCTTCGTGTAGGGGAGCCAGGGAGCTATGCTGTGCACGCTGCCCCCACCCCAAGCACCGCCCCTGCAGCTCCCATTGGCCAGGAGCCGCAGCCAGTGGGAGCTACAGGGGTGGTGCCTGCAGACATGGCAAAGTGCAGAGCTGCCTGGTCGCGCCTCTGTGTAGGAACCAGAGAAGGGACATGCAGTTGCTTTCGGGAGTCATTTGAGGTAAGCACTACCTGGAGCCTGCACCCCTGAGCCTCCCCCAGCGTCCCAACCCCCTGCCTGAGCCCTGAGCCCTCTCCTGCCCTCCAAACCCCTCAATCCCAGCCCAGAGCACCATCCTGTACCCCAAACCCAGAGCCCCCTCCTGCACTCTGAACTCTTCATTTCTGGCCCCAGCCCAGAGCCCGCACCCCAACCAGAGCCCTCACCCCATCCTGCACCCCAGCCCCAATTTTGTAAGCATTCATGGCCCTCCATACAATTTCTATTCCCATGTGGCCCTCGGGCCAAGAAGTTTGCCCACTCCTACCCTAAGCCCTCTCCAGTGCAAGCTCACCCCTTCTGGGTGCCTGACCTGCCAGATGGTGCTGTGATTCTGAACAGCCCAGGCAGAGTAATCCATTGGCAGCCTAATGGGGCACAAGTAATTGATTTCCAGCTGTCAGGAAGGGGTGTGGGTGTGTAGAAACCATTCGTATCCTGCTTTTCAGGGAAGATGGAGCTAGTGAGGCCCCAGGTGATGCTTCTGAGAGCTGGAAGATGGTTGTTTGGTGTGAAGAGACCCGCAACTGCAGAACTTACTCCCAAGTGTATGTATGCAGGTAGGGCTGCAAGTTTGTGCATGTAGGTTTTGTGTATGGTGTGTGTGTGGAATGTCTGAATGCAGTTGAGGTCTGTGTGGACGTTTGCATGTGTGTAGATGTGTGCATGTATCAGGGTTTGGAGTGTGTGTATTCCTACAGGAATCTGTTTACAGTTTCCTAGCAGCCTGGAGACAAAGCCTTCCCCTTTCTGTTCTCTCTGGGCCCCTGCACAGGTCTCTGGAGGACTGCAGTCATATCTCTCCATACTGTAGCACCTGAGCGCATGTCCGTGTTATGTAGGGCTTCGTCAGGCTGCATAATGTATTAGCGGTTAGGCTGTTCCTTTGTGTGTGCTGGTGTTTGTGCCCCCCTCCCTTTTTCCTGCATCGGCTGCATTTGTAAAATGAAATAAATATTGACACGGGCGGGATGCTATTCAATTTGTCCTGATCACTGGGCTGCGGTGAGTTCTGACAGGGCAGAGTGTAAAACATAAGCTCAGGATGTAATTTCCACTGTCAACATGATGTACAGTATGGCTCTGCCAAATACATACCGACAAGCCGAGCGAGCCCTCTCAGGGAGGGGCACAAGTCACGCTGATAATTGGGAAGCTAGGACTGAGGAACATCAGCAAAGGTGGCGTTTCACTTGGATTCTGAACTAGGGGGTGTGTGAGCATGAGCTAGAGTCAGCCAGCATGTGTGTCTGCCTGTGAGCCCCATAGGCCGTCATGTCGGGGCGCTGCACTGCTGGCTGGTTCTGGCGGCAGCAGCTCTCATCAGTTATTTATTTATGGCCCACAGCTCATGTGTGGCAGAGAGAAGTGCCCCAAGTCAGTAATGAAAGGTCATCAATATCACTGGGAAATAAATGCTGTCGCCCGCCTCTGCCCCTTGTGTGTTGGGTCTCCCTGGTCCCTGCCCTCAGCAGAGGACTTCATGTCTTGGCACAACAGTTTTGGATGCAGCACCAAGAGGCTACGGGAAGGGGAGAGGAAGAGAAAGCAGCTGCCCCTGAAGCAGGCTGGGGGAGCCTGCAAGGCAGGGATAAGCTGGAGAGGAGGGTGTGGGGGACGTGTGCAGATAACAGACCATTGACCCAAGCCCAGCCCTTATGTAGCACCGGAGGCAGTGGTAGCTCACTGGGGACCCTAAGCAGGAATATTCCCTCCGTCACACATAATAAAAAGCAAATATGAGGGCCCCTTGAGCTGCTCAGGGCCCTAAGCAATTGTTCAGTCTGCTTATGCCTAGTGACGGCTCTGAATAGCACAATCCAAATGCGTGATTGTAAGGGTGAGAACAGTGGAATGAAGTCTGAGCAGTTGGAGTGGCCTCACTCTGTATGTTTATCTCCAGTTCCCACAGATCTGCTCCTGCAGACGTCCCTCCAGCTCTCTGCATTTCTGTGGCCACAAGGCCAAGGGCTGCAAGTGGATCAGACTGGCAGTGTCCTGAGAGGCGGAGCAAATGGAGGAGTCAAGCGCTATTAAATTAGCAGTGAATTGAGGGTGGGTGTTTTTCTTCCTTTCCACATCTCCCACCATGGGAGACTTTTCCTCCACTCTGTGGCACTCTGCCCCTGGCCGTGCACCAGTCTGAACCCACTGTGAATGCCATGTGTCACAGAGTCCCCGGGCGATGCTCTGGACTGCTCCCCACAAAGCCAGTCAGGACTCTGGGGAGCCTCCTCTCCCTTGGAGCAGACTGTCTCCAGAGCAAGAAGCTCACATGGCTTCACCTCCTGGGTCTCTCCTTGGAGCATTCAGCATATGCCCCTCCATGTGCTTCCCACAGCGGGTCCGCCCAGGCAGGGTCCTGGGGAAGCCACAGGGTCCTGCACCCCCACTTTGCAGTCAGACATTGACTCTCAGCCAGCCAGTAAAACAGAGGTTTATTAGATGACAGGAACACGGTCTAAAACAGAGCTTGTAGGTACAGAGAACAGGACCCCTCAGCCGGGTCCATTCTGGGGCCCAGCGAGGCAGACCACCCCGTCTGCACTCACTCATATCCAGCCAGCTCCAAACTGAAAACCCCCCTCCAGTCCCTCCTTTCTGGCCTTTGTCTCTTTCCCAAGCCAGGTCACCTGATCTCTTTGTTCACCTTTAGCTATTCCCTTGCCGGGGGAAGTGCCCCAGCCATTTGTTGGCAGGATACAGAGTGTCATTCATTTATGCACACTGGAGACTTAAGAAATGCATAGGGGAAACTGAGGCAACCACACAGTATTCAGAGGAAACATTAAGAATAGTCCCACTTCGTCACACCATGCGTGCTCCTGCTGCAAGGGCCATACCTTGTTTCTTGGACACAAATATGTCCCGTAGGAACACACAAATGTGCCTGTCAGGTGAAATTGGCTAATGTCCTTTCTCTGCTGCCTCTAGTCATTTCCCAGACCAGGAGTGTTGTGTGTTTTCCCTGTGGAGACTTCTGGTGAACCTGAGCGTGGCTGAGCGGGCAGGGTTCTGGTGATGGACATAGGGTGAGAAATCTGAGCTCTGATGGTTGCTTCCCACAGTGTACTTAGTATTGTGACAGGCCTGGAGACAGGACCAGAATGGACCCTTTGTTAAGTTCTGATTCTAGTAGTTGCATTTCCTGAGTGCAGCCCATCTGTGTTATGGCTACAGGTGTCGCTGCAGCGCAGAAGTGTTGTGTAATAACAACAACTTAGCACTGACGGCTCCAGAGATGGATGCCCTTTGCTTGTCCCCAGGCAGGCTCAGCACAGGCGGAAATAGAGTGAGCTTTGCCCCACCTTCGGGCTGAGAGCCGAGGAGCAGGACAGGCTCTGGGGCGCAAGGGGTGAGTGTTTTCTAGCAACTGGCCTGAGACCCATCAGCTTATTTCACGCCCACCCAGAGCAGTCATGGGATGGGAGCCTGGTGGGTTTGAACCTTTTCAGTGGGGCTGGAACATTCTTGGGTTTGTATTGGGCTGAGGAGAGAATAGAACAGGGATGGGTTGAGATTCCCATGGAAAGGCCCCACCCTTGGCCTGGGGGCTCGTCTCTCCCCAGGGCAGAGCTGAGGCCGACCTCTAGCTAGAAAATCTGTTTTAGCTGGATCGCTGCTGGGAGGAGTGTGTTGGCAGGAAAGACAATTCAGGCACTCAGACCGGTTTGCAGAATCTGTAAAACCCTGGACTTAGTGAGATTTGTCAGCCCTGGTCATTGCCCAGCAGGGCCGGACTAGAGTGGTCTGAACTGGAGATGAAAGCTCCGCAATAGCAAAGACTTTCCAGTCAGGCATAACTGTATTACACTGGCCATTGTCATGGATGTTTTGTACAGTATGTTATGTGCACACCATAGCGCACACATGTTTTACGTGTGGTTTTGTGTGTGCATTATTATTCGTTACAGGGCTTTGTGCTCCCCGGGAGCAGCTGGCTTTGGCCATCTGGGGATGGGGCTAGATGCATCCCAATGACCTAGCACAGCAGTGCTTTTGATGCCAAGCGATGGAGGGTGCAGTCAGACTGGCTGACAGAGGGTTCAGCCCAAGTGATTGTGGGCTGGTGGCCGACATTCTCAGCCCTGCACTCTCCAGCAGCTCTACCCACTCATCCCTCCCTGCCTCCTAGAAACAGTTTCCTGCTTTAAAATGTCTTTCATATTGTTTGATTGCAGGGAAACCTGCCTAATTGGCACAAGTGACTCCAAGACCCCCTGTCACACGCTACGAATGAGTGAGCCAGGATGGCTGGGGCATGCCCTTCGCTCTTGCCCTCTCATGCCTAGTGCATGGGTGATCATTCTTTGCATTTACTAGTGAGTATCCACTAGCACGTGCAGTGAGAGGGGAGATTTCTCAGTGACAAGAGGCCTTGCTACAGCCCTGTCTGCTGAGGAATGGGCCCAGGCGGTGGGACCTCTGGGTGAAGCATTAATGAGGCTGAACAATAATTCCTGACTCCTCAAAGTGCAGCAGAGATCCTGTGTTCCTCAGAATATCAGGTTCCCACAGTGCAGTTTGTGTGTGGGTGAGAGTGCACTGGCCCCTGTGCATGTCAGACAGGGCATATGTGTATATGCTGTAGCAGGCCTGTGTGTGAGCCTGCTGGCGTGTGCATGACTCCTGTGTGCTGCGTAGGACTCAGGAACTGAGTGATGCTCCGTGTCTCTGCCACGTGAACGCCCTGTGTGCTGTGGTGTGAGGGGGCAGGGAAATACCAAAGCAATGCTGCAGCGAGCTGGCATGCTGTGTGCATCAAGCTAGTCAGGCCTGTGATCCTGGCCCAGGAGGGCAGGGAGCTGAGTGCATGCGAGGGACTTGTCAGCTGCCGCCGACCTTGGCTTTGTAGCATCTGGCAGTGGGTGGGCTTTGAGGAGCCCTTCTCCAGGCAGCTGTGTGACTCCTGTACTCTGGGGAGATCCTGGTCTGATTCGTAAGGGACACGGTCCAGGATGCCCCCTGCCCTGCCCCTCTGTCGTCTCTAGGGGACAGAGAGGTGCCTGTCCATCCACCCATGGCACGGCGAGGCTTAGCGCAAACTGTCTGAACTGGTCCCTGTTACACAGAGCATGTTTCTGTCCTGGTGGCAGGTCACAAATCTCCTGCCCAGGCTTGTCTGTCTGTGTCTGGGACAAGGTCAGACCCGGCTGGGAAGTTGGTACTGAGTATTCTCTGGACTCCTCTCCTCAACCACTGTTGATCTGGAGCTCAGGGAAGCTTGCTCTGGCTCCCACAGACCCAAATTCGGGGCTGGCAGCTCCTTCCCAGTCTGAGAATATCAAAGGGTGAGGCTGGTGAGAGGGGCTGGAGAGGCTAAGACGCGGAGCCCGTCTCCCTTGAGCTCCAGTCCTGGCTCAGGACGGTGTTGTCCAAAGCACGCACTCATTAGGGTGCTGAGCTGCATACACAGGGTGTCACGCAAAACCTATACCCCTCAGCCCTAGACCAACAGCCGCTGCTGGGAGAGTTTGCCTGTGGGGCCCTCCCGACGCCATCTGATCACCCTGAGTAACTGTACACATTCTCACTTGGATCCAAGAAGCAGTGTGAGGGGGAGGCGCGCTGTGCAGCTGCCGCCTTACTGGTTTGAGCTGTTGCTGTTCTCCGGATCCTTGCTAAATACAGGAATTTCCATAGAGATGAAAGCACCAGAGCTCTGCCACCCTCCTCCTCCTCCTCTTCCCAATGTCCCTGGCTCTAGCAGCTCCTGCAATGCCAGGCTCCCACACGTGGCACCAGGGGAGGGGGCAGCAGCACCACGAAGAGGGAGAGAGAGTAGGGGAGGAAAAGAGCCAGGCAGAGAGCACAGGAGATGAAGGGAGCATAAGGGGCAGCCAGGCGAGGGGTGGCACTCAGAGCGGGGAGTGCAGTGCTCAGCCCAGGCGTTGTCACTAACATGTCGGCCTCTTTCAGGTTCCCAGAGATGTTGTCAGTTGCCCTGTGCTCACCAGAGTGAACTGGCAGAGGATGGAGTGACCAGCAGCAGCTTGGTGAAGGGTTCTCCTCTAGAAACTGGAGTGCAACTACCGTGAAGATGGAGAATACAAATGTCCTCAGCCTGAGCAGCCCTGCACCAGGGCCTGCCACAGCTGGATCTGTAGCCTGATAGCACAGGGCCTGTTTCTGGAGTGAGTGAGCGCTCGTCTTGGCCACAACAGGCTGCTCCTGTTAAGATCTCTCATGAAACTCGATGCAAAGGTGCTCGCTCAGCTGTCCTGCAAACTACAGGTGCAGCCTTCTCTGCCCCTCCAGGAGAGCCCTGCCACAGGCAGCAGAGCCCCCCTCTCTGCTTGCTGAAGTATCCCCAGGGTGGGATGTGAGGAGAGCAGGGGGGGGATAAATGGTCTTTTGACCCCTGGCTCCCAAGGAACTGCAGCCACCAGCCCAGCCACGGAGCATCGCAGCCCTGGGTCGCTGGTGAATGGGGCATGCAAGCGCTGATGGGAAAGCACTAGTCGTCTGGCCACACGGAGTCTCTGAGGGGGCCCAGGCTGTAGCCTCTTCCAGGCAGAAAGCTTGACTGTTCTCGCCTTGTTCAGCCCGATGCCAGGAGCCGAGGACGCTGGTCACTTGTTGCTGTCAGCAGCATGCCTGGGGCCTGAGCAGAGGTAGCACCCTGAGGAGCCTGACTGTCTGGAGCGAGGTTTGGCGGGGATGGGGAAGCTGCCCCATCCGGGCTGGTGAGCCCCACAGTGGTGGTGTCAGCTCCCCAAAGGATGTCAGCGTCCTCTCTGAAAGCCACTCTCCATGCAGCCTCCCAGTGCACAGTGGTGATGGCGCTGCCAGGCTTCTCATGGACCGTACTTCTGCTGCTCTGTACCCTGGAGCAGCTGGGGGCTCTGGCCATGCACACAGAGGCCGAGGGGCCAGGCCTGGAGCAGCCGGGCGCCCTGGCCATGCACACGGAGGCAGAGGGGCCAGGCCTGGAGCAGCCGGGGGCCCTGGCCATGCACACGGAGGCAGAGGGGCCAGGCCTGGAGCAGCCGGGGGCCCTGGCCATGCACACGGAGGCAGAGGGGCCAGGCCTGGAGCAGCCGGGGGCCCTGGCCATGCACATGGAGGCAGAGGGGCCAGGCCTGGAGCAGCCGGGGGCCCTGGTCATGCACACGGAGGCCGGGGGGCCAGGCCTGGAGCAGCTGGGGGCCCTGGCCATGCACACGGAGGCCGGGGGGCCGGGCCTGGAGCAGTCAGGGGACAGCATGCTGCTGGCAGGTGGACGTGTGAAGCGCGGCTGGGTGTGGAACCAGTTCTTTGTGGTTGAGGAGTACACGGGCACGGAGCCGCTCTACGTGGGAAAGGTAAAGTGACCTTGGTATGTCTCTGCAAGGCCCAGGTGTGTCGCTGGGAGGGGAAGGGGCTGGAGCTAGGCCAGGAGCATGGCCAGGCACAGCGGATGCCCCTGCCACACGGGAGGAAAGGCCCTTGCTGGGGGAGGGGCTGCACTGAAGGCCAGGAGCATTGTTGGATGGGGTGGGAAGGCTGCTCAGGTGGATTAGGAGCCCTCAGGGTCAGGCAGTTTTAGACACAGTCATTGTTTGATGGAGCTTCAGTAGGGCCAGTGGGTTCAGAGAAAATCCAGAGCAGGGAATACCCCCTAGATGGACAGCTGCCACCTCCAGTGCTATGTGGGCACATGGGGAGGGGAGGAGGCAAACTGGCAGCAGCCAGGGGACACTAGGGGGAGGGGTAGGCTGGCAGTGTCCCAGGGGGGTGATGGGAAGGGGGGCTGGTGGTGTCCGGGGCGGTGACAGGAAGTGGGGGGCTGATAGTTCCCCCAGTGCGGTGATGGGAAGGGGGGCTGGTGGTGTCCTTGGGGGGTGATGGGAAGTGGGGGGACCTAACGGTGCCCCTGTGGGGCGATGGGAAGGGGGGCTGGCAGTGTCCTTGGGGAGCGATGGGAATGGGGGCTGGCAGTGCCCCCGGTGGGGCGATGGGAAGGAGGCCTGGCAGTGTCCTTGGGGAGCGATGGGAATGGGGGCTGGCAGTGCCCCCGGTGGGGCGATGGGAAGGGGGCCTGGCAGTGCCCCCGGTGGGGCGATGGGAAGGGGGCCTGGCAGTGTCCTTCAGGAGCGATGGGAATGGGGGCTGGCGGTGCCCCTGGTGGGGCGATGGGAAGGGGGGCTGGCAGTGTCCTTGGGGGGCAATGAGAAGTGGGGCTGGCGGTGCCCCAGTGGGAGGGGATGAGGGGAAGGGGAAGTGGGGGGCAATGCCCTGGGGAGCGCCTCGACATACAGGGTGCAGTGCGCTGTCCAGTGGTGGTGCTGGACTCTGCTGGAGGCATGTCCCAAATACCCTCACTGGGAAGCTGGATGTGCAGGGCCAGGGAGCTGGGGATGGGGTGGGGGATGGGTTCTGTGGAAAGGGATTGCACAGCAGGGCCAGGCTGGGCCCTGGGACTCTCAGCTGTTCCTGCTGGGTGTGTGTATGGGGGACAGCCAGAGAGCAAGTTACCATCCCATCCAGAGCCCTCCTCCCTGGGAACACCAAGGTGGGAGGGGCAACGGCACTGCCCTGAAGGGAGCATAATCATCACTCCAGCCAGGAGGTCCCTTTTCACTTCCCAGCGACAGGCACAGGGGCCTTGCATCCCCCTGCACTGCATTCCTCTCCAGGGGTAGTTCCATGGCACTGCATCCCCTCCCCCACAGGATAGCGCCATGGCACTGCATCCTCCCCCCCTCCCCGCACCCCTCCATAGCTCAATGGCCCTGGATCCTCCCCTCCCCCACCCCCAGGTCCATGGCACTGCATTCCCCAAGTCGTCCTCTTGCGCCTTGGCTTTCAGACTCTCACCGCTGGCTTGCTCCCAGTCCTGGGAAGGCTAAGCTCAAACTTACCAGCCAGATCGCCCATCAGGACTGTGCTTCTGTTTTCCGGTTCCTGGTCTGTGCAGATTGCGGCTGGCTCAGAAAACAGCCCCTTCCGCCCCCCCCCCCCCCTGTTCCTCTGCCCAATTAGTTACCCCAGAGTAAAGGTGTTGCTGTATTAACATAATATGACTCCAATTTGCACAAAAGATTTGCATGGAATGCACTTAATATGCGTCTATTTGCATATGAATGTGCCAGGAGGGACTAGGGGGTGGTTCTTAGGGCAAAAGCAAATATTACAAGTGCAGAGTCACTTTGTTATAGGCAGAAGGCTGGGGTCTGGGTCCTATGTCCCAGGTGCAGAGCCAGCACTCCTGGGTGGTGCCTGGGCAGGAGTCCGGGGTGATGGGAATTACTGGGGCACCCAGGGGAATGCCATTTGCTTTCCTCGTATTGATATTCCGCTCGAGCCCAGTCAAGATCAGGCTGTGTTGCACTGGGCTCTGTACAGCACCCAGGGAGACTCGGCCAGCTGCAAACCCTGCCGTTGGGTTTGAGACTGATGATGGGGTGGGGAGGCAGGACAGGGTGGAAGGAGAAGCTGGTGTCAGTGCATAGGGTCCACAGAGCCAGTCCTGTGTCCACCTGAGAGCCAAGTGCAGGGCCTTGCACAGTGGCTGTTGCCCAGAGGAGTGACAGTCTGCTAACCTCAGAGGTGACTCAGTTCATGCCATTTATATCTTCTCTTTCCCTTAGCGTTTCTCTCTCCGCTAGCTGATGAATGCTGCTGTTAGACCTGGCACCATGGAGATGCTCCGAACCTCTGGTGAGGGGTGTGGTGTGAAAGTTCAGTGAGACAGTAACTGTGGTAGCTAACTGCATGTTGCCGCTGCCAGAAGCTGGGGCTGGCATGTGCTTGTCCTCCAGCACCCAGGCTGGCACCCAGTATTTGTACAGTGTGGATGGCCCCCGGCCCTGCCCATGTGACCTGTGTGGCTGGTGCTTTCCTCAGTGCTCTGTGGTTAGGCCATCCCAGGGCCTTCTCCTCCACTCCCTGTTCCAGCACAGTGAGCAAGCATCTCCATCGCACAGCATGCTCTGATGCAGGTGCAGTGAGGCAGCGTGGAGACTGTGTTGTAGGGGCATCCCCCCTGTCAGCTGGGGCAGAGAAGCGTGCTGTGAGCCAATTCTGATGGCTTTGCTGTGCTTGGGGCACGTATGCTTCAGGGCTGTGAGTCTGGGGGATGCCACGTGGACAGGACCACGAGTGAGGTTCCACTTAAGTTTGAAACAATCCTCTGTGCCCGTTTTTGCAGACGCTCAGGAAGTGTTCTCCTCCATGAAGATGCTGGATGCAGTTACAGTTAATTGACAGCTCCCCTGGGGAGTGACTTGAAGCATCAGGCCTTGTCGAATACCAGAGGTAGCCTAGCAACAGCCTCATTTCCAAAATGAACTCAGGAACCTAAAACTGGCCCATTTTACATCCCCTTTCCACATCACCTGCCAGCCCGGAGTGAACAGCCAGGCCACACAGAGAACAATTCCCTGTAAATCTCTCTCAAAGGCCTGC
Organism: Gopherus evgoodei; assembly: GCF_007399415.2. Taxonomy (NCBI): domain Eukaryota; kingdom Metazoa; phylum Chordata; order Testudines; family Testudinidae; genus Gopherus; species Gopherus evgoodei. Next base: position 375,873 of record NC_044335.1, read on the forward strand.
TGTCCCCTACAGCTGCTGTTCAGCCTCCTGCAGCCCGCACTCCTGCCCTGCTCCCCACAGCGCCCCTGCCAGGAGAGGCTGGGCAGAATGAAACCAGTTATGATCTCTTCCTGGTCCTGGTGTTTTAACTGCTCCATAGCAGTTAAATGGAGTAGCTGTGAGCCTTTATGGAGTAGCTGTGAGCCTCCTGTGGTCAATGTTCCTGCGTTTCTCCCTGGAGAATGTGTGGTGGGGATAGGCAGGTATAGGAGCTGCTGGGAGCTCCCCCTATGTGAGGCATCTACCCAGTTCCCAGCAGTGCTACCTGCTGGGAAAGGCTTGGCCAGCCTCTCACACCTCTACACGTGTTCCTCTGAGGGCCAATAACATTTCCGTACAATCTGGATTCTCCTGCTAATCCTTTTTCTGAACTGTAATTTCCCCCGAGGCTTCTGTCAGTTTGATGTGGATTTCTTTGGGTTTTTTAAATAGAATTATGGGGTCAGCACTAGTTACAAACTTCTGCATGTGGACAGATCTATTTTAGATAGAAGAGGGGATTAAAGGGAAAAAAGCAGATTTAATTAAGTTGCTAATATTTAAAGAAAATTGATGAACTAAGGCTTTATGAGCTGGAGCAAACACAGAGCATGCCTTCATTATGGCCAGTTTTTATTTGATTTTCTTTATTTTTCAATCCCAGAGTAGTTTTTATTTGTGTAGCTGTGCTTTTTTTTAAATAATTTTTAATAAGGAAAATGCACCTCTGTTCACATTTAATTTTGATTTAATTAGTAGGTGGTAATTAATGGCCTTGTAAAATCACAGTGTTAGCCCTTTAGAGCAGGGAAATAATTCCCCTTTTTAACAATCTGAACAGATGAAAGATTTTCATCTTTTCCAAGAGGCATTGCCCAGAAACACCTCATCACTAGGAATAAGGGGCGACTCCATGGCTGAATGTGGGGCTTCCTTCCCCCATCCTGGGTGAAGAGCATGCCCAGGAGTGAAGGGGTCATTGCACTTGTCACGGAGTGTGGGGGAGTCCGGTCCTGCACCCCTCTTCCTGGGACTCACAGTGACTCTTAGCCAGCCAGTAAAACAGAAGGTTTATTGGACAACAGGAACACAGGTTACAGCAGAGCTTGTAGGCACAGTCAGGACCCCTCCACTGAGTCCTTCTGGGCTTTCAGGGTGCTTGGATCCTAGCTAGGATCCCCTGAATTCCGCCCATCCAGCCCCAATCCCAAACTCAAACTGCTTCCCTCCTGCCACTCCCTTCCTTTGTCCCTCTTCCCGGGCAAAGGTGTTGACCTTTCCCCTCCCTTACCTAGCTCAGGTTACAGGCTCTGGCATCGTCCATCCCCTAAAGTCCTCCCCTGCTCTCCCACTCCCCACACAGACTTCCCTACTGCATCACATCTCTCCCCCCTTCGAGACCGAACTGAGCAGGGTCACTCTGCCCAGTGACCTGGGGAAGTTCAAGGCCCCCTCTCCGGGACAACGCATCTGCTGTCAGGTTGGCACTTCCCTTCACATGGACCACGTCCATGTCATAGTCCTGCAGGAGCAGGCTCCACCTCAGGAGCTTGGCGTTGGCTCCTTTCATCTGGTGCAGCCAGGTCAGGGGAGAGTGGTCGGAGTACACGGTGAAGTGTCGCCCAAAGAGATATGGCTCTAGCTTCTTAAGGGCCCACACCATGGCCAGGCATTCCTTCTCGATGGCCGAGTAGCTTTGTTCCCAGGGTAGCAGCTTCTTACTCAGGTACACGATGAGGTGTCTCTCCCCCTTTTCATCCTCCTGCATTAACACTGCCCCCAGTCCCGTGTCTGAGGCATCGGTGAACACCATAAAGGGTTTGTCAAAATCTGGGTTTGCCAGAACTGGGCCACTAACCAGAGCCTCCTTCAGCGCCCGGAAAGCCTCCTGGCACTGCTCAGTCCAGATCACCTTATCTGGCTTCCCCTTTTTGCACAGTTCAGTGATGGGGCCGGCTATGGCACTAAAGTGGGGCACGAACCTTCGATAGTACCCCGTGTCACGGAGTCACCGGGCGATGCTCTGGAACTGCACCCCACCAAGCCAGTCAGGACTTTGGGGAGCCTCCTCTCCCTTGGAGCAGACTTGTTCAGGGCAAGAAGCTCACACGTCTTCACCTCCTGGGTCTCTCCTTGGAGCATTCAGCATCCTCTGCCCCTCCGTGCGCTTCCCACAGTGAGTCCACCCCAGCGGGGTCCTGGGGAAGCCACCGGGTTCTGCACCCCCACTTTGCAGTCAGACGTGACTCTCAGCCAGCCAGTAACACAGAGGTTTATTCGATGACAGGAACAGGGTCTAAAACAGAGCTTGTAGATACAGCGAACCGGACCCCTCGGCTGGGTCCATTCTGGGGGTCAGTGAGCCAGACCCCCAGGTCTGCACTTCACTCGACCCCAGCCAGCTCCAGACTAACAACCCCTCCCAGCCCCTCCTCTCTCCTCAGCCCCTTTCCCGGGCCAGGAGGTCACCTGATCCCTTTGTCTCCAACACCTTCAGGTGGCACCTTTGCAGAGGAGGGGCCCAGGCCATCAGTTGCTAGGAGACAGAGTGTCAGGCATTTAGGTGCACTGGCCATTGCTCTGCCAGATACTTAAGAACTGCCATGGGGACACTGAGGCACCAATACAGTATTCAGAGAAAACATTAAGAACTTTCCCAGTTCGTCACACCCCGCCATCCCAATAAAGGCCTGGACCTGCTTTTTGGTTTGGGGAGCAGGCCAGTCTCTGATCACCTCCACCTTGCTTGGTTCCGGCTTCAGGCAGCCGCTCCCCACCCGATGGCCCAGGTAAGATACTTCAGCCATCCCCACCTTGCACTTCTCAGCCTTTACTGTTAACCCAGCCTTTCGGAGTCGGTCCAGGACTTGTTTAACCTGGGACACATGGTCCTCCCAGGTCTGGCTGAAGACGCAGATGTCGTCAATATACGCCACGGCAAAACTCTCCATCCCCCTCAGTAGCTGATCCACCAGGCGCTGGAAGGTGGCCGGCGCTTCCTTGAGGCCGAAGGGCAGGGTCAGAAACTCGTAGAGCCCCAGAGGGGTGATAAGGGCCGATTTCAGCCTGGCATCTGCGTCCAGCGGCACTTGCCAGTAGCCTTTGGTAAGATCCATAGTGGTGAGGTACCGAGCACCTCCCAGCTTGTCTAGGAGCTAGTCAGGCCTGGGCATAGGGTAGGCATCAGATACGGTGATGGCATTGAGCTTTCAATAGTCCACACAGAACCGGATTGACCCATCCTTCTTGGGGACCAGCACCACTGGCGAGGCCCAAGGGCTGGAAGATGGCTGGATCACCCCCAAAGCCAGCATGTCCCTGACCTCTCTTTCTAGATCCTGGGCAGTTTTACTAGTGACCCGAAAAGGGGAGCATCTTATAGGGGGATGTGACCCGGTCTCCACCCGGTGGACAGTCAAATTAGTGCGTCCAGGCTGGTTGGAAAACAGCTGTCGGTATAGATGCAGCACCCCTCTGATCTCAGCGTGCTGGCCCGGGGTCAGTTGATCAGAGAGGGGAATCGCCTCCAGGGGGGAACCAGCTTTTGTCCCAGGCTATAGATCTACTAAGGGGGCATCTCCCTGCCCCTCCCAATGTCCACACACGGCCAACACCACATTCCCCCTGTCATAGTATGGTTTCATCATGTTCACATGGTACACCCGACGGTGATGTGCCCAGTTTGACAGCTCCACCACATAGTTTACCTCATTCAGTTGCTTGATAACCTTGAAGGGCCCTTCCCAGGCGGCCTGGAATTTGTTTCTCCTCACGGGGATGAGAACCATCACCTGATCCCCGGTGGCGAAGGCACGGGCTCGTGCCGTGCGATCATACCAGACCTTCTGCCTCCTCTGGGCTCGGGCCAGATTCTCCCTGGCCAGGCCCATGAGCTCGGCCAGTCTTTCCTGGAAGGTCAGGACATACTCCACCACTGACTCTCCCTCGGGAGCTGCCTTCCCCTCCCATTCGTCCCTCATCAGGTCTAGGGGCCCCCTTACCCGCCTTCCATACAACAGTTCGAAAGGTGAAAACCCGGTAGATTCCTGGGGTACCTCCCTGTACGCGAACAGCAGGTGAGGTAAGTACTTGTCCCAATCCTGCAGGTGCTGGTTCATAAATGTTTTTAGCATCATCTTCAGCGTCCCGTTGAACCTTTCTACCAGCCCGTTGGACTGGGGGTGATACGCTGAGGCCCAGTTGTGCTGGACCCCACATTTCTACCATAAGGACCGGAGCAGGGCCGACATGAAGTTGGACCCCTGGTCCGTTAAGACCTCCTTGGGGAACCCCACCCGGCTGAAAATTGTCAGCAGCGCATCTGCCACTGTGTCTGCTTCGAAAGAGGACAAGGCCACCGCCTCGGGGTAGCGAGTGGCAAAATCCACCACCACCAGGATGTATTTCTTCCTTGACCGGGTCATCTTGCTGAAGGGTCCCACTATGTCCATGGCCACCTTCTGGAAAGGTTCTTCTATGATGGGTAAAGGCCTCAAAGCCACTTTCCCCTTGTCCCGGGCCTTCCCCACCCTCTGGCAGGGGTCACAGGATTGGCAGTACTGTCGGACATGGGTAAAGACCCCAGGCCAATAAAAGTTCTGTAGCAGCCTCTGCCTGGTGCGCCGGATTCCCTGGTGCCCTGCGAGAGAGATGTCATGGGCCAGGTACAACAGCTTGTGACAAAACTTCTGGGGAACCACCAGCTGCCTCCTGATCCCCCATGACTCTACTTCCCCTGGGGGAGCCCATTCTCGGTACAGGAACCCCTCCTCCCACAGGAACCTCTCCTTGCAACCTCTCCTCATGGTCTGTACTGCACTAAGGTCAGCCCGGTCCCTGTGCTTGCACAAGGAGGGATCTTTCTGCAACTCGGCCTGGAACTCAGCAGCTGGGACAGGGATGGGGACCGGCTCTCTCTTGCTGGCTGGGTCTGAGGCCGCAGCCTCTCTGACCCGTGCCCCTAGGCGTTCCCCGCTCCCTGGGTTAGGGTCCTGCACCTCGGGTCGAGTACCTTCCCCGTTGTCGGGGTGCAGTGCCCTTTGCCGACTCTGACTACGAGTCACGACCAGGGCACTCTGGGTGTTACTAGGCCAGTCCTCAAGGTCCCCTCCCATTAACACGTCAGTGGGCAAATATCGGTGTACCCCCACATCCTTGGGGCCCTCCTTAGCCCCCCATTTCAGGTGTACCCTTGCCACGGGCACCTTGAATGGGGTCCCACCCACACCCATCAGGGTCAGGTAGGTGTCGGGCACCATCCGATCTGAGGCCACCACCTCGGGCCAGGCCAGCGTCACCTCTGCGCCCGTGTCCCAGTACCCAGTGACCTTCCTCCCATCTATCTCCAGGGAAACAATGCACTTTTTCCGGAGGGGCAGCCCCGTGCCCACCTGGTAAACCAAAAACCCGGAGCCTGGAGCATCCACAGGTGGTATGTTGCCAGCCCCCCTTTCCTGGGAATGTAGCCCCTCCTCCGATTGGGTGTTTACCCAGTCCACCCTCTGCGGGTTGGGTCTGCTTGGTCTGTCCCTGAGCTTGGGGCACTGGGCCCGTATGTGACCTCGTTGGCCACAGCGATAGCAGCCCATGTCTCGTGGGTCCCCTTGAGTGGGTCGGAGGGACCTGACGCTGGATGTTCCCCTTTTGGGGGGGTTCTCCATAGGCCCCCTTTGGGAGGTCCCATGATGACTTTCTCTCTGCGTTGAGGCAGGCCTGCTCCTTCGAGACTCCTCCCTGCCATCCCCTGCCTGACTGTCCAAAAATTGGTCGGCCAGCTGGCCTGCGTGCTGTGGGTTCTCCGGCGTCTGGTCCATCAACCACAGCCTCAAGTCGGACGGGCACTGCTCGTACAGGTGCTCCAGTATGAATAGGTCAAGCAGGTCCTCTTTAGTTTGGGCCCCAGCTGTCCACTTGCGGGCATACCCCTGCGCCCGGTTGACCAGTTGTAGGTATGTGACCTCACGGGTTTTACGCTGGCTCCGGAACTTTTTCCGGTACATCTCAGGAGTCAGCCCAAACTCGCGGAGCAGGGCCTGTTTGAACAGTTCGTAGTCCCCTGCCTCCGCCCCTTTCAGTCGGCTGTACACCTCCACGGCTGTGGAGTCCAGTAAGGGGGTGAGAACTGCGATCCTGTCTGCAGGGTCAACCCTGTGCAGCTCGCAGGCATTCTCAAAGGTCGTCAGGAAGGTATCTATGTCCTCCCCCTCCTTACGACGGGGCAGCAAGTGCTTATCAAAGCTCTTTGTAGGCTTGGGTCCCCCCTCACTCACCGCAGCCGGGGCCTCACTGCTCCTCAGCTGGGCCAGCTCCAGCTCATGTTTACGCTGTTTCTCCTTCTCCTCCCGCTCATGTTTACGCTGTTTCGCCTTCTCCTCCAGCTTTTGCCTCTTTAACTCGAGCTCCTCCCATCTCAGCTCCCTTTCATATTCCAGCCGCATCCGCTCCACGGATGCCGAGCGTCGCTGGGAGGATCCCCTGCTGGGGGGTGAGCTTCGCCGGGAGGATCCCCTGCTGGCCGGGGGGGTCACGGTGCCCTCGGTATACACTGGACTCCTCCCCACCTTTCTCCTAGGCACAGGAAGAGGGGGTCTCGGGAAGCCCTCGTCCCCCGGCTGACCACTCCCAGCGGGGACAGACACTGGTGCCTGCGCTGCATCTGCCCGGCTGCTTCCCTCAGAAACAGGGCTCCGTTCATTCAAGTGATCTCCCTCCTCCAGCTGGGCAATCAGCTGGTCCTTGGTGCGTCTCCCCGGGCGCAGCCCCCTCTGCTTGCACAGCTCCACCAGGTCACACTTGCGCCGCTTGGCATACATCTTCCTGCTGGGCACTCACAGGCCGGGGTGCTCGCTGCTCCCCACGGTTTCCAGGGAGACCCCCAGTGCACCAGCCCTTCTTGAGGTCACCACCTCTCTGCCAGGGTCGAGCTGCAGACTCCTCCGCCCCTGGGACCGCTCGCTGCAATCCCGCGGGGGACCCTGTTACTGCAAAGTCCTTCTCACTGGGCACACACTCCCAGGGGTTAACCACCCCTTCGTTTTACTGCTCCCCAGTCACTTACTGCAGGAAGCGCCGTCCACGGGGTGCAGTATCTCTCGCCACTGCCACCAGTTGTCACGGAGTATGGGGGAGTCCGGTCCTGCACCCCTCTTCCTGGGACCCACAGTGACTCTCAGCCAGCCAGTAAAACAGAAGGTTTATTGGACAACAGGAACACAGGTTACAGCAGAGCTTGCAGGCACAGTCAGGACCCCTCCACCGAGTCCTTCTGGGCTTTCAGGGTGCTTGGATCCTAGCCTAGGATACCCTGAATTCCGCCCACACAGCCCCAAGCCCAAACTCAAACTGCTTCCCTCCTGCCACTCCCTTCCTTTGTCCCCTTCCCGGACAAAGGTGTTGACCTTTCCCCTCCCTTACCTAGCTCAGGTTACAGGCCCTGGCATCGTCCATCCCCTAAAGTCCTCCCCTTATGTTTGCCCTGGAGTCACCTGCTCCCAGTGTGCCTAGAAGTTGGGACTAAGCGCAGAGAGGCCTGTTGCCCCCGGAAGGGGCAGGTTTCAGGGGTTTATGATGCAGATGTGTATTCTGATCTCATCCCAGTGTAAGTCTGGAGTAACTCCATTGGCTTCCAATTTACCCTGTCACAGCTGAGATGGGAGCCAGGCCAGTGGGGTCTCTGGAGGACTGGACATAGGAGGGAAACGGTGGTTGTCCCCGTGGCTATTTGCACTGTGGAATGGCTGCTGTCTCTGCCTCAGCACCCTCTGGCAGTCTGCACTGTCACAGCCACTCTTGAGCCATCTACAAAGCAAACCCAGTGCAAGGTTTGTTCTCCAGATCGGCTTGGGAGAGGGTGGCTTTGCTCATTGGTCATGCACTCCTGGAGAGGCCTTGGGGACTTTTGGGGTGGGTGTGCCCTGGCCACAGCACAAGGTGAGGAGTTTTTCCCTGTGGCACCACTCACCAGAGCCACCCTGCAGCTTGTCACCATATTTGGTTTCTGTGCTGATGGGGCTGCGGTGGCAAGGAAGGCAGGCCAGGAATGAGCAACAGTGTGTATCGCTGCAGAACTGGATGTATTGGTAGAGCTGGGGTGGGAGTAGGGGCAAAGACAGGGACTGTGATGCCTTGGCAGAACTCTGGGTGAGTGGGTAGGGGACCAGGCTGCACAGCTGGGGGCGCTGCAGCTTAATATGGAGGGGGTTTGCAGGATATGAGGGGCTCTGGGAATGCCATAGGAGCTGGTGGTAGGGCTAGGGTGCACTGGCAGAACTATGCAGAAGATGCTTACCCAAATCTGCCTCCACACTGGTACCATTCAACCCTCACACCTGTGAGGACGGGTCACCAAAATCCATCCCAACATTTAAATGGACTGTAAGAAGCCAAATGCAGCATGGGTGCATCTACATTGCGATTAAACACCTGCGCCTGGCCCGTCAGCTAACGTGAGTTTGTGAGGTTTGGGCCACAGGGCTGTTTAATCAGTCCCAGATCCCAGGCTCCAGCCTAGGACCAAATGCCTACACTGCAATTAGCCCTGGGCCTGAGTCAGCTGACGGGGCCAGCCACAGGTGTTTAATTGCAGTATAGGCATAGGCCATGGGGCAAATGATCTGGGGGAAGCTGCTGCAGGTGTCCAGCTCAGAGCCCATGTTAGTGCTATGCACCAGGTTCACTGACTGGTGTCTCCGAGAGACAACCCGAGAAATCAGGTGGCTGCATTTTTGTGCTTTGAAAACCTGCATATCCATATTGTGGCCCAAGTTTCAGAACTGCTCTGGCGTCCGACTGGTCATGTGTGTGCCCAAACCCTATGCTGGTGCATACAATCTTGGTGATTGTACACCAGGTTAGGGGTGTAAATGCAGACTCACTTTCACACCCAAAGCACTCCCTGCTCCTTCTCTAACCCTCTTTGCTGTCTTCCCTCAGACACCTGCAGACAGTTATCCTGCTCCCCCGTTAATCACTGTTTAGCCAAGTGATGCAGATTTAGCTCATTAATCTTCCCTTGTAAATCTATCTTTCCAGCCCCCGGAGTGCGGGCTCTGTTTTTCTTCCTGGCTTTCCAGGTTTCAGGGCTGTTAGCATCTGCTCTGAGCACAGAGTCAGTGTTAAGCAGATGTGAAGCAGGGATATGCTGCTAGTTTGGACTGTTTGCTGGGCAAAGGGGCTGGACGGGCAGGTTTGTCTCCTGGCTGATAATTAGAATCATAGAATAGTAGGGTTGGAAGAGACCTCAGGAGGTCATCTAGTCCAACCCCCTGCTCAAAGTAGGATCATCACCACCTAAATCATCCCAGCCAGAACTTTGTCAAGCCAGGCCTTAAAAACCTCTAAGAATGGAGATTCCACCATCATGAATCTTGTTGCTGTTGTTATGAGCACAGAAATGCACATTTGTGTATGTGGTCCCTGCACTTTATGGAACAGATACAGCCCCTGCCGGGGTGTTTCAGTCTCTGGCAAGAGTTGACATGGGGCAGAAGGATGTGATGCAGAGCAGGCAGGGTCGTTCCTCTGCAAGCCAGCTGGGTGACTACCTTATGACTGCAATTCCCGCAGGGCAGGGAGACTGCCCAGGCAACTGAAAGTGTATGTACCAGAGTGGCTGGCCTCTTTAAATGAAGCCAGTTGAGAGGGTGTGGAGTGCCTGGAGCTAGAAAGCATCAGGGAGAGTCAGAGGGAGGAGGGACGCCACGCTGACTTCTAGGGTGAAAGCTGGACAGGAGAGGACCAACGGATGTCAGTAGGCAACTCCCTCCCAGCAGTGGGAGTTGCCTACTGACGTCCAAGCTGGCGGGCCCGGGACCGGAGACGGCTGTAGATGGGAACAGCAGATGGGCTAACCCTTGGAGGTCTCCATGAAGGAGAGCTGGAGCCAGAGAGCCGAAGAGGGCTGAGGGCCAAGAGAATCTCTGGCCAGTCTGAGGTGAGAGGATGGCAGAACTGGGGGAGTGAGGGAAGGTGAGTTTGCCCTTCCACTGGAGAGGCTGTGAGGCCTCCTGTTAGGAAGAATGGAGTTGCACTTCAGCTGGAGGGGCTCTGGTGTGACTCTCGTGGCAGGACAGGAGAGGACCAATGAAGACCCGGGTGGGTTGGAAGGTGCCGGAGTGTGGTATGTGCTATGTCGATGGACTGGCTGTCATGGGATTGTAAGGACAATGTGCACTGGAGTGATCAGTGGGCTGTCTGGGGATTTCTGTTAGCGACTGTTTGCACAAGAGTTTTGCAATGAACCAGCCCCAAGGATGGGTGTTACGGAGTCAAGCAAACCCGACATGGAGCCATTAGGGACCTGAGAGGGGATGTGGGGCCAGAACCCTGCTGTTAGGGCACCCAGCTGCAAAGGGGTGTCTGGGTGTGTTTCTCAAGTGGGGCCAGGTGAGTGGGTGTTTCCTAGGGATACCTGAGAAAACAGGTGTATCTGTTGGCTTGACAGGGGTGTATTTTCCAGGTATTGACAGTCACGCAGGGGTAATTCCTAGGTAATACCAGGCAGATGGCTGTATTTCCTGCATGATGTTGTTTGGCCAGGTGTATTTCCCAGGCGATGCTGGGCAACTGGGTGTATTTTTAGGTGATGCTGGGCAGGTGAGTATATTTCCTGGCAATGCAGGGTGGGAGTGTGTATTTGACATAGATGATAATGTATGAATAGCATGTAAAGTACGTTGAATTGTCCAATGTGTGGGCATCTTATTCACGAAATAAATATATAAATTGTATCTGAAAGATAAATATAATGAAGGCATCATAAAAAGAAGCAAGTCCTGGTATAAATTCTTGCTGGTGGAACTATATGTCTTGAAGGTGGATTATAGAACTGCAGTTTGGAAGATTGAATGGCCCATAAACATTTTCATATTTCATTAGCCGATTAATGGACAGCTTCTTTTTTTGGCAACTTTGCTGATTCTCAGCAGAAATTGTGGGGCGTAAATGAATGCATCTGATGAAACCTTTCTGGGGGCCTGTCCATTATGGATTGCCCCAATTAATGCCCGCACTGCTCTCCTCAGAGATGCATTCTGCCTGTCCAGTTACTGTTAATAGATTTCTCATAAGTGGCTGGATTGTAAAAACCTCATAACTCAGTTTAATGCCACCAATAAAATTATCTCCGGACGCCTGGCCTGGATTCCAGGCAGCTGCAGGGCAAAGGGAGCTGCTGTTTACCCTTTCGCTCCCTCATTCCAAATAGCATCTTAATTAGAAAACGAAGAGGAAATTCTTGGCTACACAAGCTGCTTTCCTCGGGGGGTGTTTCTGGTGCTGAATTCAGGGCTCATATCCCTGCCAGGATGCTGGGTGGGCATGAAGCTGTCACTGTGTGGGAGGGCTGGCAGCCATTGGTTTCGAGAGCCAGAACGTGCACACCAGAGTAGCGGGGCAGCTGGCTTGGGTTTGGAAGGGCAGTGAGCTGGCGTTTACACACATCACAGAGCTGCATGCAGTGACTTGATGCCGCCCATGCGGATGTCTGAGCCTCACAAGCTTTGGGGTGGCTTTGTTCCAGTTGTAACTCCTGTAATGTCAATCACTCTGTCTTCGGGGGCTGCTTTGGCCTGTGTGACGGGAGGTCTGAGCTGCACAAAATTATTCTCTCAGTTCTGTGTTAGAAGAGAGCGGAGCAGAGATCTGGTGACAGGACCAAGGTCACACAGCAAAGCAGTGGCAGAGCCAGGAATTGAACCCAGGTCTTCCAGGTCCCAGCCCAGGACAAGTGCATCGCTTGCTGTTCCCTTCCAAGAGGGACAGGCTGATCTGGACTAACTCTTGGCAGTGAAAACCATGCAGCCACCAGGTCCCTGCTCTGCCTGCCCTCCCCACCCCAGACTCCTGCTCTAGCCCCTCCCACTCCATGGGCCCAGCTACTGCTCCTCTCTTGCCGGGGTCTCCTCACTGACTTGGCTCTCGCAGCAAGCGTGGCGGCTGTGGCTCCAGCCAGTTGCTCTCTCTCAGCACCAACCCTCGCCCTCTGTCCTTCCTCTGCAGATCCACTCGGACTCGGATGAGGGGGACGGGTCCATCAAGTACACCATCTCCGGGGAGGGCGCAGGAACAATCTTCCTGATTGACGAGGTCACAGGCGACATCCATGCCACCGAGCGCCTGGACAGGGAGCAGAAGACGTTCTACACGCTGCGGGCGCAGGCCCGGGACCGCCAGACCAACCAGCTGCTGGAGCCTGAGTCTGAGTTCATCATCAAGGTGCAGGACATCAACGACAGCGAGCCCCGTTTCCTGGAGGGGCCCTACATTGGCAGCGTGGCCGAGCTGTCCCCCATAGGTAGGTGCCCTGCACCCGCGCTGAGCACAAGGTGATGGGGGCAAGGAGCTGGCAGCCCCTGCTTCCGTCCTTCACCCACAGCTGTCAAACTAGAGTCTTGCCCAGCACAGAATCACTTGTCATAAATCCAGGGATTCCAGCCGCGACTGGAGCCAAGAGGGGAAATAAATAAAGCAGTTTAGGGAAACATTTGAGTAAATCCTCAGTGCTGACGGCCAGCTGGAGGAGCACGTGGGCTCCCCGTGAGCCTGTGCAATGGGAGTGGGCTGAGCTGGGTGCCAAGCCCCTGCTTCCCCGTCTGAAGTTTCCCCAGTTCTGCCTCAGCTTTCCTCCACCCATGCTGGTCTCTGTTGCTCTCACGCACTGGGGAGGGGCCCCAGGCCTTGCTTGAGGCAGGGTCTGCTGCTGGTTAGGATCATATTGAGACTGATATTTATCGCCAGGTCTCCTTGCCTCTGACTGTGTCTGTGGCACCTATGCTCCCAGCTGTCCCTACCCCTGGAATTCCACCTCCCCCATCTGTTAGTGCCTGGCTGCCGTTGCCTGGTCTATTAATTATATTGATTACTTAAAAATTCCCAGTTAACACTCGGAGGTTTGATTGGTTCTCATCCCAAGATCGGGGCAGTATTACTAGAATTCCTGTTTAATTGGGAACCCTGACGTACATGGTTGCAACACTCACACTTTTATTAACATTATTAGCAAAGTTTCAAGCCCAGCCAGAAAGGCAGAGATAGCACAGAACGAGCTGAGCCGGCCCTTGCAGAGTAACCTGATGTGTTAGTTCTCCTCACCATCAGCACCATCGCCAGTGAGCATTATCCTGGCATCCCAGGCACGTGGGTGGGATATAGTTCTAGTGACACTGCCAGGCCTAATACGTATTCAGGAGGGGCTCGGTCCTTCCCTGTATTTGTAGTTCCTCACTGTACTAATTCGGGGGGTGTTCTTGTCCCATAGGTTATTAATCTCTTTACCTCAAGTTCATTAGCATACATATCCAATAGCTTCCATGGCTCTCGTGTGGTCGGACATCTGCCAATGTCTCTAACTAAAACTATCCCAGGCTGAGATAAACCTGCCCCTTGTGGTAACCTGTCAGCAGCTAGGTCCTTGCAGCATGTTAACTTGCGATGCCCTATGCTCTAGAGTTACTCTTGGTTACCTACTATGCTAAGGCTTTTGCCTTGATTAGTTTAGCTAAGCTATTGTCTTGACGCTTGGAGGCCTGTGGGATCATTACTGCCTTACCTGTTCCCCTGTAACGACGGCTCACTGGGCAGGGGCTGGGTGGTACCAGGTTGGGTGCCCACCTTCCGTTGCAGGCTCAGCCCCTGCAGTTTTTAGTTTCCATGAACCTGGCTGTCTCTGGGCTCCAAGAAGTGAATGTAATGACCCATGGCCATGGCCCAGACCCTGGAACGTGCTGCTGCTGGAGACTAGGGCGTCTCTTCCTCGCCTCTGCCCTGCACCTTGCAGATTGTTTGCTCACTCCCTTTGGTCCTGTCTAGCAGCTGTATGGCGAGCCGCTCCCTGGCACTGCTGGCCTGGCAGGCCTGGCAGGTCTGGGTGCGCTGGTGCAGGTATGCAGCTGAGATGAGTGGCCACTGGAAGGAGGCTCTGCCTCGAACTGGAGTGTGGGGGTGGAGCCTGCGTCTGGCATTATGTTTGCATGGCCTCCCCACCTGGGAGGTCCATGAACCATGGGAACTTAGAATGAAGCCAGGAGAGGGCAGAATGTTTATTTCCTCTGCAGGGCCCCATCCTGCACTCCTCACTCAGGCAGAACTCCCACTGATGCCTGTGGAACACAGAAATGGGCCCATAACCTCTGTCCCCCTGAATTACTCTGTTGGTCAGGGCCTGTTCATTGTGCACGAGTGTGTTCACTAGTGCAAATTTCTCCTGTGTTGGTATGTCCCTCAGTCCCAACCCATGGTCCTCCTGCCTTTCCATTCTGGGTTCCCCACACAGTCCTGATCTGCAGCCCCCCTGCTGTTGCATTGCCAAGTCCCATCCCCCAGCTGTGCTGGTCCTGACCTGCTGGACCTGCAGCATCCCCCACTATATCTGTGCTGCCCTGGCATCCCTCCTCCAGCTCTGCTACTGCATATCAGTCCTGATCCGAGCCCCTGTCCTGTTCCATTCCTACCCACCCCACAGCCCTGGCCTGCAGCCCCTCTCCCAGCAGCTCTGGTCACACACGCCCGCTGAGCAGAGGCCGGCAGTGGTGTTGAACTAAGTACAATTGTTACGTAATGGAAGAAAACTTCAGCTGATTGGCTCAGACGTGTAAACTCATCCCTGTCATTTCCTAAGTGAAGCCTAGCACCTCACACACCACACTGCCTCTGCTCCTGTGGTAGCACGTTGTCGGGTCTGGAATGCTGTGCACCAGAGCAGGGTCTGTGCAGGGAGGTTTCCCAGAGCGTGGGGAGAGGGCAGGATAGTGTCGCACTGGGCAGGTGGTTATTGTGCTTTACTGAGGGTATGTCTACATCTACAATTTTGCAGCGCTGGTTGTTACAGCTGTATTAGTACAGCTGTATAGGGCTAGCGCTGCAGAGTGGCCACACTTACAGCAACCAGCGCTGCAAGTGGTGTTAGATGTGGCCACACTGCAGCGCTGTTGGGCGGCTTCAAGGGGGGTTCGGGGAACGCGAGAGCAAACCGCAGGGAAGGAGACCTGCTTGCACGGGGGTTCGGGGAACGCGAGAGCAAACCGGGGAAGGAGACCTGCTTCCCCGCGGTTTGCTCTCGCGTTCCCCGAACCCCCCTGCAAACCGCAGGGAAGGAGACCTTGCACGGGGGTTCGGGGAACGTGAGAGCAAACCGGGGAAGGAGACCTGCTTCCCCGCGGTTTGCTCTCGCGTTCCCCGAACCCCCCTGCAAACCGCAGGGAAGGAGACCTGCTTGCTCGGGGGTTCGGGGAACACGAGAGCAAACCGGGGAAGGAGACCTGCTTCCCCGCGGTTTGCTCTCGCGTTCCCCGAACCCCCCTGCAAACCGCAGGGAAGGAGACCTGCTTGCACGGGGGTTCGGGGAACGCGAGAGCAAACCGGGGAAGGAGACCTGCTTGCATGGGGGTTCGGGGAACGCGAGAGCAAACCGGGGAAGGAGACCTGCTTCCCCGCAGTTTGCTCTCGCGTTCCCCGAACCTCCCTGCAAACCGCAGGGAAGGAGGCGAATGTTGGGGGCTCCATGTTCAGATATGGCTCTGCGGGAGCTTTGGGGTGTATTGGGGGGTGAGGACTAGGGGTTGGGGATGTTGGGGGGCTCCATGTTCAGACATGGCTCTGCGGGAGCTTTGGGGACTGGAGCTGGGAAAAGTGGGGGACTGTCTGAAGTTGGCTGCTTGGGATGTGGGTGAGGCCCCGAGGAGCATTGAGGATTTCAATAACTTGGTCCTGGGATAGGGGTTGTTATAAAATTGGATGGGTGGGGTTCTGTGGCCTGCCTTGTGCAGGAGGTCAGACTAGATGATCAGATTGGTCCCTTCTGACCTATGAGTCTATGAGTCTATGAGTCTATGAGACCTGCTTGCTCGGGGGTTCGGGGAACGCGAGAGCAAACTGGGGAAGGAGACCTGCTTCCCTGCGGTTTGCTCTCGCGTTCCCCGAACCCCCCTGCAAACCGCAGGGAAGGAGACCTGCTTGCTCGGGGGTTCGGGGAACATGAGAGCAAACCGGGGAAGGAGACCTGCTTGATTACCAGAGAGGCTTCCTCAGGTATGCTGCGATACCTGCTTATTCCACGGAGGTCAAGAAAAGCGCTGGTAAGTGTCTACACTTGATTACCAGCGCTGGATCACCAGCGCTGGATCCTCTACACCCGAGACAAAACGGGAGTACGGCCAGCGCTGCAAACAGGGAGTTGCAGCGCTGGTGGTGCCCTGCAGATGTGTACACCTCCTAAGTTGCAGCACTGTAACCCCCTCACCAGCGCTGCAACTTTGTGATGTAGACAAGCCCTGAGTGTTGGATGTAAGGTGGGGGCGGGGACGTGCAATGGGGCAGCAGCAGGGCGTCGGCCCTTTGTCCCTACTTCATGCTGGTAGTGCATTCTGCTGAGCCCTAGAATCCAGTCACCCTTTTCCTTCTTTCTGGGTATCGTGCTGCTCCCTGTCTGTGTCAGGCCAGGGGCCTGGGTTGACTGCGGTGGGCAGCAGGCTCGGGGTTGGCAGGCTGTGAGAGGGGAGGTATCCCAGGCAATGGCACTGCAAATCTCTGCTCTCCAAAGGCGTCTCAAGGCAAAAGACAGAGCCTGCCCAAGCCTGCCCGACATCAAATGGTAAGGCAGATCCTGCTTGACAGCCGCAGGGGATGAAAAGGGGAGAGTGACGGGTGCAAAGGAAGGAGAGAGTGAGAGGACCAGCAGTGAGCAGAACTGAGGAGAAGGCAGGAGAGTGGGAAGAGCCCCCAAGGAGTCTGGCAGCTCAGGGATCATGTGGCACAGGTCGGGCTCCAGCAGGTTTTCCCATCTCGGGGTGTGACAGGCAGGGCCCTGGAAAAAGGGGCCCAGGCCTGGTTCCTGTGAGCGCCCAAGGAGTTAAGTGCAGCAAGGGAAGGGCTCTCCTTAGGGCCTGGCAGGAAGCCGGAAGGTCAGTCTCTTGCTGTGTTTCCTGGATGCTCTGATCATTCAGAGCTCTGTGATGGCCTCCAGCACATGTACAGATGTGCAGAAATCATTACAATAGAGAGGCTGCTGCTGACTGAATTCCTCCTGACACATGGTTTCAGCCCCTGTCAGGAACCCTCTCCTCCTTTGGCCAAGACCACTATCAGTCGCAGACCCAGGCTCCTGTACAAATGGAAGGCAGGATGCCAGCAGCGAGGGGGAGACTTGCCCCCTCCTTCCCAAAAGGGAGAAGCAATGAAATTAACATAGTTTACCTGAGCAACGTTTAAAAAGAGCGGTATTCTCGACTCTAGGTGTTAGACCAGGAGCCCCGTGCTTTGAAAATCACTAACAATTACAGAGATGCCTGATCACAGGCTGATGTGAACAAGATGTATCAAAGGAGACAGTGTCTGTGCAAAATTGGAGATCAGAAGGAGAAAGAAACTCGGTTTCAGAACATGAAAGGAGGTGATTCCTGCAAATTAAAATCCTCAGAAGTGAAAAGTAAAGAGAAGTGTTTGGAGCAGCGTCAGACGTGCCTCTGCTGTGTTGCTCCAGAGGCAGGGACCTGACAGCCAGGAGCCAGCGCTGACTGACAGCCTCTGTCCTGCTAACCCACGGCAGCCCCAAATTAGTGAGTGTGAGCTGGTTTCCTCGTGGCTTCCCCTTCACCGTGGGGCCTCCATCAGCCTGGCCAGCCCCAAAGGGAAGCAGAGACTGTGGGGAAACCACTCTGGGCCTCAAGGCCAAAACTCTGAAATGTCAGGGCGGGTGCTTCCTCCTCATCTGCAGCTGCCCTGTGCTGGAGAGCAGAACAGAGCCCTGCTGCAGCAGTGTTGGCCGTATGTCCCAGCTGACCCCAAGCTAGAGCTCCCTGTTTGGCAGAGGCGACCAGCACAGCTGCACAAAGTCCCCCACAGCAGCTGGGGCAGAGATCTGGAGAGTCCATCCAGACAGCCACAGAGAACTTCTGCTGATGCCCTTAGGCCCCAGGCCATCCAGCACCCTGGCTTCCTTCCGAGAGCTGTACATAGGGCTCAGGTGCTGGAGAGACAACCGTCCCGTGTACTACACCACCGGCAACAGTGTTGGGTCCTGCTTCTGCCAAGCCAGTGACACTGGGAAGCAGCTCCACCTGGGCCACTGCACTTGGGGGGGTGCTTATGGGGGAGCAGCTCCACCCAGGCCACTGCACTTGGGGGAGGGTTGGGGGGATTATAGGGGAGCAGCACAGGACCGGCTCTAGCCATTTCGCCGCCCCAAGCACGGTGGCATGCCGCGGGCGATGCTCTGCCGCTCGTCGGTCCCGTGGCTCCGGCGGACCTCCCGCAGGTGTGCCTGTGGATGCTCCACCGGAGCCGCGGGACCAGCGGACCCTCTGCAGGGACGCCTGCGGGAGGTCCACCGGAGCCACCTGCCGTCCTCCCGGCGACCGGAAGAGTGGCCCCCGCAGCATGCCGCCCCAAGCACGCGCTTGGCGCGCTGGGGCCTGGAGCCGGTCCTGTACAGGGAGCCGGATAACTGGAGTGTGGGGTGTCACGGAGTGTGGGGGAGTCAAGGCCCTGCACCCCCCGCTTCCTGTGACTCATCATGACTCTCAGCCAGCCAGTAAAACAGAAGGTTTATTTAGATGACAGGAACACAGTCCAAAACAGGTTTTGCCGATACAGACAGCAGGACCTTCTTTAGTTAGGTCCTTCTGCGGGCCCCAGGGAGGCCACTGCCCTGTTAGTCGGGGCACCCCTCATTATTTTCCAGCCAGCTCCAAACCTGAAAACTCCCTTCAGCCCCCTCCTTTCTGGCCGTTTCCCAGCTCCTCCCCCAGCCTTTGTGTCCTTTGTCCAGTTTCCCGGGCAGAAGTGTCACCTGGCCTCCAACCCCCTCCTGGGTTCTCAGCTTACATGCTCAGGTATGCTCCCTTCCCCAAGCAGGCCGTCCCAGCACAACTCCCCTGCCGCCTTCCCAGGCCAACACTCTCCACTCAGTATTCAAATAACACATCAAGAACATTCCCACTTCATCACGGGGCAACTCTGCCTGGGCACTGCATGGGAGGCCAGGTAACTGGAGTGTGTGTGGGAGTGCAGCTCAGCCCAGGCACTGCACAGAGGGCCGGGTAACTGGAGTGTGGGGGGCAGCTGGGCCCAGGCACTGCATGGGGGTGTCGTGTGTATGGTGTGTGTGTGTCAGGGGGGTGCAACTCAGCCCTACTTGTGCTCTTACTGGCTCCTCCTGCCGGCCAAGCCAGGATCGGCCAGCTGAGAAATCCTCACATTAAGTGACGCCTGCAGAAAGCCTGGGCAGCTCCCTGCCAGGTCCCCAGCTGCAGCCCCGGCCTAGAGCGCCCCAGGGACGGGGCATGTTCCTGGTGCACAGAAAGCAGTTAAGCAAACATGGTCAGATGGGCTCCTGCAACCCTGGGAGCAGATCAAGGGACAGTATTTGAATAAAGGAAGAGGACTGATTGAGAGGGAAAGGCACCTGATTTCCCAGCATCTAAGGGAATTGCAAACAATGGAGATTTAAGCAAACTATTTCTGAGGCACTGAGGGCGGTTACACAAAGCCAGCTCTGCACTCGGCCCAGGATCAGGCAGCAGGGATGTGATGGGCTGGGAGAGGCGCCAGCTGCCCAAGAGAATGTGCCAGACAGACCTGGGGTGGGGGAAGGGGAGTCTGGCGGCAGTAGGGGTTAAAGATCAGGGGAGAGGGAGTTTCTCCTCCTGAATCAGAAGCACCCTGGAGCTCAGCCTCCAGAGCCCGGCTGTACACACTCAGGACCCAGGGCTCCCTCCAAGCATATGGGAAGTGTCTTGGCCAGTGCTGGGTGCAGGGTGTTGGGACACTGCTGCCGCAGGTGGAAATTACCTTACAATCTCATTCAGCACCCCAAGACTGGCCACAGGCACCGGGCAGCAGGGGCTTTCCAGAGGGAGCTGACTCCTTGCATGCCACCAGTTTCTTATTTAGCCATTTCACTGGGGTGCCTGAGACATGGGGAGCTGCGAGGACTCACCCACCAGGCCAAGGCCTTCTGGGTTCCCACCACGCCACACTGCTCGGGAGCTTAGAGTGCAGCTGTGTGGGGCAGTCAGAGACTTCTGCAGGGAGCTGGGTTAGAGGGGATGGGGCACAGAACTTACCCACTAGGCTCTGGCTGGCATTGTGCTCAGGGTCCTGCAAGCACCCAGGGGGATACAGGGCCTTCTCAGGGAAGATGCTGCGTAGTTGGGTGAGTGCTGAGGCTGCTGCTGCTAAGGGTGTGCTGAACTCTCACAGCTCAGAACAGGGCTACTTGCTGTCTGTGCTTGGAGCCTAAGTTCCCTCTAAGCTGCGAGGCTGGGCCGCCACCCAGCAGGCTGTCAAGTGCCACGTACTTCAGATGTCCCTGCCCTCTGCTTTGGAGCCCCTTGCCAGCTGCTCCCAGGACTTCCTGCTTGCTGTGTGTGTGTACGCACTGATGTCAGGGTGTCCCCCACCCCTGTACCCCATCTCTACAGAGCGGGAGAGGGGACACACAGGACAGGGCTCAGGACGGAGGGAGCTTGCTGGCAGCTGTTGCTGTGTCTGAACACACAGGCTTCAGACTGCTGAGTGCCGATCTACTTAAAAGGGCAGCGTACTTAAGGGGGCAGCACATGTTGCACTCTTTCGCTCTCTCTCTCTCACACACACACACGATGTGTCTGTCTCACATACGCACACTCACTCACTGTCTTATACACTCACCTCCCAACACATACTTGTATCGTTGTTCTTACTTGATACTTCTTTCAAAGTGTGGTGTTTTAGTTTTTTGACTGGTCTGTGCATTTCAAAATTTTGATTTCTCTCTTACACTTAAATTTAATTCTTTGAGCAGTGAGTTCTAAAATGCCCAACTTGCCCTGGCTGGAGTAATTATCCCTATAGTAACTTTTAAAAAATATATATTTTGTCTAGGTTTTTTGTTTCTACTGGTGGCGCACATCCGCACATTACCTCAATATGGTGCACATAAGAAAATTCATTCTGCACATGGATGAAAAAAACTTTGATGGAATGCTGCAGGCTGGCAGGCACCACTGTCTGCCCCTTGTTGGGGTGGGCAGCGGCTGCAATCATCACATCATGGGCAGAGGAGGGTAAGGCAGATGGCACAGTGCGGAGCGTTGTTACTTATAAAAGCAGCAAAGAATCCTGTGGCACCTTATAGACTAACAGACGTTTTGGAGCATGAGTTTTCGTGGGTGAATATCCACTTCTTCAGATCTGATGCATCTGAAGAAGTGGATATTCACCCACGAAAGCTCATGCTCCAAAACGTCTGTTAGTCTATAAGGTGCCACAGGATTCTTTGCTGCTTTTACAGATCCAGACTAACACGGCTACCCCTCTGATACGTTACTTATAAAGCCACTTCTGCTGCTTTCCCTGCCATCTCAGGGACAAGGGAATGAGACTCGCACACCAGGGGTAAGTGTGAATAGATCCCATTCCTGACCAGTCTCCAGTGCCCTGGGGACCAGCCAGCAGACCTTGCAGCAGTCCCACTACCATGCTCTGCCTCTCACAGAGAAACTCTTTTGCTGAGATGCTCTTGAGAACGGGATGGAAGGGCCGTTCTCCACTGACTCAAACCTCTCAGCAGCTCTAGCCCCAGCCTGTGAGCAAGGCCCTACTGCAGGTGCAGCTCTGCACTTTGGGCAGAGGCAAATCCCTGGTGAAGAGGCCTGGGGTGTGCTGAGAAGGCAGGACAGACCCTGTGGGGAACCAGCCAGGTGTCTGGAAACCATGGGAATTCCCTGATATTAGCAAATGATAAAATCAGCTCAGTTTTGGGCTCCCTTTCCAAGCTCCCCTAGGGCTGATTAACAGCTGCCTTATGCCCCCAGGCCAAAGACAAATCCCACAGAGCCAGAGTCCAAGGGCCCAATCCTGGCATCATCAGAGGCTGTGCACATGTGCGTGGCACCTTGCAGGATCAGCCCCTGGCAAAGAGACCCTGGTGAAATAGGCATCTTGTGACTCAGGGACCATGTTTCCCTCCTCCATTTCATTTTCCTCCTCATTTCCCTGGGTAGCAGCAAGTCTCATCAGGCCAGATTAGAGACGATTTGGCTGTACAGACAAAGCTTGGGTCAGGCCCTGCCTTTAGCCCAAAGTCAGCTGGCTGCAGAAGTGATTATTGCCAAGAGAAATTGTTTAATCTCCCCACTGAAAGCGGAGAAAAGGGATTTGTTTGAGGTGCAATCAGTGTTTACAGGCCATCCAACAGGTGGCTCTGAATTTTTAATAGAAAGTGCTCAGAACATTGGAGGTTGTCTGGAAGCTCTTGAGCTGGGAGCAGCCAGGATCCAGGGCTCTGCACGCCGGAGCAGAGTGGACACAGACCCTAGTTCAGCGCTGGGATCTCTGGGCCGGGGACAAACTGCAGACTCTGGAATCTTTTTCAGAGAGCGAGTGTCCTGAGTGCTCTCTGCTGGTGGTGCAGGGACATGTTCATGGGGCTCCCATGCTGCTTTGGGGAAAACTTTCCCCTCTTCTGTACCTGTCAGCATGTCCAGGACGCCCGGAACCCATGCGTGTCTGGAGGCTGTCCCCTGTTCCCATGGACCTGTCCTGTAGAAGTCTTTCTCTAAGTGCCCTCTGTAGGCTGCTCTGTTTTGTAGCATTTCATTGCGAGATCCATCTGCAGCTGGGTTAGTTCCTGCCTGCGTGTGGCCGGAGCAGCAGTGAAATTCTCTCTGGGCCGGGCTCTGCATTCTACCAAAACAGGCCATTCTTGGGGATGCAGGAGGCTTGTTTCTGCTCCGATAATCTTTCAGCACTGGGGTTTGTTTCCTTCCCTGACATGCTGCCCACTTGCTCCTGGGAGGCACTAGCCGCTTCACCTGTTGGAGCAAGAAGAGAGAAAATTTAAAAAATCTTGGTGGTGGCTGCTGCTGTGCCCAGGCCTGGGCCCTGCGAGTGCCACATCTGTAGACAGCTCTGCCCAGTAAATTCTGCCATCAGGACACAGTCTCCCTCTCTGTTTTATAGAGTGAGAATAATCCACAGCTGTTCTGGGGCTGACCAAAGAACTTCACATGAAAAACCAAAGTGCAGCTCTGCGAGCAGTTAAAGGGGCCAGACCCCGTCTGCGCCAACCCTCTGCCCTGTGTGACCAGAGTGGAGAGCCAGAGGCCTTGGCTGCTATTTGGGGCCAGAATTGTAGCTTGTGAATGGATGCAGTGTGGGGAAAGACTCGGGGTAGCCATGAAGTGCATGCCATGCCCATTGTTCATGGGACCATGGAGTTCAGCAGCAGGCCTTGAGACTAGCCAAGAGGGGTGGACCATGACGGTCCCTGCCCGGGAAGGGGCACTTTATCACCACCGTTACAGAGACTTTCGTTCTGCCTTTCTCATTAGGTGCCAGGGCTGTTTGTGAGCTGTGATGAAGAAGATGCTCTCAGTGTGTCTCTGCCAGACTCTGTCTCTTTCTAAGGGTATGGCTGCACTTGACGCAGCAGTGCTTTGAAGTGTGAGTGTGGTCGGAGCGCCAGCGGTGGGAGAGAGCTCTCCCAGCGCTGCACGTAAACCACATCCCTTACGGGTGTAGCTTGCAGCGTGGGGAGCCGCGCTCCCAGCGCTGCTGCCCTGATTACACTGAGGCTTTACAGCGCTGTATCTTGCAGCGCTCAGGGGGGTGTTTTTTCACCCCCCTGAGCGCAAAAGTTGCAGCGCTGTAAAGTGTGAGTGTAGCCATGGCCTAACATGCACTTGAGCACCTCACAGCTCTGTTGGGCCAGTGGCAACCCTGCTCCTGGCCGAAGCTTCCTTCTGCTCCCTGAATCAGGACATTAGATTTCATCTCCCTTCTTCCCTGCCCAGCTGTGACTGTGGTGCTGCCACTCAGGATTGATGCACAGTGCCCTGGGAGAGCAGCCGTCACAGCAGGCAGGGCTGGCAGCTGAGACCCTGCTGTAGGTCGGTCCCAGGAGTCTCCCGCTTGGGGCAGATGGTTCCTGGGGCTGGTATGGGAGGTCTTGGCTAGGTAGAAAAGGGAGGCCAGTCAGGTAGCATGGGCCTTTTCCACACAGAATTGTGATGATTATGTTGCCGAGACTGCGAGATGATATTCTGCAGCAAGGCTGGACAGGGAGCAGGCACTGGGCCCTCAGGGCGGGGAGTGGGAGAGGGGGCTGCATTGCTGAGTTGGGCAGGGAGCAGGCACTGGGCCCTCAGGGCGGGGAGTGGGAGAGGGGGCTGCATTGCTGAGTTGGGCAGGGAGCAGGCACTGGGCCCTCAGGGCGGGGAGTGGGAGAGGGGGCTGCATTGCTGAGTTGGGCAGGGAGCAGGCACTCATTGCTTGGGGAGAGGGCTGTGTTGCTGAGGTGGGCAGGGAGCAGGCGCTGGGTGCTTGGGGCAGGGACTGTGTTGCTGAGATGGGCAGGGAGCAGGCGCTGGGTGCTCGGGACGGGGGCTGTGTTGCTGAGATGGGCAGGGAGCAGGCGCTGGGTGCTCGGGACGGGGGCTGTGTTGCTGAGATGGGCAGGGAGCAGGCGCTGGGTGCTCAGGACGGGGGCTGTGTTGCTGAGATGGGCAGGGAGTAGGCGCTGGGTGCTTGGGGTGTGGAGGCTGTGTTACTGAGATGTGCTGCCATTCTTGATCAGCTGGTGTTCTGAAGTCCGTGTTTTCATGCTGGGCATGCTCTATGCTGGGCTATGAAGTGTTTATATCAGCTGCAGCTACTTGGGCATCCAAAATGAGCAAGGGGCTGAAACTGACGTGGCAGCCAGCATGCAGGTCTGCTCCCTCTTCCATCAGCCCAGCTGTCATCTTGGCTAGAGCCAGGTGCTGCTTTGTGGGGGCTGGTCTGTGCCATGCATCAGGCCAGCTGAGACATAGTGTGGGTGGCAAGAAAAGGAAGATGATGTGGAGCTGGGGGCTGACCCTCCAGGGACTCCATAGTGTCTGGGAGCAATGAACTGTGCTGCACTCCGGGATCAGCCTAATGGGAAGAACTAAACCAGCTGAATGTGGTTGCTCTGGCCCCTGCCAGGTCTCTGATGGGTCAACAGCATGCCAGGGCCTGTGGGATCAGCTGCTGTCTGTCAGCATGAGCAGCACTGTCTGTGCTCTGGTGCCCCGATGGCAGGGGTTAGTCGTGTCTGAGGTGGCTCTGTGGCTAGCATGCTGAGAAATGGAAGATGGGAGGCTGGGTGCTGGTTAGCAAGGCAGGGTGTATCAGGTGATGGCTCCCTGAGTGCTGGGTGGTGTGAAAAAGCTCTGTTAGGTCTGTGCTGGGGTACTCAGGGGCTCGATCCAGGTTGCCCAAAGTAGCCAAGAGCTTAGAGAGCTCACATGGTCCAAGCTGGGAGAAGGACGTTGTGTGCCGTGTGGCTCCATGTTCAGTGGCTGGTGCCCAAAGAGGCCATCCCGGGGCGGGACCCTGCAGACAGAGCCACCTCTCCCCCTGCCCCTCTCCAGCACGTTTCCAGCTTGCTGGATCTCTGTCCCCAGCAGCTGGGGGTCAGCGGACTACTCCCTGCCCTGCCCGGGCCCAGCATGCTCTGCCCCTGATCAGGGAGCGGGCCGCTGCTGCCTCCCAACCAGGTTGTCAGGTAGGAAGCGGCTCCGTCCTGATCCCTGACTGACTGCCAGGGAGAGTGGCCAAACGTGCTGGGGGTGGTGGAGGGGGGCACATGGAGAGAAGGCCAATCTGTGGAGGCACTTGCCCCCTCATGTCCCCCCTACATGTCTGTCATGGAGTGTGGGGAAGTCTGGCCCTGCTCCCCTCTTCCTGGGACCCACAGTGACACTTAGCCAGCCAGTAAAACAGAAGGTTTATTGGACAACAGGAACGCAGGTTACAGCAGAGCTTGCAGGCACAGTCAGGACCCCTCAGTCGAGTCCTTCTGGGGGTTCAGGGTGCTTGGATCCCAGCTTAGGATACCCTGAATTCCAACCACCCAGCCTGTTATAACCTTAGTCCCAGATTTGGACCTTAGCGTCCAAAATATGGGGGTTAGCATGAAAACCTCCAAGCTTAGTTACCAGCTTGGACCTGGTACTTGCTGCCACCACCCAAAAAATTAGAGTGTTTTGGGGCACTCTGGTCCCCCTGAAAAACCTTCCCTGGGGACCCCAAGACCCAAATCCCTTGAGTCTCACAACAAAGGGAAATAATCCTTTTTCCCTTCCCCCCTCCAGGTGCTCCTGGAGAGATACCCAGACACAAGCTCTGTGAAACTACACAGAGTGACTCCCCCTCTCTGTTCCCAATCCTGGAAACAAAAGACCTTTCCTATTCCCCCAGAGGGAATTCAAAATCAGGCTAGCCAATTCAACACACACCGATCTCCCCTGATTTCTTCCTCCCACCAATTCCCTGGTGAGTACAGACTCAATTTCCCTGAAGTAAAGAAAAACTCCAACAGGTCTTAAAAGAAAGCTTTATAAAAAAAGAAAGAAAAATACATACAAATGTTCTCTCTGTGTTAAGGTGACACAATACAGGGCAATTGCTTAAAAGAATATTGAATAAACAGCCTTATTCAAAAAGAATACAAATCAAAGCACTCCAGCACTTATATTCATGCAAATACCAAAGAAAAGAAACCATATAACTTACTATCTGATCTCTTTGTCCTTACACTTAGAAACAGAAGATTAGAAAACAGAACTACTTCTCCAAAGCTCAGAGAAAGCAGGCAGCCAGAAAACAAAG
Source organism: Gopherus evgoodei (assembly GCF_007399415.2). Lineage (NCBI taxonomy): Eukaryota > Metazoa > Chordata > Testudines > Testudinidae > Gopherus > Gopherus evgoodei. The sequence continues at coordinate 402,498 of NC_044335.1, forward strand.
ACCCCAGACACACAATTCCCTCCACCCAAAGTTGAAAAAATCCGGTTTTCTGATTGGTCCTCTGGTCAGGTGCTTCAGGTGAAAGAGACATTAACCCTTAGCTATCTGTTTATGACACAGCCCAAAACCGAAACTGAACTAACTCCCCTCCAGCCGGCCCCTTCCTTTGTCCAGCTTCCCGGGCAAAAGGTGCTGACACCCCTCCCCCACTACCTAGCTCAGGTTACAGGCCTAGGTCCTGGTCCCTCACCTAAAGTCCTCCCTGGCTCTCTCACCCCCACACAAACAGTCCCTACTGCATCACAATGTCACCTCTGAGTGGGACGCAGCAGCTACTACACTGGGAAAGGGGTGTGGGGAGGGGGGCTCTGTGGCCTTTGCATGGCGGGGCAGAGTCCTGCAGGGATTCCTTGTGCTGGAGCCTGTCCTCACCTGCGCAGGGCCTTCCTTCCCACCCTGCCATGGCAGGAGCAAGGCGCAACGCTCCTGTGGTGATGGGAACTAGCCTGTGCCAGGAGCTGGGCTATCGCGAGTGCATCCCTTTGAGCTGGTCATAGTCAGGACGGGGCTGAGAGGGAAGGGCTCGGGGCCGTGGGTGTGGGGCACTCTGCATTCTGCATGGATCTGATGCATTCACCCTCGGCTGGCATCTGGACTGGCATGTGCAGGTCCTTTTCCAGCCTGTCGGGTCCTTGTGGGTTCTGAGCGGGGCTTGTTTGCTTTCCGTTGCCTGTTGACTTTCATTGTAGCTAAATGCCGCCAGAGCGAGTGGCATAGTCAGTGGCGTCAGGTCCAGCGTGTGCTGCGAACGGGGGTCGCAGGCTCCCAGGAGTGCTGAGAGAGGAAGGTCCAGAGGAGGCAGGATAGGCAGGGAGGTATGCGTGTTAAGCCCAGAACTGGGCTCTGAGACACGCTGCAGTCCCTGCGCTAAACGCCAGGCACGTCCCAAGAGTGGAGGATCTAGGGGAAGGGCGAGCGCCTGGGAGCCTGAGGGCAGGTGCTTTGGAGACTCTCCCATCCCTGCTCACTGCCAGTGCGGGCAGGAAGAACAGGTGATTTGGGGAAGGGGGCAGAGCTGGGCGAGCACTGCAGGGGCGGGGATTGGCTGGGCCGCTAGAGAGCTCAGCCCCGCCCCAGGTCATGGGGGAAAGGATTTTCCTTATGCCTCCCCCTCACCACAAGCTCTGCCAACAGCTGCCAGGCATGAGCCGCACAGACTGGTCCTAGCCTCTTCTTCAGCCAGCCAGAACCCTCCCTCCTGGCTTACAGCAGTGGTGCACAGCGCTCTACGGCACCAGCCACGCAGCCGGGCAGGAAGTGGAGAAGCTGCCAGGCAGCAGCCAAGTGGCAGTTTCCCTGGCCTGTGCCTCCCAGACTGCTGCTGTCCTCTGGGGCTGTAGTCCGTTTCCAAGCTGCTCCCTTAAGGGTGGCTGTGGATGCAGACGTGCCTCTCTCAGGTTACAGCTGATTGCATTGCTGCAGGAAGGTGCCTCAAGCAGCTTCATGTCTCTCACGGGCACCAGTGTGACAGGGGCAAGCATGGGAATTGCCTGTGGCTGGGCAACAAGTGCGCAACAGCCTGGCTTGATGGGAGGTGGTGACCTGCAGCTCCCTGAAGGAGGGCTTGGTAGCTGACCCTTCACTTGCGGGGCTCGGCGGGAACAGCCCTGAGAATCCCTTTGCTGGAGACACTGCACGTTAATCTGCACTGATTTCCTCCAGCAGAACTGGACACAATTCCTCTGCCAGCTGGGTGCTAAGAGGAGACCCTCCTCAAGTTTCTAATACTGGCTTCCTGCAGGCCAGAGCAGGAAGATTAATTGTGCTGCAGCATTTCATGGCTTCAGAATTAGGGGCTGTGTTATCTCCCCACACAGCTCTACAGAGATTGCTCTTGGTGCTGGGGCAGTGACTCCGACAGCACTTTCTGGGGGCTGCTGGGTACCCTTCCACAGCCAGCCCCCAAGGAGCATGGCCACCTGGGCAAGCGCTCACTTTGTAAAGACGTCGTGTGGGGAGGGTGTTTATTCCTCTGGTGCCATTGCGAGGTCTGTTGTTCCAGAACAGAACCAAGGTGAAAGGATCTAGTAGAAGAATGCCATTGTAGAATGGGCCCTGCCCAGGGTTCTGACAAAGAGGGGTCCCCCAGCCCGGGCTCTGAACGGGAAGCACACAGTCTCTCCAGTCTGCGGTGGCAGACTTGCACCTTTGCAGCCAAGAAAGCGAGAGACACAGATCCTGTCTGATTCGTTAATTTTTATGTACAGTTGTTGGTTTCCTCTGATTCCCCAGTGTGAGCTGGCCAGGGAAGGAACTTGGGTCTTTATCTCATTTTACGTGTCTAATTATCTCTCTGGCTATGAGTTCAGGGTTCGTGATGGGCTGTGGGTTATGCAGCCCATGATGGATGTTCAGATTTTATTTATTGTTTTTTTATGGCAAAGGCAGATGCCAGAAACGAACTAAAAGTAGGAGGACAAGATGTACTTGCAGCGGGTGCTCCTCTGCTTTGGGATTGAGCGCTATTGCTTAGAAGAGGGCAGTGGATGTAGTGCTAAGAGCAGAGGGGTCAGTGTCAGGATTCCTGGGCCCTGTTCCTGGCTGCGGGAGGGCTGTGGGAGCAGTGGTTAGAGCAGAAGGGTTGGAGTCAGGACTCCTGGGCTCTGTTCCTGACTCTGTGTTTGTGTGTGTGTGTGTGTGTGTGTGTGTGTGTGTGTGTGATCATGAGCGGCAGCATTACATGTTTGTGTCTCAGTTTCCTCATCTGTGACATGGGTTTAGTGCTCTCTACCTGGCTGGTGTCATGGAGGCCATTTAGGACTCTGTGAAACACCCTGCACATTGCAGTGGAATGAGCAGCAGGTTTGTTCTCCTCAGGACAGCTGCTCCCAGCAGAGGTATTGTGCCCACTGACAGCTGGTTCCATGAACTGCTCCTGCTCAGTGTAAACTGGCAGCATGAGGCTGTCAGGAGTGCATTGCCATGGGTGCTCAGCACTGCACAGCTTCGTCATTGCATCAGTTGCAGGTCCTAGTCTTGATCGTCAAGCTCTCCATGGGCTGGACCCAGGCCTGTAGCCGAGGGACTGTCTCTCCCCCAACCAAGAGGCAGCTGTGATTGTCTGCAGCAGTTGAGCGCTCAGCAACAGGGGGTGACTGTTAGAGCATGCAGCCTCCCAGGAGAGCTAGGAATGGCCAGAGCCCTGTGTCACCAGGGCAGAATACTAGACCTCTCAGTTTACTGGGACTTAAACCCAAGGACATACAAAGCAGCCTCTCTTCAGGGCAGGGTCACTGTTACATCACGTGCTGGGTGTCACGGAGTGTGGGGAAGTCAGGGCCCTGCACCCCTCTTCCTGAGATTCACCGTGACTCTCAGCCAGCCAGTAAAACAGAAGGGTTGTTAGATGACAGAAACACAGTCCCAAGCAGAGCGTGTAGGTACAACCAGGACCCCTCAATCAAGTCCTTCTGGGGGGTTCAGGGAGCTTAGACCCGAGCTTGGGGTTCCCTGCGTTGCAGCTCCCAGCCCAAGACTGAAAACAGAATCTCCTCCAGCAGCTCTCTCCCCTCCCCCTGCTGCTCCTCTCCTTTGTTCAGTCTCCCAGGCAGAAGGTGTCACTTCTCCCAACCCCCCCGGCTCAGGTTACAGCTCAGGGAGCTTCCTTCAAGGGAAGTCCCCCATCCCCAATGTAACCCCCCTGCGACATTCCCAGGTCAAATCCGCAATGCTTCCTGCTCCGGCACATTGGGGCTGACCTGTTGTGCAAGGCGCTCACATAAATGTCTGGCTAGTCAGACAGCTGGACAGACTCATGAGTGCAGCAAGGCCTGGCTCTGGGAAATGTGCAGCTCTCACTCGCAGGGTTTAGTCCTGGATGGAAAGTGCCCAGTGTCTCTGGGTTCCAGGAAGCAGGAGCACATGCATTAACCCGGACGTATAGCTGGCGCCGCAGGAGGAGAGCTACCTGCACATGCAGGGGGGTTATTAGACACTTGCCTGTCGTCTCCTCTCTATCATGACACGTCCAGCCCTGTGATGTCATGAGCAGGGATAACTGGAGCAAATGACTCTGCTCTGCTCCAAGCCCTGCTGCCAGGGATGTTCTAACCTCCTCCAGCTTGTAAAGAAGATTCCTTGGCCAGACCAAGCTGCGTGTCCAGCCAGCTCTGTTCTCTCAGGGGATCAGCGTGGTGCCGGCGTGCGAGTAGTGTTCCCACTGGTCAGTGTCCAGGTGGCACTGCCGTGGACAATGTGTTCCTGTGGGTCAGTGGTGGGATGGTGCTGCCATGGGTGGTGTCTTCCCATGGGACAGCAGAGCCCTGGGTGCAGTGGTTGCATAGGCGTGTCACTCTTGGGGATCATCGTGTCTTTGCCGCAGACTCCAGCGTGTCTCCTGAATGCAGCATGGCGGAGTAATTGGGGGCCTTGATGCTGAATGCTCTACTCTGCAGGGCCTGTAATGGACCCTCATTAAATGGGACATTTCTCATTTATGATCTGAATTTCTCTCCATCCCACACAATTGCTGTTCTGGTGTTTTTATGCCTGTTGTTGGAAGGGTCAGGTGTTATCATGGGAAGATGCAGGAGTGTGAAGTGGGAGGCACTGGTGCAGGGGTGGGTGGAAAGAGGAGGAGGGAGCGAATATTACACAGAGCGTTTGGGTGATGGGCAGGGGAGAGCCAGATGGAGGAGCGTGGATGGGAGGCACAGAGAGAGCCTGTCATGGAAATGTTATTGCGAGGTTTCTAAGCACTCACTCATTAAGCTAGACAGCAAACTAGTATCACCTCAGTGTAGCCTGGACATGCCTGGTAGGGATATACGGTAACTACTGCAGACAGCAAAGCATAAATAAGCTGGCTCAAACCAGCCCATCTCTGAGAGCTGATGGTGGGAATTCCTGGCTTATTGGCATTGCTACGGCTCTGAGGAGGGGGCCTCAGACCAATTAATGTGGCTACGTAACTGTTCATTTCTTCCAGGGACAGCAGGAAGGGGCAGATCTGTGTAAATAGGAGTGAAAGCTGCCCTGCTAACTCCATGGGCTTATGACTCCTGGCAGGATCAGGGCTTGAATGGCCCAGGGTGGCTGGAATGGCCTCTGGACTCTGCCCCCGGGGGCTTGGGCTTTGGCACTGTCACCAGCTGGGTGGGCATTTCTGTCAGTGAGTTACTTCACACCTGGGTGGCTTTCCATTCACTTTTCTCTGTTATAACCAGGGCATCACTGATGTGTTTCACTCATTCAGGCCTTTTGTTAGCCAGATCTGTCGTTGCTCCAGGGTGTTGGATGAAGTATTTATGGGGATTTGGGTTCTTTGCCAGGTCACAGTATCATAAACCTAGTCCCAGATTTGGACCTTAGCGTCCAAAATACGGAGGTTAGCATGAAAACCTCCAAGCTTAGTTACCAGCTTGGACCTGGTAAAGCTGCCACCACCCAAAAAATTAGAGTGTTTTGGGGCACTCTGGTCCCCCCAAAAACCTTCCCTGGGGACCCCAAGACCCAAATCCCTTGAGTCTCACAACAAAGGGAAATAAACCTTTTCCCTTCCCCCCTCCAGGTGTTCCTGGAGAGATACACAGAAGCAAACTCCGTGAATCTAAACAGAGGGAGTCCACCCTCTCTATTTCCAGTCCTGGAAACACAAGCACTTCCCTCTTCACCCAGAGGGAATGCAAAGTCAGGCTAGTAAATCTAACACACACAGATTTCCCCCTGACTTCTTCCTCCCACCAATTCCCTGGTGAGCTGCAGACTCAATTCCCTGGAGTTCCCCACTAAAGAAAAACTCCAACAGGTCTTAAAAGAAAGCTTTATATAAAAAGAAAGAAAAATACATAAAAATGGTCTCTCTGTATTAAGGTGACAAATACAGGGTCATTTTCTTAAAAGAATATTGAATAAACAGCCTTATTCAAAAAGAATACAATTCAAAGCACTCCAGCAACTATAGACATGTAAATACAAAACAACAAACCATCTTTGTACTCACAACTTGGAAACAGAAGATTAGAAAGCAGGAAATAGAAAAATTCACTCCTCATAGCCGAGAGTGTACAGGCAGAAGACCCAAGAACAAAGGACTCCCACACAAAGTTCCCTCCACCCAGATTTGAAAAAGTCTTATTTCCTGATTGGTCCTCTGGTCAGGTGGTTCAGGTTACTTCTTTCCAGGTGAAAGAGATGTTAACCCTTAGCTATCTGTTTATGACACACAGTATTTGGAATCTGGGTCTCTACACTGCCCGGACAGGCATTGATTGCACACCGAATAGCCAGGAGACCTGAGTGCGTCTATTCCTCACATAGGTTCAGCTAGAGCCAATGTTTTGTGGTTATTGTTGAGTTAAGCATGTGGCATCACAGGAACATAAGGATTGCCAGATCAGAACCATGGTCCATCCAATCCAGTCTCCTATCCCTGACATCAGCCAGCTCCAGATCCGTCACAGGAAGTGAAACTGCCTTGTGTGGAAGTAAAACGCCAGCCCAGTGCCCAGGGAAGGCAGCTGGAGTCACTGAAGCAGGCTGTAATGGCATACGCAGCTGTGGGGTGTCTCTGCCTCGCCCTGAGGCCTTGGAGTAGGAGAGGTTAGATTCCTCTCTTTTCTTTAACCCGCCTCAAGTAACTAGATGTCTTCATTATCCATATAAATGGTCAGTCTTCTCTGAGCCCTACATAGCCCTTAGCCACAAGAGTGACAGGGAGTTCCCCAGGTTAATTGGATATCATATGTCTGGGACATTGCACTCCACATGCTTTATGGAAATATGCTTATGAATATGACATCACTGGAATACGCTTTATGCTAAATACCCCTTGTATGGTGTCATTAGAAAGCTTGTAATCTGCTAAGTGCGTTCATCCTATTTGTTTGCCTGTATTATTTCTGTATCTGGAGACAGGGAAATAAGATATAAACTTGTATCACTGATGTAAACATGTTAAGTGGAGGCCATTAAGGGTGCTCCAGAAACAATCAGTTGTAAATGGCCTTAGTGACTTGAAAGCCTTCCTGTGTATGAGTGGGCCAGCCCATGGGGAATGGAGACTAGGGGTCTTACAGTGACATGGGACCATGTCACCTGATAATGAAATCATCCTAAATCTGGTACTTTTCCATGTAGAAGGAGGGATGGGGACCCAGAGAGAGACAAAAGATTTCTGCCTTGTGCCAAAGCTATAAAAGGTGGAGCAGGACAAAAGAGGTGGCCAGTCATGAGAAAACCCCTGCTTACCACCTAAGGCGCCTGTTGGAGCTAACAAGGATTGTACCAGGGGAAAGGATGGGGCCCAGACTAGGAAGGAGTCTAGTCTGTGAAAGAAGCTTATTGGAACATCTCTGAAGGTGAGATATTACCTGTAATCAGTTTCTTAATGTATTAGGCTTAGACTTGTGTGTTTTTGCTTTATTTTTCTTGATGACTTACTTTGTTCTGTTTGTTATTACTTGTAATCACTTAAATCCTACTTTTTATGCTTAATAAAATCACTTTTGTTTATTAGTAAACCCAGAGTACATGATTAATACCTGGGGGAGCAAACAGCTGTCCACATCACTCTATCAGTGTTATAGAGGGCAGACAATTTACGAATTTACCCTGTATAAGCTTTATACAGAGTAAAACGGATTTATTTGGGGTTTGAATCCCATTGGGAACTGGTTGTCAGGGTGCTGGAGATAAGTGACCTGCTGAGCTGTTTTTGGTTAAAGTCTGCAGCTTTGGTGGTGTGGTCCAGATCCCTGAGTCTGTGTTGCAGCAGGCTAGCATGTCTGGCTCAACAAGAAAGGGTTCTGGAGTCCCAAGCTGGCAGGGAAAATGGGATCAGAGGTCATTTCAGTACATCAGGTGACAGTCACAAGGGGATCCCTGTGACTGAACCCGTCACGATGTCTGTGATCAATTCATATCTTTTCCCCTCCTGGTGTGGGCTCCAGCCTGCCAGTGGGAGGAGGGGGTTAGGGTAGTTGCACTGCAGCGCTGGTCTGGTCCAGCATGGAAGCACCTTGGTTTCTGTATGAGTGTATGTTGGTGTGATGGAGTAGGGGCTGTCTGTGTGGGGAATGGGAGAGCAGGGGAGGACTTTAGGGGATGGACGATACCGGAGCCTGTAACCTGAGCTAGGTAAGGGAGGGGAAAGGTCAACACCTCTGCCTGGGAAGGGGGACAAAGGAAGGAAGTGGCAGAAGGAAAGCAGTTTGAGTTTGCGCTTGGGGCTGTGTGGGCGAAATTCAGGGTATCCTAGCTAGGATCCAAGCACCCTAAAAGCCCAGAAGGACTCGGTGGAGGGGTCCTGACTGTGCCTGCAAGCTCTGCTGTAACCTGTGTTCCTGTTGTCCAATAAACCTTCTGTTTTACTGGCTGGCCGAGAGTCACTGTGGGTCCCAGGAAGAGGGGTGCAGAACTGGACTCCCCACACTCCATGACAGTTGGTCCCCGCGTTCTCTGCTGTAGGTTTGCTGGGTGGCCTTGCGCTGCTATATCAACTATTGCCTTCCCCGGGGATTTCTCCAGGCAGGAGGAACATCTTCCCTCCTTCTCTGTGCTTGCCTCCATCGCCCTCCCGCCCTTCCCTCCCTGGCCCCCAGTTCTCACGTCCTGGGGTCCTGCTTTTGTCAAATTGAACATGATGTCAAATTAGAGCCATCACAGGGACAGTCAGAGTGAAGAACCCTGGTTAATGAAACAGCGTTGGAAATCAATAACTTAATTGCAACCATTTGATGGACTTTTATCCAATTTACACTCCTCCGGCCCAGCTACATGTGGTGCATGAGGACGCTGCTGGCGTGTCTGAGTCGGAGAGAGGGAGGGAGCAGGCAGGATGGCAGTTCTGCTCCCCCTGCACGTCTCTGTGCTAAGGCAAGTGGCCTGCTGTGGAAGATGCTGTAGCAGCAGCCCTAGGTTTGAAGCCCATACTTAGCCCCAGGACATAGCTAGGCAGCAGCCATGTTCTTCTTACACTTGCTCTGGGGGGCCCCCTTAGGCTGAGGGAGGGGCCCAGTCTCCATGGCCCCTTCGATCCTGGCAGTATTGCCAAGAAAGGGGCAGATGGGATGGTGATGCCTGTTCCCCTAGAAACCAGGGGGAGACCCACACGGAACAGTCACCCCATCTGGGAAGAGTGTCCAACAGCTCCCACCTTCTGCTGGGCTTAGCCCAGGGGTCTAGTGGTGAAAGGTATCACATCCCATTACCAGTCTCAGAGCCCTCCCACAGCCCAGCCCCTCTTGGCCTTACGCACGGAGAGGAGAACATTCCCTCAGCTCAGAGATCCCAAGGCCAGAGGAGACCTCTTGCAGACATAGCTCCTGCCTGGAGGGCCATGCCTGCCCCAGGTTCCCTCCTTCGGAACCCCCAGAAATAATCGTAAGTACCTTTCAAGTATAAATATAGCCCTGGAGGGCATCATTATGAAAGTCCCATGCACATAAATCATAACAGAAGTATCTCAACCATAGTCCAGAATTTCCATGGCATAGTCCAAACAGCACATGCAACATGCAGCCCTGGAGTTCCTCCGTAGGCCACGGCTCTCCTGTCTTTTACCAGGACAGCAACTCCAGTCCTGCCAGCGAGAGTGGCACCCTACTCTTTCTAGGGCAATCCCCACTCTGCTGGCAGCTCCTCGGAACCAGAGGAGCATCCTCTCACTCCCCCGGCCCCCTCAGGGTTCTTCTAGGTCCAGCTGTCTTGCACTGGAGACGTCAGCAGGTCAGCTCCTCCACTGCTCCCCTGCCTTTGGCCCTTTCTGGTCCTTGGCTTTGACTCTGGCTTAGAGCCAGTAGGCATCTCTCTCTGCTGCTCCTCCTCCACCTGGGCCATCTGGTTTGGGGACACCAGCCAGCAAACCCTTCTTGCTGTTCTCCTGTCTTCAGCTCGGTCTCCCCCAGGTCCCAGACAGATTCTGCCAGCTCCTGACTCCCAGTCTTGCAGCTCTCCCCCTGTCTCTGTTTTGCCCTGGTCCTTTTTATAGGCCCCAGGTGCTGCCCCATCCTCCTCATTGGCCAAGTAGGAGCACTGTCCTGGCACAGGGGCCCTGAGATAACAGGCAGCAGGACGGTCACAAGTTAATTCCCGTGTGAACCAGAGCAGATTTCTCAGAAACACATCCAGTCTGGATTTTAAAATGGTCAGGGATGGGAGAATCCACCAAGACTTTTGGGAAGTTGGTCCAATGGTTAATTATCTTCATTTTAAGCATTTACGCCTCTTTTCCAGTCTGAATTTGTCTAGATTCAACTTCCAGCCATTGGATCATATTAGGCTTTTGTCTGCTAGACGGGAGACCACCCCCCCATCAAATTTCTGTTCCCGTTAGGTCCTTATTGGCTGTAATCAAGGCATCCAGTAATCTTCTCTTTGATTAGCAAACCAGATTAAGTTCCTTGAGTCTCTCACTATGAGACGTTTTCTAATCCTTTGTCATTCTCACAACTCTTCTCTGCCCCCCTCCAGTTTATCAGCCGCCTTGAGTTGTGAACACCAGAACTGGGCACAATCTGCCAGTGGCTCCTAGAGAAGGGAATAGCCAGCCCTCTCCCCTGTAACCTGTCCCACTGGGGGTGGCGGTGTTATCCCAGCATAGGTTCGTAATCCTTGGTTCTGCCCAGCTGGTTCAGTCTTGTTTTTGTTGTTGTTTCTGCCCTGTTTTGTGCAGGCACGTCCGTGATGCAGGTGATGGCATCAGATGCCGATGACCCCACGTACGGCAGTAGTGCCAGGGTGGTGTACAGTGTGCTGGAAGGGGAGCAGCACTTCACAGTGGACAGTAAAACAGGTGAGTGTCCCTCTGCTAGGCAGAGAGGAAGGGACTGACAGGCCAGTCGTCGGGCCGCTGTCAGCAGTTCTGACACGAGCTAGGAGCTTGGAATATTGGAGCCAGGATGAAGGGTGGAGGCTGCCTGTCTAGACAAGCATTTGTACCCTCCTCACTGCCTTGCTTTCAGAGCAGGCGAGGCTGGAGAGAGCCATGTGCCACCCAGTAACAGGTCCATGTTTTTCGGGGCAGACTGCAGTTGTCTTTCCTGCTTGTACTCACTGGCAGCAGCAGCAGCAGCTTCTGTGCACTGTACCCCGAGCAGTAATGTACCTTAGGGGCCAAAAAATCGCAATGTGCGAGGTTTAAATCCTACCAGAGGGACTTTACCAATGGCTGCATCGCTATCACCCTGGCTTTGATTAAAGGTAACACTTTAAATTAAGGATCAGTTTATAAATGTTCTATTAATGTTTAATGAACGAACAGCGGAAGCTGCTCCATTTCTTAATAACTTAGAATAAAGCCCATTATAAAACGCATCTGTCCTAAACCCCTAACAAGTGGTGCTGTGAAGTATCTTGTCTCCAGGAGCTAGTGGGGTGTGCATTGGCATCTCCTTCTGATGGTGGAAGTCCCATTAATGTTAATGATTATGGGGGAGGGAAGAGGCTTCGTGGGGAATAGCAGATTTTAAGGTACAAACCCTGTAATCAAGAGCCAGGAATCCAACGAATGATAATAGAAGGGCTAGTGCCCTGGGCAGCCACTGTTCATACAATATGGCTTCTTGTAGTTCCTACAATACATGACAATGAAGAACCCCTTTGTGCTTTGACTTGCTTCTCTGCTGTTTGTTGTACTCATGCACCCACAGGAGCAAACGCACACCGCACACCCCACGAACAAATGCGCTCACGCGCACACACTCACACACATTGTTCAGATTCCATGTCTCTTCCTTGTCGCTCATCACAAGGGGCTCTTTCTCCTTCTGCCCGTGGGAGACCTTCTTGTGAAGGTGTGTGGAGGTATCCGAGCCAGTGTGCACGTGGGGGTGTGCTTGCACATTCAGGTACAGGATGTACAAGGTGCATGGTGGTTTCTGGATGTGCTCGGTGTTCCTGCCCATTTCCAGCTGAAGCATTCAGCAGCTGATCAGACTTTGAGCACCAGGGGAAGAGAATGGGTCTCATTATGGGTATAGCTTCACTGCAGCTGGGAGAGGTAATTAGCAGCTTGGGTGGATGCACAAGCACTAGCTCTGAGTGAGAAATAGCAGTGTGGCCACAGTGGCTGGGTTAGCTGCCTGAGTGTGTAGCTAGGATCTCCGACGGCATTGTGCCTGGGTAGCTAGTTGGAGCTGCTGCAGCCACACTGCTATTTTTAGCATGTGTACGTCTGTCTGACCTGGGAATTATACATCCCAGCTGCAGTGTAGCTGTACCCCATGTGTGTGATTGTCCCTAGCACACTGTGTCCTACTATAATGCACACTATAAATAATACTACTTCCTGGGCATTACTTGCTAACCAAGCTGAATGCTGCATCTCCAGTGTGCATGGATATTAGTGATCTGCTGCCTTCTGAAGTCTGTTCTGGGAACAGGAGTGACTAAACAGCCAATGCTGAGTGCAAGGGCCATATGGAGCATGGTACACACCTGGGCCCTGCTGGGTTAGCTCATGACTCAGTGTCCCCATGGTTTCCACTGGAATGCAGGACTTGTGGAATGGTGAGTAAAGGAGGGAGCTCTGGGCCACACCTGAGAGCAGGCCCTGGTTTCTGTGCTGTTAGCTGGAGGTAGACAGAGGGCGACTGATGTTTAGAATGCCACTTAGTTTTATAAGAACAACAATGCACCACCTGTGTCTTGTAGGAGTTTTATAAGAACAACAATGCACCACCACCTGTGTCTTGTAGGAGCCAAGTTTCATCCATGCGTTGAAACTGTGCCTGCAAGTTTTGTGTGCTCAGGCCAGGGCTCCACCCTGCATGTTCAAGGACTGTAAGGCCTGTTAAAAAGGCACAGAGCTGGTGTTCTGCGTGCACAAAGCTTGCAGGTGCCATTTCCAACAACAGCTTTGAAAACATCCCATTTTGGTAGCGGCTGAAGTGGTGGCGCTGTAGAGCGTGTAAAGCTTTCTAGGAGGCTTTGGGTGAAGACTCGAACATGAGTCTGAGTAATTAGTATATAAAGAGCCAGGCCCATTGGCCATTCCATCTGGGTTCTGAGAGTGACTTTCTGGTAGAGCGTCAAGGGTGTCTTTCCTCCTCGTCACGGCCACTGCGCGTCGCTGCCAGCTCAGTGACCCGGGATGTTGTGCTGTGCTGGGTGGTGAACAGCCAGGGGACAGAGGGCTTGGCTACACTCGAAACTTCAAAGCGCTGCCCCGGGAGTGCTGCCGCAGCAGCGCTTTGAAGTGTGAGTGTGGTCGCAGCACCAGCGCTGGGGGAGAGCTCTCCCAGCGCTGCACGTAAACCACATCCCTTACGGGTGTAGCTTGAGGCACTGGAAGCCGCGCTCCCGGCGCTGCGGCACTGTTTACACTGGCGCTTTCCAGCGCTGTATCTTGCCGCGCTCAGGGGGGTGTTTTTTGCACACCCCTGAGCGAGAAAGTTGCAGCGCTGTAAAGTGCCAGTGTAGCCAAGGCCCTAGTAACAGCAAGGCACAATGGAGCAGGAGCAGCACAAGGAAACACTCTTTAACAGCATGTCTGTGCAGCGCTAGCCCTGCCTAGAATTGCTTCCCTAGCAGGTGCTCAGGGAGCCTTTTATTCTGATGCGGCTGTTTGTAAACAGTAATTTCAGCCATTGGCAGTGAGATTTTAGCACTTGCTGTCCCTGAGGGCTCAAGCTCCAGGTTCTTGTCATTCCTAGTGCCAGGAGGGAGCATTTCCTTGCAAACAGAGAGGGGGTGGGGAGATGCAGGCTGGCCATGGAGTGAGACTAGGGTGACCAGATGTCCCGATTTTGGGGTCTTTTTCTTGTATAGGCTCCTATTACTCCTCTCCCCCAGTCCTGATTTTTCACATTTGCTGTCTGGTCACCTTAAGCGAGATGAACAGGCTGAGAAATGAAAGGGCCCATGTGGGGGATGAACCTAGGCTCTGTCAATCTGGACACAGAGGCCAGTGCACATTGGTCTTTCCTTATCCCAGCTTCATGCACCCTGCCCCCACCTAACAGTAGTACAGACACTCCAGCGAGTGTTTTCCTGCTGCTGGGAGCAAGGGAGGGGAGGTAATTTCTTTGATTGTTGGTGAGAGAGACACCCAGGAGCACTGCACGGAGCTCTTCTGCACAGGGGCGGCTCCAGGCCCCAGCACGCCAAGCGCGTGCTTGGGGCGGCAAGCTGTGGGGGGGCTCTCTGCCGGTGCCACAAGAGCGGCAGGCAGGCTGCCTTCAGCAGCTTACCTGCGGAGGGTCTGCTGGTCCCGCGAAGGGCAGTCCTCTGAAGCCGTGGGACCAGCGGACCCTCCGCAGGCAAGTCGCCGAAGGCAGCCTTCCTGCCATGCTTGGGGCGGCAAAATGCCTAGAGCCGCCCCTGCTTCTGCAGGTCTGGGACAGGGACTCTAGCAGCACAGCTAAACACAAGGGGGAACAGATTGTTTAGCATGAATAGTCGACACATATTTCCAGGGACCATTCAGAGTGTAGTGGCCTGTTAACACCTTTTCAGTCAGAGTGGGAAGGTGGGGAGTGTTGTTAGTGGGTTATAGATTGTTGTAATAGTCATAAATCCAGTGTCTGTGTTCAGTCTGGGATTTTTAGTGTCTAGCAAAGTTATGAATTTAAGCTCCCAGCGTCGTGCAGGATTCCTTCGAGGACGGGGACTGAGAGGTCAGATAAAGAGTGAACGCTTTGGGAGATGTGTTCCCCCATAGGTGACAGGGTGTTACTGTCTTTTATTGTTTTCTTGCGTGAGTTCATTCGAGTGCGCAGTGACTGTCTGGTTGACTGGCATGGTGGTAGTTACAGCATTCAGTGCACTGCATGAGGAATACCACATGTTGTGATTGGCATGTGTGGGACCCATGGGTCCCCAAGATGTGTTGTGGGCGGTTAATCATTTTAGCCATGAAGATATGTCTGAAGGTTTTGCATCTGTTGATCTAGCAGGCTCTGCAATGATCAGCACTCCCCACAATTCACCTTTCAAGACCCATGGGTTTACACATGCCTGTTACAACATGTGGTGTACCTCATGCAGTTGGGAAAAGTTAAAAGAGAGCCAGCAAGATAGGACCTCATCCACCTTGTCTCTCTAACTATAGAATCATAGAATCTCAGGGTTGGAAGAGACCTCAGGAGGTATCTAGTCCAACCCCCTGCTCAAAGCAGGACCAATCCCCAACTAAATCATCCCAGCCAGGGCTTTGTCAAGCTGGCCCTTAAAAACCTGTAAGGATGGAGATTCTACCATCTCCCTAGGTCAATGGGTTTCAAACGTGGGTTGTGACCCAGTACTGGGTCATGGAATGTAAGGCACTGGGTCGTGACGGCTCTGGTCAACACCGCCAGCCAGGCTGTTAAAATTCCTGTCGGTGTCGCTAGAAGTTGGGCAGTGGAAACGCTGTTTGTCGACACTTTTGCCGACAAAATGCTTCCACCTCCTGCTCCTGCTGACAATGAGCTGTTTACACTGTCACTTGCCGTGGAAAAACTTTTGTCAGATCTTTTTTTTTGGGGGGGGGAGGGGTTGTTCTTGAAGCATCTGTGAATGACAAAAGTTTTGTTGTTCAATTGGCAGTGTAGACAAAGCCTGAACAAGTCCAGTTCCCTCAGCCTCTCCTTGTAAGACATGTGCCCCAGCCCCCTGATCATTTTCATTGCCCTCCGCTGGCCTCTCTCCAATTTGTCCACATCCCTTCTGTAATCAGGGAACCAAAACTGGATGCAGTACTCCAGATGTGGCCTCTCCAGTGCTTAATAGAGGGGAATAATCACTTCCCTCTGTCTGTTGGCAATGCTCCTACTAATGCAGCCCAATATGCCGTTAGCCTTCTTGGCAGCAAGGGCACACTGCTGACTCCTATCCAGCTTCTCGTCCACTGTAATCCCCAGGTCCTTTTCTGCAGAACTGCAGCTTAGCCAGTCGGTCCCCAGCCTGTAGCAGTGGGTGGGATTGACAAGCTACAATACTGCAGACAATGCCTGCTTCTGGGTCAGTCACAGAGAGCTGGCTAGGGATGGATTTGGCAGGGATGAGAATCAAGCTTGTGCTTTCCTTTGCAGGCAGGAATCTGCACATCATTCTGCACCCAGTGGAGATTCCTTCCCTGAGTTCACTGCACCCTCCAAAGCTGCCCATCAAAGCTGTGTCTTCATCTGTCAGGGGATCCAGACCCCTGCTAATTATCCGGAAGCTGAGCAATGAGCACTTTGGACACCCAGGGTTCCTCTTTGCAGTACCCCAGGGGTACACCTGCCGTGTGATAAACAGCCCCCTGCACCAAGTCTCAGAGCCCAGGTTTCAGTCAGAGCCCAAATGTCTATGCTGCAACCGTGTAGCCCCGCAGCCTGATCCCTGTAGACCTGAGGAAGCTGGCCCAGCCCAGCCCCAGGTCTTTTCTTGCAGTTTGCATGTTTGTTGTTCCCCAGTAACCCTGCAGCCCTGTGGTGTGGAGGCCATTGTGACAGCCCTGCGAGCACGGGGCTTGCAGGGACAGGGACCCGTGGGCGACAGGGAATTTGCTGTCTCTGAACCATACAGATGCAAACGAGTCACAGGATTTGTGCCCCTTGGGCTGGGGACACAGTTAAACAGAGACGCTCCTTTTGGGGCCCTGTGCTGTCAGCACTTCTGTGTGCATGCAGATGTGTGTCGGGTTGTATCTGCCTGTGCTCACAGGATTGCACTGACCTGCATGGCTACTCTTTCTATCAGCCTGAAACGGCGCGTGCTGTCTCGGGATTATCCGCCTGCGCCCTGGGCAGGGACAGGCAGCTTTGAACTGGGGTGATCCCATGTCCCCAGGCGTGAGCTGCTTCCAAGGAGATTCCTCTGTTTTGTGTTGGTGTGATTCTCTCTCCTTTAAGAGACGCTGTGCCTTTAAAGTTGGTTTGGGACAAATTGTGTGTTTGGTCTGTGGGGACTGAGGGCGTATTTACTCGTGTAAAGTGGAAATTAATATTTGATGTCAAGAGGGATTTGGGATTTAGCTTCATTTTGTGCTGTCATAGGCTGCCCCTCGCCTCCCCTGGGACTAAGTCCTCTGGGCCTGTCTATTACAGCTTGGCTGCTAGGTGGCCTCTTGGGGCACAGGCCCTAAGTGGCTGGCAGGAAGAGTGGCCACTTTGTGTGCAGCTCTCCCTTTTGAATCTCCTTATCCCGTCATCGGCAGCAGCAGCCGTCCTGCGTCCTGGCAGCTCCCACCGCTCGGAGCGCTGTCCCGCATCCCTGCCGCGTGCCAGGTTTCTTTAACTACGTCGCTCGGGATGGCTTATTCCCACCCCCGAGCGAGATAAGTTGCACAGGTATAAGTGGCAGGGTGAACAATTCCTTAGTGGCATCTTGCCCAGGTTTCCTGAGCCTGTCCCATTCGCCTCCCTTCCCTCCTAGGGCTCCTGAGCCAGGGCTGGGGATGGGTCCAAGCCTGCTGAACTAGGGAAATGCAGGTGATCCTGGGCCCTGTGTAGAGGATGTCAGAGGTCACCTTGGGGGAGAGGGACAGCAACATGGAACATAGCCTGGCATGTCTGTGGTGCACACGTCCCTGTGCCCTGCTGGTCGCCTGCCCCACGTCTCCCACACACTATCTTCTCCCCTGCTACTGGCTCCTCTCTGCGCCTTGTCCCCGTTTCTCACATCCATTATAGCGATTTCTGTCTCTTTGGGGGTGGGGGAATATCCAGCAATATGGACAGGAAATGAAGCTGGAGAGACACTCTCAGCAATTGCATCATTTTCCTTCCATAGATAAAGGATCAGCTCTCCAGGTTCAGAGCTGTTAACCCTTGAAAGTTTGACCCTTAAGTGTATTTCCTCCATCCGTTGTGCACACAGTTGTGTTATTGTAGGGCTGCTCCCCAGCGCCGGGCTGCCCTGGCTGTGTGTTATTGTAGGGCTGCTCCCCGGCACCAGGCTGCCCTCGCTGCTCTGTTATTGTAGGGCTGCTCCCCGGCACCAGGCTGCCCTGGCTGTGTGTTATTGTAGGGCTGCTCCCCAGCGCCGGGCTGCCCTGGCTGTGTGTTATTGTAGGGCTGCTCCCCAGCGCCGGGCTGCCCTCGCTGTGTGTTATTGTAGGGCTGCTCCCCGGCACCAGGCTGCCCTCGCTGCTCTGTTATTGTAGGGCTGTTCCCCAGCGCCGGGCTGCCCTGGCTGTGTGTTATTGTAGGGCTGCTCCCCGGCACCAGGCTGCCCTCGCTGCTCTGTTATTGTAGGGCTGCTCCCCGGCACCAGGCTGCCCTGGCTGTGTGTTATTGTAGGGCTACTCCCCAGCGCCGGGCTGCCCTGGCTGTGTGTTATTGTAGGGCTGCTCCCCAGCGCCGGGCTGCCCTCGCTGTGTGTTATTGTAGGGCTGCTCCCCAGCGCCGGGCTGCCCTCGCTGTGTGTTATTGTAGGGCTGTTCCCCAGCGCCGGGCTGCCCTGGCTGTGTGTTATTGTAGGGCTGCTCCCCAGCGCCGGGCTGCCCTGGCTGTGTGTTATTGTAGGGCTGCTCCCCAGCGTCGGGCTGCCCTCGCTGTGTGTTATTGTAGGGCTGCTCCCCAGCGCCGGGCTGCCCTGGCTGTGTGTTATTGTAGGGCTGCTCCCCAGCGCCGGGCTGCCCTGGCTGTGTGTTATTGTAGGGCTGCTCCCCGGCGCCAGGCTGCCCTCGCTGTGTGTTATTGTAGGGCTGTTCCCCAGTGCCGGGCTGCCCTCGCTACTGTGTTATTGTAGGGCTGCTCCCCAGCGCCGGGCTGCCCTCGCTGTGTGTTATTGTAGGGCTGCTCCCCAGCGCCGGGCTGCCCTCGCTGTGTGTTATTCTAGGGCTGCTCCCCAGAGCCGGGCTGCCCTCGCTGTGTGTTATTGTAGGGCTGCTCCCCAGCGCCGGGCTGCCCTCGCTGTGTGTTATTGTAGGGCTGCTCCCCAGCGCCGGGCTGCCCTGGCTGTGTGTTATTGTAGGGCTGCTCCCCGGCACCAGGCTGCCCTCGCTGTGTGTTATTGTAGGGCTGCTCCCCGGCACCAGGCTGCTCTCGCTGTGTGTTATTGTAGGGCTGCTCCCCAGCGCCGGGCTGCTCTCGCTGTGTGTTATTGTAGGGCTGCTCCCCAGCGCCGGGCTGCCCTCGCTGTGTGTTATTGTAGGGCTGCTCCCCAGCGCCGGGCTGCCCTCGCTGTGTGTTATTGTAGGGCTGCTCCCCAGCGCCGGGCTGCCCTGGCTGTGTGTTATTGTAGGGCTGCTCCCCGGTGCTGGGCTGCCCTCGCTGTGTGTTATTGTAGGGCTGCTCCCCGGTGCCAGGCTGCTCTCGCTGTGTGTTATTGTAGGGCTGCTCCCAAGCGCCGGGCTGCCGTGGCTGCTGTGTTATTGTAGGGCTTCTCCCCAGCGCCGGGCTGCCCTCGCTGCTGTGTTATTGTAGGGCTGCTCCCCGGCACCAGGCTGCCCTCGCTGTGTGTTATTGTAGGGCTGCTCCCCAGCGCCGGGCTGCCCTCGCTGTGTGTTATTGTAGGGCTGCTCCCCGGTGCCGGGCTGCCCTCGCTGTGTGTTATTGTAGGGCTGCTCCCCGGCGCCGGGCTGCTCTCGCTGTGTGTTATTGTAGGGCTGCTCCCCGGCGCCGGGCTGCCCTCGCTGCTGTGTTATTGTAGGGCTGCTCCCCGGCACCAGGCTGCCCTCGCTGTGTGTTATTGTAGGGCTGCTCCCCAGCGCCGGGCTGCTCTCGCTGTGTGTTATTGTAGGGCTGCTCCCCAGCGCCGGGCTGCCCTGGCTGTGTGTTATTGTAGGGCTGCTCCCCGGCGCCAGGCTGCCCTCGCTGTGTGTTATTGTAGGGCTGCTCCCCGGCGCCAGGCTGCCCTCGCTGTGTGTTATTGTAGGGCTGCTCCCCAGCGCCGGGCTGCCCTGGCTGTGTGTTATTGTAGGGCTGCTCCCCAGCGCCGGGCTGCCCTCGCTGCTCTGTTATTGTAGGGCTGCTCCCCGGTGCTGGGCTGCCCTCGCTGTGTGTTATTGTAGGGCTGCTCCCCGGAGCCAGGCTGCTCTCGCTGTGTGTTATTGTAGGGCTGCTCCCAAGCGCCGGGCTGCCGTGGCTGCTGTGTTATTGTAGGGCTTCTCCCCAGCGCCGGGCTGCCCTCGCTGTGTGTTATTGTAGGGCTGCTCCCCGGTGCCGGGCTGCCCTCGCTGTGTGTTATTGTAGGGCTGCTCCCCAGCGCCGGGCTGCCCTCGCTGCTCTGTTATTGTAGGGCTGCTCCCTGGTGCCGGGCTGCCCTGGCTGTGTGTTATTGTAGGGCTGCTCCCCAGCGCCGGGCTGCCCTCGCTGTGTGTTATTGTAGGGCTGTTCCCCAGTGCCGGGCTGCCCTCGCTACTGTGTTATTGTAGGGCTTCTCCCCAGCGCCGGGCTGCCATCGCTGCTGTGTTATTGTAGGGCTGCTCCCCGGCACCAGGCTGCCCTCGCTGTGTGTTATTGTAGGGCTGCTCCCCGGCGCCGGGCTGCCGTGGCTGCTGTGTTATTGTACGGCTGCTCCCCAGCGCTGGGCTGCCGTGGCTGCTGTGTTATTGTAGGGCTGCCCCCCAGTGCCAGGCTGCCCTCGCTGTGTGTTATTGTAGGGCTGCTCCCTGGTGCCGGGCTGCTCTCGCTGTGTGTTATTGTAGGGCTGCTCCCCGGTGCCGGGCTGCTCTCGCTGTGTGTTATTGTAGGACTGCTCGCCAGCGCCGGGCTGCCTGGCTGTGTGTTATTGTAGGGCTGCTCCCCAGCGCCGGGCTGCCGTGGCTGCTCTGTTATTGTAGGGCTGCTCCCCGGCGCCAGGCTGCCCTGGCTGTGTGTTATTGTAGGGCTGTTCCCCAGTGCCGGGCTGCCCTCGCTACTGTGTTATTGTAGGGCTTCTCCCCAGCGCCGGGCTGCCCTCGCTGCTGTGTTATTGTAGGGCTGCTCCCCGGCACCAGGCTGCCCTCGCTGTGTGTTATTGTAGGGCTGCTCCCCAGCGCCGGGCTGCCCTCGCTGTGTGTTATTGTAGGGCTGCTCCCCGGCGCCGGGCTGCTCTCGCTGTGTGTTATTGTAGGGCTGCTCCCCGGCGCCGGGCTGCTCTCGCTGTGTGTTATTGTAGGGCTGCTCCCTAGCGCCGGGCTGCTGTGGCTGCTGTGTTATTGTAGGGCTGCTCCCCGGTGCCGGGCTGCCCTGGCTGTGTGTTACTGTAGGGCTGCTCCCCGGCGCCGGGCTGCCCTCGCTGTGTGTTATTGTAGGGCTGCTCCCCGGTGCCGGGCTGCCCTCGCTGTGTGTTATTCTAGGGCTGCTCTGGCTGTGTGTTATTGTAGGGCTGCTCCCCGGCGCCGGGCTGCCCTCGCTGTGTGTTATTGTAGGGCTGCTCCCCAGCGCCGGGCTGCCCTGGCTGTGTGTTATTGTAGGGCTGCTCCCCGGTGCCGGGCTCCCCTCGCTGTGTGTTATTGTAGGGCTGCTCCCCGGTGCCGGGCTGCCCTCGCTGTGTGTTATCGTAGGGCTGCTCCCCAGCGCCGGGCTGCCCTGGCTGTGTGTTATTGTAGGGCTGCTCCCCGGTGCCGGGCTCCCCTCGCTGTGTGTTATTGTAGGGCTGTTCCCCAGCACCGGGCTGCCCTCGCTGTGTGTTATTGTAGGGCTCCTCCCCAGCGCCAGGCTGCCGTGGCTGCTGTGTTATTGTAGGGCTCCTCCCCAGCGCCGGGCTGCCCTGGCTGTGTGTTATTGTAGGGCTGCTCCCTGGCGCCGGGCTGCCCTCGCTGTGTGTTATTGTAGGGCTGCTCCCCAGCACTGGGCTGCCCTCGCTGTGTGTTATTGTAGGGCTGCTCCCCGGTGCCGGGCTGCTCTCGCTGTGTGTTATTGTAGGGCTGCTCCCCAGCACCAGGCTGCCCTCGCTGTGTGTTATTGTAGGGCTGCTCCCCGGCGCCGGGCTACCCTCGCTGTGTGTTATTGTACGGCTGCTCCCCAGCGCCGGGCTGCCGTGGCTGCTGTGTTATTGTAGGGCTGCTCCCCAGCGCCGGGCTGCCCTCGCTGCTGTGTTATTGTAGGGCTGCTCCCCAGCGCCGGACTGCCCTGGCTGTGTGTTATTGTAGGGCTGCTCCCCAGCGCCGGGCTGCTCTCGCTGTGTGTTATTGTAGGGCTGCTCCCCAGCGCCGGGCTGCCCTGGCTGTGTGTTATTGTAGGGCTGCTCCCCAGCGCCGGGCTGCTCTCGCTGTGTGTTATTGTAGGGCTGCTCCCCGGCACAAGGCTGCTCTCGCTGTGTGTTATTGTAGGGCTGCTCCCCAGCGCCGGGCTGCCCTCGCTGTGTGTTATTGTAGGGCTGCTCCCCAGCGCCGGGCTGCCCTCGCTGTGTGTTATTGTAGGGCTGCTCCCCAGCGCCGGGCTGCCCTCGCTGTGTTTTATTGTAGGGCTGCTCCCCAGCGCCGGGCTGCCCTGGCTGTGTGTTATTGTAGGGCTGCTCCCCAGCGCCGGGCTGCCCTGGCTGTGTGTTATTGTAGGGCTGCTCCCCAGCGCCGGGCTGCCCTCGCTGTGTGTTATTGTAGAGCTGCTCCCCGGTGCCAGGCTGCTCTCGCTGTGTGTTATTGTAGGGCTGCTCCCAAGCGCCGGGCTGCCGTGGCTGCTGTGTTATTGTAGGGCTTCTCCCCAGCGCCGGGCTGCCCTCGCTGCTGTGTTATTGTAGGGCTGCTCCCCGGCACCAGGCTGCCCTCGCTGTGTGTTATTGTAGGGCTGCTCCCCAGCGCCGGGCTGCCCTCGCTGTGTGTTATTGTAGGGCTGCTCCCCGGTGCCGGGCTGCCCTCGCTGTGTGTTATTGTAGGGCTGCTCCCCGGCGCCGGGCTGCTCTCGCTGTGTGTTATTGTAGGGCTGCTCCCCGGCGCCGGGCTGCCCTGGCTGTGTGTTATTGTAGGGCTGCTCCCCAGCGTCGGGCTGCCCTCGCTGTGTGTTATTGTAGGGCTGCTCCCCAGCGCCGGGCTGCTCTCGCTGTGTGTTATTGTAGGGCTGCTCCCCAGCGCCGGGCTGCCCTGGCTGTGTGTTATTGTAGGGCTGCTCCCCGGCGCCAGGCTGCCCTCGCTGTGTGTTATTGTAGGGCTGCTCCCCGGCGCCAGGCTGCCCTCGCTGTGTGTTATTGTAGGGCTGCTCCCCAGCGCCGGGCTGCCCTGGCTGTGTGTCTTTGTAGGGCTGCTCCCCAGCGCCGGGCTGCCCTCGCTGCTCTGTTATTGTAGGGCTGCTCCCCGGTGCTGGGCTGCCCTCGCTGTGTGTTATTGTAGGGCTGCTCCCCGGTGCCAGGCTGCTCTCGCTGTGTGTTATTGTAGGGCTGCTCCCAAGCGCCGGGCTGCCGTGGCTGCTGTGTTATTGTAGGGCTTCTCCCCAGCGCCGGGCTGCCCTCGCTGTGTGTTATTGTAGGGCTGCTCCCCGGTGCCGGGCTGCCCTCGCTGTGTGTTATTGTAGGGCTGCTCCCCAGCGCCGGGCTGCCCTCGCTGCTCTGTTATTGTAGGGCTGCTCCCCGGTGCCGGGCTGCCCTGGCTGTGTGTTATTGTAGGGCTGCTCCCCGGCGCCGGGCTGCCCTCGCTGTGTGTTATTGTAGGGCTGTTCCCCAGTGCCGGGCTGCCCTCGCTACTGTGTTATTGTAGGGCTTCTCCCCAGCGCCGGGCTGCCCTCGCTGCTGTGTTATTGTAGGGCTGCTCCCCGGCACCAGGCTGCCCTCGCTGTGTGTTATTGTAGGGCTGCTCCCCAGCGCCGGGCTGCCCTCGCTGTGTGTTATTGTAGGGCTGCTCCCCGGCGCCGGGCTGCCGTGGCTGCTGTGTTATTGTACGGCTGCTCCCCAGCGCTGGGCTGCCGTGGCTGCTGTGTTATTGTAGGGCTGCCCCCCAGTGCCAGGCTGCCCTCGCTGTGTGTTATTGTAGGGCTGTTCCCCGGTGCCGGGCTGCTCTCGCTGTGTGTTATTGTAGGGCTGCTCCCCGGTGCCGGGCTGCTCTCGCTGTGTGTTATTGTAGGACTGCTCGCCAGCGCCGGGCTGCCTGGCTGTGTGTTATTGTAGGGCTGCTCCCCAGCGCCGGGCTGCCGTGGCTGCTCTGTTATTGTAGGGCTGCTCCCCGGCGCCAGGCTGCCCTGGCTGTGTGTTATTGTAGGGCTGTTCCCCAGTGCCGGGCTGCCCTCGCTACTGTGTTATTGTAGGACTGCTCCCCAGCGCCGGGCTGCCCTCGCTGCTGTGTTATTGTAGGGCTGCTCCCCGGCACCAGGCTGCCCTCGCTGTGTGTTATTGTAGGGCTGCTCCCCAGCGCCGGGCTGCCCTCGCTGTGTGTTATTGTAGGGCTGCTCCCCGGCGCCGGGCTGCTCTCGCTGTGTGTTATTGTAGGGCTGCTCCCTAGCGCCGGGCTGCCGTGGCTGCTGTGTTATTGTAGGGCTGCTCCCCGGCGCCGGGCTGCCCTCGCTGTGTGTTATTGTAGGGCTGCTCCCCGGTGCCGGGCTGCCCTCGCTGTGTGTTATTGTAGGGCTGCTCCCCAGCGCCGGGCTGCCCTCGCTGTGTTTTATTGTAGGGCTTCTCCCCAGCGCCGGGCTACCCTCGCTGTGTGTTATTGTAGGGCTGCTCCCCAGCGCCGGGCTGCCCTGGCTGTGTGTTATTGTAGGGCTGCTCCCCGGTGCCGGGCTCCCCTCGCTGTGTGTTATTGTAGGGCTGCTCCCCGGTGCCGGGCTGCCCTCGCTGTGTGTTATCGTAGGGCTGCTCCCCAGCGCCGGGCTGCCCTGGCTGTGTGTTATTGTAGGGCTGCTCCCCGGTGCCGGGCTCCCCTCGCTGTGTGTTATTGTAGGGCTGTTCCCCAGCACCGGGCTGCCCTCGCTGTGTGTTATTGTTGGGCTGCTCCCCAGCGCCAGGCTGCTGTGGCTGCTGTGTTATTGTAGGGCTCCTCCCCAGCGCCGGGCTGCCCTGGCTGTGTGTTATTGTAGGGCTGCTCCCTGGCGCCGGGCTGCCCTCGCTGTGTGTTATTGTAGGGCTGCTCCCCGGTGCCGGGCTGCTCTCGCTGTGTGTTATTGTAGGGCTGCTCCCCAGCACCAGGCTGCCCTCGCTGTGTGTTATTGTAGGGCTGCTCCCCGGCGCCGGGCTACCCTCGCTGTGTGTTATTGTACGGCTGCTCCCCAGCGCCGGGCTGCCGTGGCTGCTGTGTTATTGTAGGGCTGCTCCCCAGCGTCGGGCTGCCCTCGCTGCTGTGTTATTGTAGGGTTGCTCCCCAGCGCCGGGCTGCCCTGGCTGTGTGTTATTGTAGGGCTGCTCCCCGGTGCCGGGCTGCCCTCGCTGTGTGTTATTGTAGGGCTGCTCCCCAGCGCCGGGCTGCCCTCGCTGTGTGTTATTGTAGGACTGCTCCCCGGTGCCGGGCTGCCCTCGCTGTGTGTTATTGTAGGGCTGCTCCCCAGCGCCGGGCTGCCCTCGCTGCTGTGTTATTGTGCGGCTGCTCCCCAGCACCAGGCTGCCCTCGCTGTGTGTTATCGTAGGGCTGCTCCCCAGCGCCGGGCTGCCCTCGCTGCTGTGTTATTGTAGGGCTGCTCCCCAGCGCCGGGCTGCCCTGGCTGTGTGTTATTGTAGGGCTGCTCCCCAGCGCCGGGCTGCTCTCGCTGTGTGTTATTGTAGGGCTGCTCCCCGGTGCCGGGCTGCCCTCGCTGTGTGTTTTTGTAGGGCTGCTCCCCAGCGCCGGGCTGCCCTCGCTGCTCTGTTATTGTAGGGCTGCTCCCCGGTGCCGGGCTGCCCTCGCTGTGTGTTATTGTAGGGCTGCTCCCCAGCGCCGGGCTGCCCTCGCTGTGTTTTATTGTAGGGCTTCTCCCCAGCGCCGGGCTACCCTCGCTGTGTGTTATTGTAGGGCTGCTCCCCAGCGCCGGGCTGCCCTGGCTGTGTGTTATTGTAGGGCTGCTCCCCGGTGCCGGGCTCCCCTCGCTGTGTGTTATTGTAGGGCTGCTCCCCGGTGCCGGGCTGCCCTCGCTGTGTGTTATCGTAGGGCTGCTCCCCAGCGCCGGGCTGCCCTGGCTGTGTGTTATTGTAGGGCTGCTCCCCGGTGCCGGGCTCCCCTCGCTGTGTGTTATTGTAGGGCTGTTCCCCAGCACCGGGCTGCCCTCGCTGTGTGTTATTGTAGGGCTGCTCCCCAGCGCCAGGCTGCTGTGGCTGCTGTGTTATTGTAGGGCTCCTCCCCAGCGCCGGGCTGCCCTGGCTGTGTGTTATTGTAGGGCTGCTCCCTGGCGCCGGGCTGCCCTCGCTGTGTGTTATTGTAGGGCTGCTCCCCGGTGCCGGGCTGCTCTCGCTGTGTGTTATTGTAGGGCTGCTCCCCAGCACCAGGCTGCCCTCGCTGTGTGTTTTTGTAGGGCTGCTCCCCAGCGCCGGGCTGCCCTCGCTGCTCTGTTATTGTAGGGCTGCTCCCCGGCGCCGGGCTGCTCTCGCTGTGTGTTATTGTAGGGCTGCTCCCCAGCGCCGGGCTGCCCTCGCTGTGTGTTATTGTAGGGCTGCTCCCCAGCGCCGGGCTGCCCTGGCTGTGTGTTATTGTAGGGCTGCTCCCCAGCGCCGGGCTGCTCTCGCTGTGTGTTATTGTAGGGCTGCTCCCCGGTGCCGGGCTGCTCTCGCTGTGTGTTATTGTAGGGCTGCTCCCCGGCGCCGGGCTGCCCTCGCTGTGTGTTATTGTAGGGCTGCTCCCCAGCGCCGGGCTGCCCTCGCTGCTCTGTTATTGTAGGGCTGCTCCCCGGTGCCGGGCTGCCCTGGCTGTGTGTTATTGTAGGGCTGCTCCCCGGCGCCGGGCTGCCCTCGCTGTGTGTTATTGTAGGGCTGTTCCCCAGTGCCGGGCTGCCCTCGCTACTGTGTTATTGTAGGGCTTCTCCCCAGCGCCGGGCTGCCCTCGCTGCTGTGTTATTGTAGGGCTGCTCCCCGGCACCAGGCTGCCCTCGCTGTGTGTTATTGTAGGGCTGCTCCCCAGCGCCGGGCTGCCCTCGCTGTGTGTTATTGTAGGGCTGCTCCCCGGCGCCGGGCTGCCGTGGCTGCTGTGTTATTGTACGGCTGCTCCCCAGCGCTGGGCTGCCGTGGCTGCTGTGTTATTGTAGGGCTGCCCCCCAGTGCCAGGCTGTCCTCGCTGTGTGTTATTGTAGGGCTGCTCCCCGGTGCCGGGCTGCTCTCGCTGTGTGTTATTGTAGGGCTGCTCCCCGGTGCCGGGCTGCTCTCGCTGTGTGTTATTGTAGGATTGCTCGCCAGCGCCGGGCTGCCTGGCTGTGTGTTATTGTAGGGCTGCTCCCCAGCGCCGGGCTGCCGTGGCTGTTCTGTTATTGTAGGGCTGCTCCCCGGCGCCAGGCTGCCCTGGCTGTGTGTTATTGTAGGGCTGTTCCCCAGTGCCGGGCTGCCCTCGCTACTGTGTTATTGTAGGACTGCTCCCCAGCGCCGGGCTGCCCTCGCTGCTGTGTTATTGTAGGGCTGCTCCCCGGCACCAGGCTGCCCTCGCTGTGTGTTATTGTACGGCTGCTCCCCAGCGCCGGGCTGCCCTCGCTGTGTGTTATTGTAGGGCTGCTCCCCGGCGCCGGGCTGCTCTCGCTGTGTGTTATTGTGGGGCTGCTCCCTAGCGCCGGGCTGCCGTGGCTGCTGTGTTATTGTAGGGCTGCTCCCCGGCGCCGGGCTGCCCTCGCTGTGTGTTATTGTAGGGCTGCTCCCCGGTGCCGGGCTGCCCTCGCTGTGTGTTATTGTAGGGCTGCTCCCCAGCGCCGGGCTGCCCTGGCTGTGTGTTATTGTAGGGCTGCTCCCCGGCCCCGGGCTGCCCTCGCTGTGTGTTATTGTAGGGCTGCTCCCCAGCGCCGGGCTACCCTCGCTGTGTGTTATTGTAGGGCTGCTCCCCAGCGCCGGGCTGCCCTGGCTGTGTGTTATTGTAGGGCTGCTCCCCGGTGCCGGGCTCCCCTCGCTGTGTGTTATTGTAGGGCTGCTCCCCGGTGCCGGGCTCCCCTCGCTGTGTGTTATTGTAGGGCTGCTCCCCGGTGCCGGGCTGCCCTCGCTGTGTGTTATCGTAGGGCTGCTCCACAGCGCCGGGCTGCCCTGGCTGTGTGTTATTGTAGGGCTGCTCCCCGGTGCCGGGCTCCCCTCGCTGTGTGTTATTGTAGGGCTGTTCCCCAGCACCGGGCTGCCCTCGCTGTGTGTTATTGTAGGGCTGCTCGCCAGCGCCAGGCTGCCGTGGCTGCTGTGTTATTGTAGGGCTCCTCCCCAGCGCCGGGCTGCCCTGGCTGTGTGTTATTGTAGGGCTGCTCCCTGGCGCCGGGCTGCCCTCGCTGTGTGTTATTGTAGGGCTGCTCCCCGGTGCCGGGCTGCTCTCGCTGTGTGTTATTGTAGGGCTGCTCCCCAGCACCAGGCTGCCCTCGCTGTGTGTTATTGTAGGGCTGCTCCCCGGCGCCGGGCTACCCTCGCTGTGTGTTATTGTACGGCTGCTCCCCAGCGCCGGGCTGCCGTGGCTGCTGTGTTATTGTAGGGCTGCTCCCCAGCGTCGGGCTGCCCTCGCTGCTGTGTTATTGTAGGGCTGCTCCCCAGTGCCGGGCTGCCCTGGCTGTGTGTTATTGTAGGGCTGCTCCCCGGTGCCGGGCTGCCCTCGCTGTGTGTTATTGTAGGGCTGCTCCCCAGCGCCGGGCTGCCCTCGCTGTGTGTTATTGTAGGACTGCTCCCCGGTGCCGGGCTGCCCTCGCTGTGTGTTATTGTAGGGCTGCTCCCCAGCGCCGGGCTGCCCTCGCTGCTGTGTTATTGTGCGGCTGCTCCCCAGCACCAGGCTGCCCTCGCTGTGTGTTATTGTAGGGCTGCTCCCCGGCGCCGGGCTACCCTCGCTGTGTGTTATTGTACGGCTGCTCCCCAGCGCCGGGCTGCCCTCGGTGCTGTGTTATTGTAGGGCTGCTCCCCAGCGCCGGGCTGCCCTGGCTGTGTGTTATTGTAGGGCTGCTCCCCAGCGCCGGGCTGCTCTCGCTGTGTGTTATTGTAGGGCTGCTCCCCGGTGCCGGGCTGCCCTCGCTGTGTGTTTTTGTAGGGCTGCTCCCCAGCGCCGGGCTGCCCTCGCTGCTCTGTTATTGTAGGGCTGCTCCCCGGCGCCGGGCTGCTCTCACTGTGTGTTATTGTAGGGCTGCTCCCCGGCGCCGGGCTGCCCTCGCTGTGTGTTATTGTAGGGCTGCTCCCCAGCGCCGGGCTGCCCTGGCTGTGTGTTATTGTAGGGCTGCTCCCCAGCGCCGGGCTGCTCTCGCTGTGTGTTATTGTAGGGCTGCTCCCCGGTGCCGGGCTGCTCTCGCTGTGTGTTATTGTAGGGCTGCTCCCCGGCGCCGGGCTGCCCTCGCTGTGTGTTATTGTAGGGCTGCTCCCCAGCGCCGGGCTGCCCTCGCTGTGTGTTATTGTAGGGCTGCTCCCCAGCGCCGGGCTACCCTCGCTGCTGTGTTATTGTAGGGCTGCTCCCCAGCGCCGGGCTGCCCTCGCTGTGTGTTATTGTAGGGCTGCTCCCCAGCACTAGGCTGCCCTCGCTGTGTGTTATTGTAGGGCTGCTCCCCAGCGCCGGGCTGCCCTGGCTGTGTGTTATTGTAGGGCTGCTCCCCGGTGCCGGGCTGCTCTCGCTGTGTGTTATTGTAGGGCTGCTCCCCAGCGCCGGGCTGCCCTGGCTGTGTGTTATTGTAGGGCTGCTCCCAGGCACCAGGCTGCCCTCGCTGTGTGTTATTGTAGGGCTGCTCCCCGGCACCAGGCTGCCCTCGCTACTGTGTTATTGTAGGGCTGCTCCCCAGCGCCGGGCTGCCCTCGCTGTGTGTTATTGTAGGGCTGCTCCCCGGTGCCGGGCTGCTCTTGCTGTGTGTTATTGTAGGGCTGCTCCCCGGTGCCGGGCTGCCCTCGCTGTGTTTTATTGTAGGGCTTCTCCCCAGCGCCAGGCTGCCCTCGCTGTGTGTTATTGTAGGGCTGCTCCCCAGCGCCAGGCTGCCCTCGCTGCTCTGTTATTGAAGGGCTGCTCCCCGGTGCCGGGCTGCCCTGGCTGTGTGTTATTGTAGGGCTGCTCCCCAGCGCCGGGCTGCCCTGGCTGTGTGTTATTGTACGGCTGCTCCCCAGCGCTGGGCTGCCGTGGCTGCTGTGTTATTGTAGGGCTGCCCCCCAGTGCCGGGCTGCCCTCGCTGTGTGTTATTGTAGGGCTTCTCCCCAGCGCCGGGCTGCCCTGGCTGTGTGTTATTGTAGGGCTGCTCCCCGGTGCCGGGCTGCTCTCGCTGTGTGTTATTGTAGGGCTGCTCCCCGGCGCCAGGCTACCCTCGCTGCTGTGTTATTGTAGGACTGCTCCCCAGCGCCGGGCTGCCTGGCTGTGTGTTATTGTAGGGCTGCTCCCCAGCGCCGGGCTGCCGTGGCTGCTCTGTTATTGTAGGGCTGCTCCCCAGCGCCGGGTTGCCCTGGCTGTGTGTTATTGTAGGGCTGCTCCCCAGCGCTGGGCTGCCCTCGCTGCTGTGTTATTGTAGGGCTGCTCCCCAGCGCTGGGCTGCCCTCTCTGCTGTGTTATTGTAGGGCTGTTCCCCAGCGCCGGGCTGCCCTCGCTGCTGTGTTATTGTGCGGTTGCTCCCCGGTGCCGGGCTGCCCTCGCTGCTCTGTTATTGTAGGGCTGCTCCCCAGCGCCGGGCTGCCCTCACTGCTGTGTTATTGTGCGTCTGCTCCCCGGTGCCGGGCTGCCCTCGCTGCTCTGTTATTGTAGGGCTGCTCCCCAGCGCCGGGCTGCCCTTGCTGTGTGTTATATTGTAGGGCTGCTCCCCAGCACCGGGCTGCCCTCGCTGCTCTGTTATTGTAGGGCTGCTCCCCAGCGCCGGGCTGCCCTCGCTGCCCTGTTATTGTAGGGCTGCTCCCCAGCGCCGGGCTGCCCTGGCTGTGTGTTATTGTAGGGCTTCTCCCCAGCGCCGGGTTGCCCTGGCTGTGTGTTATTGTAGGGCTGCTCCCCAGCGCCGGGCTGCCCTAGCTGCTCTGTTATTGTAGGGCTGCTCCCCAGCGCCAGGCTGCCCTCACTGCTGTGTTATTGTAGGGCTACTCCCCAGTGCCGGGCTGCCCTCGCTGCTCTGTTATTGTAGGGCTGCTCCCCGGCGCCGGGCTGCCCTGGCTGTGTGTTATTGTAGGGCTGCTCCCCAGCGCCAGGCTACCCTTGCTGCTGTGTTATTGTAGGACTGCTCCCCAGCGTCGGGCTGCCTGGCTGTGTGTTATTGTAGGGCTGCTTCAGTTGTGCTGGATTCCCTCCCCCTTCCCCCTAGATAGTCCAGACCTATAGATTTTCAGCACCTTCTCCCTTCCCGAGATTTTGACTAATGGGGAGTGGTGCAGGATGGGCTGGGCTAGGAGAGGGGTTGGAGTAAGGCTTGGATTTTCTTTAACCTCTGGCTGGTTATTTCCTTGTTTCCTGGCTTGGAGAGGGCGCATGTTTCTGGCTTCCCCATTATGTGCCTGCAGTTTGAATTGTGGCCGTGTGCCCCATACCTGGGAGCACAGGTCCTTCATCCTGGTTGCTCATTGAAACAGATAAAGGACCCACAGGAGAGGCCACTGAATGCACCAGGGCTACCCACCCCTCCTCAGTGGTGGCCTTTGCATCTTGGCTCCTGGGCTCAAAGGGCAGAGGAAAAGCAGGACAGAAAAGGCCCCTTGGCAAATGCTCGATGACCTCCCTTGGAGCAGGCCTTGGCCGAGAGCACAAGAAAGTACAGCCGGGCCCTGGCCTGGCTTTTCTTCAGTGGGGGAGGGCAAGTGTGAATTCCCCATGCAGAGGCCAGCATGAGGCCCAGGCACCATCTCAGCCCTCATTCGGGCTGGAAGGCAGAGTTCTGAATGCAGGGGCAGGTGGTAAGGGGAGCGCAGGGCTTGTCAGGGAGGAGCGTGAGGGAAGTCTCTCAGGGCTGAGGGGAGAGTAACCCCGTGGGGGGTGCCCTGCTGGGCGTTGGATCCCCACGTTAAGAGAAAAGCCACCCTGTCAACGTGGCTGCATTTTCCAGGAGTTATTCCTGAGCATGGGATGTTGCTGCGAGCCAGTCTGTCTGCCTCTGCTGGGGGCAGAGTCGGACACTGTCATTGTGACCAAAGGAGATTCCAGGGCCAGCCATGTCGCTGTCAGGGCTGGGAGAGGTCAGAACCAGGCGAGCAGCAGGCTGCCTGCACCTCTCTTCTCTCAGGCTCCTGCCTGTGCTGAGCAGGGCCACCCAGAGGGGGGGCAAGTGGGGCAATTTGTGAGCCCTGGCCCAGCAGCGGTCCGGGACTTCAGCGGCATTTCGACAATGGGGGGCCCTTCAGTGCTGCCGAAGATGCGGAGCGACTGAAGGGCCCCCTGCCGCCGAAATGTTGCCGAAGACCCAGACCACCGTCAGGTGAATAGAAGTGCCACAGCTCCCCCACTTTGCCCCAGGCCCCCTGAATCCTCTGGACGGCCCTGGTGGTGAGGCTGGGTTCCAGGGCAATGCTGTGTTCCCACCCCAGCCGCGGCAGCCCTGCACACTGGCTCTGAGTGTGTAAAAATGGCACCTCAGGGACTCAGCTTTGCAAGACGCCGGTCAGCCCTGCTGTCGAGGTGGCATCACCAGGAGAGAACCATGCCGTTTGCTCAGTATCCCCAGTCCGTCTGCACTGAGGCGCAGCCTGCGTGTGGGAGCAGACAGGCACAGAGCTCACCCAGTGCCCACCAGGCATGGGGCAGCAGCGGGGAGGTGCTGATGGGCTGGGAGGCTGGGGAACAGTGAAGAGTGCTGAAGGGCTGAGGATGGCTGGCTCTGATGCTCCCCCACAATGCATCAGGCTTGGGGCACAGAAATCAGGTGGTGCCTCATGCCTTCCCAGAAGGGGACATGGTTAAAGTTGGTAAATACTTTGGCACTTCAATACCCTGTACAGACAGGTGTGTGTACCTGGAAGAAACCTTCCCATTGAAGTCTGTTCAGGTTTGTTCCTGGGTAATCACCTGGACTACACACCTAGGCTTGCTAAAGCACTGATCGGGTCACTGGGGCGGGCCCTGCCCAAGCTGTCCTCTCTGGCAGGGCGCTATAGTGGGTGCAGGGTAGTCTCTGTCATGTTCCCTTGGGTAGGAGCCCTGGGATGTGGACTCATAGCTCCCTAAGATGGAAGAATCGAAAACGAATAACCTGCAGGGTTGGATTCCTGGGAGGCATTTACCTGCCGAGAACTTGTCCTGCTTTGGTTTTATTGCCCAAAGAGCGTCTGCCATTGAGCCAGTTTGATGACGTTTGTGTGGCTGTGTAAGTGTCCTGTAACATTGTAATTATTCTCTGTGATTAATCTGGCTCCTGCTGGAAAGCCATGTGCAGCCTGCACCGGAGGGTATGTTGTTACATGGCTGCATTATTCAGCTGTAATAGACACTGACACAAACTGAAAAGACACAGCTGGATGGAAGGGGGTTCTTGTCAGAGAGTGGCGTGGCTGGAAGTCTTTGGGCAGGACGGATTGTCTTGCTGTTCTCCTGGTTGGGAGAGCAGCAGATCTTTGGGCCTGAGGAGGAAGCTGCTGGGGCCAGCCTCCTGCGGCTGAACCCTGGCTCCTTTATATCCTCCAGGAACTCGGCTGTGCATGTCCAGTGCCCAGGAAGGTGTGTTCCTCAGGGTAGGGGTGGGGGAACATGTCGGCTCCTTCCACCAAGCCGCAGCAGGCTGGAATCAGGAGTAGGAGCTTCCCACTCTCTCTGAGTGGGACCGGCCCTTTCCCAGTTGTGAGTCATGTGTTAGTTAATGCCCTTCTGTACTTTCCCAGCACCATTCAGCTGAGGGCCTCAGAGCAGGTTACAGGCTGGAATAACGTCTCACTCCCCGTGTGGCCCTGCGGGAGCTGGTGAGGAGCAGGTGGGTTTGTTTCAAGCCACAGCCAAGTGGGACTATGACCCAAAAAAAGTCAAACCAAGAGCCAAAACTTCTCAGAGAGTCATAGAGTTTAAGGCTAGAAAGACCATTCTGATCATCCCGTCTGACTTCTGGGACCACACAGGCCACAGACCCTCGCCCAGGGATTCCTGCAGCCAGCCCGGAGCTTCTGATTGAGCTAAAGCAGACCTTAGACAGAAACATTCTGGAGGTTCATGGAAATGTGTGAATTGGGCCAGAAGCAGCAGCACCAGTATTCCACAGGATGGGGTCTGCACAGGCCCACCAAAGTCACAGAATGGTCCTGCACCCGCCCAGAGAGCTGTGATGCGCTGATAAGCTGTGACGCAGCAGGGAGCAGGGTGGACTGACCTGGGAATGTCGTTTAGTATTACTGGGGCTGTCTGCATGGGGGAGAAGAGAGTAGGGGGTGAAGGATGGTACCTGAGCCTGTAACCTGAGCTAGGAGGGGGGTGGGAGGAGTCGACACCTTTGCCCGGGAAACTGGACAAAGAGAAGGAGGGGGAGAGCCAGCTGGAGGGGGGTTTGGTTTCAGTTTTGGGCTGGCTGGGAAGAGGCAGGGAACCCCAAGTCTGGGGTCTAAGATCCTTGCCCCCCAGAGGGACCTGGCTGGGGGGTCCTGGTTGTACCTACAAGCTCTGTTTGGGACTATATTCCTGTCATCTAATAAACCTGTTTTGCTGGCTGAGAGAATCGCAGGAAGTAGGGGGTGCGGGCCTTGACTCCCCCACACTCCGTGACACAAGCTGTATCCCAGCCAGTGCCACCCTGGGCCTCGGGGTTTGCTTCCTACTGGGATGCACTGATCCCATGCGGCCTTGCTGGGGATAATGCTGTGGGGGGGGGTGTCATGGGGTGCAGCTGGGCTGGAGATCATGCTGTGGGTTGGCGTTGGGGGGTGCAGCTGGGCTGGGGATTGCGCTGTGGGGGGGCGTTGGGGTGTGGCTGGGCTCGGTACCGCACTGGGGGTGTCGGAGAGGGCGACTGGGTCGGGTACTGAGCTGTGGGAGGGTGTTGGGGGGCAGCTGGGCCAAGGGTCACACTGCAAGGGGGCATCGTGGGGTGTGACTGGGCCAGGTACCACGCTGCAAGGGGCTATCGCGGGGCGCGGCTGGGCTGGGTACTGTACTGTGTGGGGGTGTTGGGGAGGGCGGCTGGGCCGGGTGTCACACTGCAAGGGGGTGTCGTGACATGTATCGTTAAGTGTCTCAGTTAAACCATTACAACTACGCTGAATGCAGGAGCTTTTCTGTCTCATCCCAATTCAGTGCTATTGTGCTGACAAGAATCGTTTTCATTATAAAACACTTCATACCCCTTTAATTAACAGAATTGCTGAAATGTGAATGTGATGGTGCTTCCCCAGAAATAACAGTTTAATATTCAGAGCCGGATGAATGGGTCTGACTGTAAATGCTGCCAACCAGCCTGCCGGCCCCTCAGCTCCCTGGATCAGCCTGCCAAGGGCTCACCCGAGAGGGGTCCCTCCCACTGGTTCCTTGTTTCTTCCAGTGCTCTTTAAAAATGCAACCCCCAAATCTCCCGGAGGGGCATGACGGGATGTGAGGAAGAGCATCCTCTAAAGGTCTCCATCCTCCTGCATCCACGCCCTCTGGCAGTGGGAATGGCAGCAGCCCATACAGACTGCATTGGGAGCGACTCTCACAGGGAGACAATTCTTTCCAAACGGACACAAAGCGAGAAAGGGAGTCTGCAGCCATGGGGCTGACACAGGGAGATGTCCAGGGAGACACGGGGAGAGACTGAGCCCCTCGGGAGTAATGGTGGCAGAAATTGAACTTCTCTGCGATGGAGAGGACTGAGAGGGGGCCGCATCCAGTTCAGCTGGAGCTATTCCCAGTCCGCTGTAGAAAGGTCTTTCTGGTATAAAGGCTGGAACTGCCCTCAGCTCTCTGTCCTCCACCCCACCCCTGTGCAGTTGCCAGGAGGCATGAACCCCAGGGAGAGGAAGGAGCTTACAGAGCTGTCCGTGAGTCAGTTTTTAGTGCACAGGAAAGGAGATGCTGGATTGATGGGAGTGCGTGGGAACCTGCTTGAGGTAAGGTAGGCAAATCGGATCCTCCCTTTGATTCATCAGATTGAAGGCAGCGAAAGCACTGCTTAGAATGTCCGGGGTAATTAGAGAACTGAAATAACAGAGTCCGTGGGGAGGTGGGTGAAATTGTGCCTGTCTGTGAGAGTGAGGGAGCTGCAGGGGTTGGAGACAATGGTGATGTCTTCATAATAAATCCTAACGATGATAATCACTGGAATAATTGCTAGTTTCAGAAAGCGAGGCGAGTTAAATGTCTCCAGAACAGCATCGCCAGCTCCTTCAGCGCCTGCAAATGTCATCAGAGAAAGAGAGAAAAATGGCTGCTTCTCACTGTTCAGTGGCTCCTCCTGGCATCCTTCAACTTGCGGTTCTGAGCAGTGTCCTAGGACGTTTCTGGCTCCTCAGGACTCTGCTTCTTTACTCTCCTGGGCTGCCCCGATCTCAAGCCTGGCCTTAGGGGTGAGGTGGACAAGGGCATATGAGGTGCTGGAACCCTGTGCCTCTTGAGGAGCAGACAGTGTGAGCAGGTCAGGGCCAGAAAGGGGGAAGATAGGGCTAAATAGCCTGATCCCCTGCAGGTCTCTCACTGCAGGCTCCTGAGTAAGGGCAGGTCTACACTTATAACACTGCATCTGCGCGGCTGCAGCAATGCAGCTGCACTGCTGAAGTGAGGTAATTCGTACGCCAGTGGAGGAACTTCCCCCGTGACATAGTTAATTCACCTCCCCGAGACGTGGTAGCTATGTCTGCTGACATGGGGCTGTCTACACTGGGTGGGAGGGCTATGTCGGTGTAACTGCATCTCTCAGGGTTGTGGATTTTTCACATGCCGAGCAATGTAGTTACACCAACATAGGTCTGTTGTGCAGACACAGGGCTCTAGGCTTCAAACCAGGTTCAGGCTGGCACTGACTTCATGGGAGTTACTCCTGCTGGTCTCAGAGTGCCCTTGGCACCTACTCTGGGCTTGCCACATCCCTGGCAGTGCTAGGTATTTGTTCTATGGTAGTACCTAGGAGCCCTATGGCACAAGGCACTGGACAAGCATGGAACACAGAGCTGGGCTCTGCCCCATATAGCTTACACTCCAAGTATAAGTGACAGCAGGTGGATTTGTGGTAATGCTGTCCTGGGCCCGGGACAGATCTGTGCTTGGTTGGGCAGCACCATTCACACACCCCTTTCCGTGCATGTTCCGGGGCTGTTTGTTTAGCTGGGTTCTGGGCCTGTTCTTGGGGCCTTTCACTGTTTCGTATTAAACATCTTTATTTTTGTGTATTATAATAAAACAGCTGGTGCTTAGCTTCTCCTGGTGAAACAAACAACGACAAACCCAGCTGGTGTGGCCAAGCCCCCGCCCACGTTTGCCTCTGCAGCAGGCACATGAAACATCTTGTTTCCTACGAAATGACCCGGCCCTCCCACCGCTGCCAGGGTGGCTGGAGATGTTTGCTTGTGCAGCTGACAGACTGCTGCAGGGCGATGCCCATGTCTCCCTAGCTCTTCCAGGCCCAGCCTAAGTTGTTGCTCTGCTAATGCTCCTCCCTCAGCTGACCCTGCTGTTACAACCTTTTCCGAGTCCATAAGCATGAGGAGGCAGACTCCTGCTGGCAAGTGCAGGTGAGGGGCTCCTGCCTGTGACCATGCTCTGGCCTGGAGCCTGGCCTACAGTATTCCATGACCTGCCCCCAGGGAAGGGTGGCAGTGAGAAGGGTGCTCCATGGGCTAATGGGCCACCCCAGCATTCACACTCACTACTTTCCCTTTGGCCTTTTCCAGGTGTGATCCGGACGGCAGTGGCGAATCTGGACAGAGAAACTCAGGACCGATATGAAGTGGTGATCCGAGCCACGGACATGGCAGGGCAGCTTGGTGGCCTGTCTGGATCTACCACAGTGACAATTGTGATCACAGATGTCAACGACAACCCTCCACGATTCCCACAGAGTAAGAGTCACTGTTCCCCATCCCGGGGGTCTTGCAGGCAGCCTGTTGCTGAGCCAGCCACTGCTGTGCAGCGTTGTTGTTGCTGACTTTGCTTTGGGGTAGCAGCTAGAGACCTAGTCAGTAACATTGCCCCCTTGTGCTAGGTGTTTCACAGACCCAGAGATCTGGACCCTGTCCCGAGAGCTTGCAGTCTAAGAGGGCAAGTGACATGGAGTGGGGGAGCCAGTCAATGCTGAGTTTTAGTGCAGACCCATTTGTTTATTAGAATTCTTCTGGAGTCAGTGTCATCTCTCCCTACTGGCCCTGCAACCTGCCCACCTTGGACTGGCGGGCAGTGCAGAGACGCTCTCTGACGCTGGTGACTTTGGGTGTAGAAGAGTACAGGCCACGGTGCATAGTCAGGTCTCTGCAGGTTTCTCTTATTCCACAGGGCAGTGGTGGTGGCAGAGGGGGATCTGACTGGTGACATGTGCAGGAGTCCCGGCTGCTCCTGCCCCAGCCTGCGGTCGTTGTGTAGTGGGTTTAATACTCCAAGTGCTCTGCAGATCCCAGCCCTGCTCATTAACCGAAGCAGGAGGGGTGTCCCAGTGACAGCCAGCAAACCCTGGGGGAGTCAGTGGGGCTGCAGGACTGTAGGTATGAGGAGTAGGCGTAGCTGTCTGTCTCTGTCTCCCTCCCTGGGCCTGTAGGCACTGGAAGAGGGAGAGTAACTCCCAAACTCCATTGGCAGGTCAGCCTGTCTCTTCCCGCCATCTCGCACAAATGTTAGGTGCTGACTCAGACCTCAGACGCTGGCTTGAATGAGCCTCAGGCCCTTCCTTGCTACCTGGCAGTCCACCAGTCCCTGCTTGCACACCGCATGCATGTGGGGTGTGACTGAGCTGATCTCTAGCTCCCAAGCCATTGCCAAAGCTCTGTGACCTGCAGTTGAGTCCCACCATCGGGACAGAAATCCTGTCACTGAAGAGCTGCCGGCTCGGTCTCTGCCTCGCACACCAGCTGATGGGCTCTGCAGCGCTTGGCTGGCAGTCTGGGGTGGAGCTGCAAAGGGTTCTGAGCTGCGGCTGGAGGGAGCTCAGCCCTCTGAGCGCATTTGTATTCCAGACATTAGCAGTGGGAAACGGGGCTGTGCTAATGCTGTGCCCACAGAGACCTCAGCACTGGCCCTGGACTGGCTGACATCCCTGCAGCTGGTTCTGAGACAGCCTGGTGTGGCTGCCAGACTTCTAGAGACTGGGATGCTCCTTAGTGCCCCACACCAGCTTCCTTCACCCAGAGTGGGGTTGTTTGCTTTCCTTTCGCAGGAAAAGCCAACATGCCTTGCACAGAGGTTTAGGAAATGGGGCGTCCTCAGGGGTTCCAGCAGGGCCTCACATGTGCCCCCAACGAAGCCCAGACTCTGGCGTGGCTAACAAGGATAAATGGGACGTTGCACACTAGACAGGACAAAACTCTGCAATCTGTGTGTGCGGGAGCTGAGCCACACCGGACCAGGGACCAGCCAGGTGTACTCAATAGGGTTGCTGACATTCTGCCTGGAGGCTGGTACACTCGCCTAGTGGAGGTGCCCCCAGGGAGTGTCTGTACATTGCCTACAGAGAGCCCAGGGATCAGAGTCAGCGGAGACCATGCTGTGACCCCAAGCCCCTCTCTTCCCCCTTGGCAGAGATGTACCAGTTCAGCATTGTGGAGACTGCCCTTGTGGGCACTGCGATCGGGAGAGTGAAGGCGGAGGACTCGGATGTGGGGGAGAACACAGACATGATGTACCAGATCAAAGATGAGGAGGGGGTGCAGATGTTTAAAGTCACCACAGATAGCAACACCCAGGAGGCGATCATCACCGTGCAGAAGGTAAACCCAGAGGAACGGCGCCAGGAGGAGGTGTGAGTGGAGGCAGAGGTGGTAGGTTGGGGAGGGCAGGGCAGGACTCTGAGTGGGACAGAGCCCTTCCCTTTTGATGATACCTTCTGGTGCTGGTGTGTTTCAGAGGCTGGGGAATTGCTCCTCCAAGAGCTGGTTTAACAGCATCTTAGAGAAGTTGGAAGCCTCAGACCCGGCCTCCAGCTAGCAGGGAGCAGGAGAAGTGTCAGGAGAGAGAAAGGGAGAAGCAAAGATTGGAAAGAGAGGGCCGAAGAAAGGCAAGGCAGGCAGGACACCAGCTGAGGAAGTTGCTGCCCACAGACGCTAAGAGACACAGACATTTGTGAGCACAGAATTTACAGAGAGAGACTTTCAGACAAATCCGTAGGGGTGAATGCTGCCATGCGCAGAAGCGAGGTGTGCAGCGGAGGGGGCTAACACTAATCCCCGTTATTGATAGCACCTATTAGAGAGCAATATGCCCACGGAATGCCTGAGCCTGACCAATCGTATGTGGAGTGTGTCTGCTTTTTATGGCAAAAACACTTGGTGCAGGCAGGAAAGAATGAGTGCTCACCAAGACCATTGCATTCCAGTCACCTCTGCTGTAAAAATAATCACAGGGTGATTAATGATCACTACACCATTGAAAATCAGTCACTCGCCCCCATGGTGCACACAGCCTTCTCAGGGCATTCTGAGTTCCTACATCAGGGCTTACCTGAATGTAGAGTGGGGGAGGGCAGGAGAACTCCCAGCTATGCATGCCCTACCCAGCAGGAGATGTTGTAGGGAGCATGGCAGGAGCTGAGGCTCTGGGCTTCTCCAGTCCTGGCCTCCCAGGAGCCCTGGTGGGGTCTAACCCAAAGCAGCAGTAGTGAATACAACAGAGGTGGAAAGGAACCGTCAGATGGTGAATCGCTAACCCTGTCCTGTTGTCTCAGCCCCTTGACTATGAGGCCAAGATGGTTCACACTGTGGTGGTGGAGGCCCTGAACAAGTTTGTGGACCCAAGGTTTGTGGATCTGGGCACGTTCCGAGATCAAACCATTGTGCGGGTCTCTGTGCTGGATGTGGATGAGCCCCCAGAGTTCCGGCCCCCCTCCGACCTGATGGAAGTCCAGGAGGATGCCTATGTTGGCTCTGTGGTGGGAGTGGTCACTGCCCTGGACCCCGATGCTGCAAACAACCCTGTCCGGTAAAATCAACTTTCCTAGCTTCATGTTCTCTTCCACCAGGCAATGGGCCTGTGAGCGACACAGGGCCCGGCGGGTGCCTGAGAAGGGATTTGGGTGGGAGGCTGAGTGACAGGAGAGGGACATGCAGCAGAAAGTGACAGCGCTGGGTGCGAATGGGTGACACGGGGCAGGCGTCTGGCAGGTGAGTGACAGAGCCAGTGTGCAAATAGCAGATAGGTGAGGGCACAAGCCATGTGAGTGACAGATATGTCATTGGCAAATGATGGGAGTTTCAGTGGCAAAGGAATGCCAGAAAAGGGGAATGGGCAATGTTCATACATACGTGTGAATGACAGCAGGGCAGCCCGGAGAACATGCTAGCGAGTGACCAGAGATGATGGGTAGGCAGTGAAGAAGACAGACAGATGTACAGTGTGGTGTTTGCTGTGGGGCGTGCAGTTGGAGCCAGAGGCAGGGACTGGGTTCACGGGAGGGATCAGAGACCAATGGAGTTGATGTTTGGGCAGGGACACACTCTGCGCAGCAGCTGATCTGCACAGGACGTTTCCCGTTTCCAATCATTTGTGGCTAATGAAATTGAGAGTTAAACTCTCATTACCTTCGGCACAAAAGCAGCCTTATGGCTCTGCCAACTGCCCTGAGTGGTGAGCAGTGGCAATGAAAAGCTGATGTACAGAAAACATCCTGGGCTTGTGGGAGATTCCCTTGGAAGGCTGGGTGTTGTGGTGTCTGGAATCTTTGTGCTGCAGGTCTCTATACACAGCTGCTCGCTGGAAATGGAGCATTGCCGTTTGCTGGAAAGGAGACCAGCATAGCTGACCCAGGAGTAGCCTGGAGCCAACGCATTGTGGCCTTGGATCCTGGAGCTGTTCCTGATGACAGAGAACAGGGCAGAGAATAGGAGCAGGGACTCCGGGGAGGAGCGCACAGTATGGAAGGGGAAATAGCTGATGACAGCCTGTGAATATAATCAGCGAATGACACAGAGAGATAATGTTCTAACAGGCCTGCTCAGGGCCACAGCAAGGTGATGGGGAATGAACTGTGCCTGGCTGTTTGGTGGGGAGGGAGCAT
The DNA here is from genome assembly GCF_007399415.2 of Gopherus evgoodei. Classification (NCBI taxonomy): domain Eukaryota; kingdom Metazoa; phylum Chordata; order Testudines; family Testudinidae; genus Gopherus; species Gopherus evgoodei. The sequence goes on from NC_044335.1 coordinate 444,386, forward strand.
CCCAAAGCCTCACACTGGACCTTCGAATTAACATAGAACCATGTAGGAATCCCCACAGGAAACTTTAAACATAGAATCATAGAACTGGAAGGGACCTCGAGAGGCCATCTAGTCCAGTCCCCTGCACTCGTGGCAGGACTAATTATGTAGCCTGCTCTTAAAGGTCTCCAGTGATGGAGATTCCACCACCTCCCTAAGCAATTTATTTCAGCATTTAACCACTCTGACAGTTAGGAAGTTTTTCCTAATGTCCAACCTAAACCTCCCTTGCTGCAATTTAAGCCCATTGCTTCTTGTCCTAGCCTCAGAGGTTAAGAAAAACAATTTTTCTTCATCTTCCTTATAACAACCTTTTACAAGAAAACTGTTATCGTGTCCCCTCTCAGTCCTCTCTTTTCCAGATTAAACAAACCCAATTTCTTCAGTCTTCCCTCATAGGTCATGTTTTCTAGACGATTAATCATTTTTTGTTGCTCTTTTCTGGACTCTCTCCAATTTGTCCACATCCTTCCTGAAATGTGGCATCCAGAACTGGACACAATACTCCAGTTGAGGCCTAATCAGAGCAGAGTAGAGCAGAAGAATCACTTCTCTTCTTGCTTACAACACTCCTGCTGATATAGCCAAGAATGAAGTTCGCTTTTTTTGCAACAGTGTTACACTTTGACTCATTTAGCTTGTGATCCACTCTGACCCCCAGATCCCTTTCCTCAGTATCCTTCCTAGGCAGTCATTGCCCATTTTGTATGTGTGCAACTGATTGTTCCTTCCTGAATGGAGCACTTTGCACTTGTCCTTATTGAATTTCATCTTATTTACTTCAGACCATTTCTCCAGTTTGGCCAGATCATTTTGAATTTCAATCCTATCCTCAAAGCACTTGCAGCCCCTCCCAGATTGGTATCATCCAGGAACTTTGTAAGTGTACTCTGTATGCTGTTATCTAGATCATTGATGAAGATATTGAACAGAACAGGACCCAGAACTGATCCCTGCGGGACCTCACTCATTATGTGCTTGCAGAATGACTGTGAACCACTGATAACAACTCTCTGGGAACAGTTTTCCAACCAATTTTGCCCCCAGCTTATGGTGTACTGCTCCATCTAGGTTGCATTTGATTTCTCTAGTTTATTTATGAGCAAGTCATGCAAGACAGTATCAAAAACCTTACTAAAGTCAAGATATACCACATCTACCACTTCCCCCCGTCCACAAGGCTTGTTACCCTGTCAAAGGAAGCTATCAGATCGGTTTGACACAATTTGTTTTTGACAAATCCATACTGACTGTTACTTATCACCTTGTTATCTTCTAGATGTTTGCAAATTGATTGCGTAATTATTTGCTCCATTATCTTTCGGGGTATAGAAGTTAAGCTGATTTAACAGGTACCGCCACAACGCCCTCACCGCCCGCCAAGTTCCTGCAGTCAGCACAGAGTGTTGGGCTAGGAAGGCAGCCAGGGAGAGAGCCCTGCTGGGGGGAGTTATTGGGATCAGCCACAGAGGGTACATGACTCAGACTCCCAGAGTACACACACACAGCTGCACATACACACACAAACAAGCTCTGCATAGACTCTGTGTGTGCACGAAGTACGTGCTGTGCCTCAGACACGTGTACGCTGTGCCGGGCAGCCTTAGCTCAGATATGCTGTAGGCCCAAGGGTGTGTCTACGCTGTGGTCAGAGGTGTGACTGCAGCTCGTGTAGGCACCCCCATGCTAGCTTTAATTGAACTAGCATGGCTAAAAAGAGCAGTGAAGGTGGGGCAGTGTGGGCCCCCGGGTAGGCTGTACAAGCCAAGCCAGAACGCTGGGGACATATTTACATTGCTGGACTGTACCAGGGGCCATGCATGTCTCCACTGCTATGTAGCCATACTAGCTAGATTGACGTTAGCATGGATGTGCTGAACCGAGCTGCAGTCACACCTCTGATTGCAGTGTAGACACACATACTGTGCACGTTCTCTCCTCACATACTGCGTGTGCATATCTGCTGCCTTACTGGGGCTTTGCTAGCAGTGCTGCAGAATGTAGATTTTATTTCCTGGTCTTTAATGGTAGGAAATGGGCCTTAGGGATGGAATTGCTCTCTCTCGCTTGCTTCTTGTGCTGCTTCCCTGTGGGGGAGTGATGCATTATTTGCGGAAAGAACAAGTGAATGCAGAGGAAGGAGCCTTTCTGACCGTTGAGAGAGATGGCGATGTTTGGGAAGGGGCGCTTGGACCAGAGAGAAACAGGAGAAGTGTCTCTGGTGTTACAGCAGCACAACACACTCCAGACAGAGCCACATCTCATAGGCTTATAGACTTTAAGGTCAGAAAGGACCATTATGATCTTCTAGTCTGACCTCCTGCACAACGCAGGCCACAGAATCTCACCCACTTACTCCTGTAACAAACCTCTGACCTATGTCTGAGCTATTGAAGTCCTCAACTTGTGGTTTAAAGACTTCAAGGTGCAGAGAATCTTCCAGCAAGTGACCCGTGCCCCACGCGGCAGAAGAAGGCGAAAACCCCCCAGGGTCTCTGCCAATCTGCCCTGGAGGAAATTTCCTTCCCGACCCCAAATATGATGATCAGCTAAACTCTGAGCATGTGGACAAGACTCACCAGCCAGCACCCAGGAAAGAATTCTCTGTAGTAACTCAGATCCCACCCTGTCTAGTGTCCCATCACAGGCCATTGGGCATATTTACATCTAATAGTCAAAGATCAATTAATTGCCAAAATTAGGCTATCCCATCATACCACCCCCTCCATGAACTTATCAAGCTTAGCCATGAAGCCAGATATGTCTTTTGCCTCCACTGCTCCCTTTAGAAGGCTATTCAACCCGTCACAGTGTTAAACAGCATTAGTATATTATCAGTATATGCATTGTTTTTAAGAGGCCAGCTCAGTTCCATGATTTGCCAGTCCAAGCTGCTGGAAAGTTGATTACATAAGAACATCATAACAGCCACACTGGGTCAGACCAATGGTCCACCTAGCCCAATATCTTGTGTCTGACAGTGGCTAGTGCCTGATGCTTCAGAGGGAATGAACAAAACTGGGCAATTATTGAGTGATCCCCTGTCATCAAGTCCCAGCTTCTGGCAGTCAGAGGTTAAGGAATACCCAGAGAATGGGGTTGTGTCCCTAACAATTTTGGCTAATAGCCATTGATGGACCTATCCTCCAGGAACTTATCTAATAGTTTTTTAACCCATTTTTACTTTTGGCCTTCAGAACACCCCCGATAATGAGTTTGACAGCTGACTGTGCATTTTGTGAAGTACCGGTACTTCCTTTTGTTTGCTTTAAACTTGCTGCCTATTTATTTCATCAGGTGACCACATGTCCAGCCTCAAGTGCTTGGCCAGTGGGACTCCGAGGTACCCAAATCCCCTGGCCTCAGCCCCACAAATCAGAATGTGTATTCTCGTGTCATGCCTGATGCATTCAGTTACGAATTCTCCCTCCAGCAACCCCTAGGCAGACAGCTCCTCAGAGTCCTGTCATGCTCCCTTGGGGCACTCTGCCGGCCTACATACCTGGCTGTCCACTGGTTGTGGTTTTTCAGTGCCTAGCAGCATAATAGATGGCATGTCCCCTTCCCATGAGCCTCCATTCCTCTGTTGCTCTTCCATCCTCTGGCCACCCGAGTAATGTAACAATCCTCAACATTTACTTAATTCTTCATGGCTTCCAAGTGCTGCACAAACATTAACATATTAACCCTCCTGGTGCCGCGCCAGGAGGTGACACACTTGTCGGCAGGACGTCACCTCGCATTAGCTTCCAACTAGACTCACAGCATCTGTTCTTCATCTTGGACACAGAGGAGAGCAACTGGTCCTGACAGCACTCCAGGGTTCGATCCTAGGCCCACCGAAGTCAGTGCTGAGTCCTCTCTGCTGGCACAGCAGTTTGGTGGATCCCCTTTACCTGTCTGATCCTTTGCTACTAGAAAGAAAGAGGAAAGAGGCTCCCCTGCCCCTGACTCTGCTTTGTGTGCTGGGCTTTCCTGGTGCCATGTACAAGGCAGAGGAGCTGCAGTCTCACCTTGCAGTGAAGGGGAACAAACACTCTGCCCCGGAGGTGAGGAATCCCAAGGAACCCAGGAGGCAGCTGAGCTGAGATTGGCCTCATCAGCATTTCCAGTTCCCACTGGTACCAAGCTCCCAGTGCCTAGCTTTGGGGAACAGAAAAGGAAGAGCCAGAGTATATCTGGCACGGGTGCCCTCAGCCCCAGGTGGTCCCTTCCACCTGCCAAAAGTGCTTGTCCCTAGACTCTGCTGCTACAGCCCATTGGTCATGCGAAGAGCTGAAGAGCCGCTGTGCCTGGGCATGCCATGATGTTCTCTGGGCTGGTTATGGGGTTTGGCTCATGAACTTGGCAGGTTTGGTTACATGGGTGAGTGAATTCTATTCCCTCATTTTGGGGCAGTGCAGGGCAGCTGATGTGAGACCCTGCATGTACACCTACCTGTGAAAAGCTGACAGGACCCCAGCTCTGCCCCATGCTGCTGGGAGAGACTGGAAGCACAGAGGGGAGGGCCCTTTCTTTCCCCTGTTGGCCAGTTCATAGCCTCTAACAGGGCTGGCCATCTCTGTGGCTTCCTGTTCTCTGCCAAAACCCATGTGACCTCCATCTGTTTGTCACCCTCGCAAAGAACCTCATGCATTAAAGGCACAGGAGGGGAAAGAGTCCCAGAGTGGAGCCGTATCACTTCCCAACTCCATCAGGCTGGCCGAATAACTCCTGAGGCGCTTCCTCATGGCAGCTCATGCCTCCAACGACAATGGGAATGAGCAGCAGCAGGCACGGATATCTAGCACAGTTCCATAAACCCAACGTGCATGCAGCAGGTTTTGTGCCTGGGCTGTGAGATTTCCTCCAGATTCCTGGGAGACGCCATCTGGTACATGGAATGTTGTCCAAGTCAGACACAACATGGAGGCAGCCTGGGTACTCACTGCCCTCCTTTCCATGAGGCATCACAATGAAAGTCATTCATGCCCCCAACATGCCCACTTCACCCTGGAACAAACCCATTCCCCAAGCTCAAGAGATTCCCTCAGATGGTTTGTTACAGGATGGAGCCCTGCAAACTCTGTTTTTTCATGCTACATTTGAAGTCAGGCTTCAGGATGACTTCAGACCCCAGTGCCTGCTGACATCCATCCAAATGCTACCGCCTCAAAAGCCAGCAGCCTGCCCCAAGCTGTGGAACTCCCTGCCTATGCAGAGGCCAGGGGGATAGAGAGAATGAAGGGAAGGAGCTGCAGTCTGGGCTTTCCCAGGTGAACAGAGTTTGCTGGTGAAGGCTGTGCCAGAGCTGCGCGGAGAGAGGAGTTTCATCATTCTCTTGGAGAGTTAATTAATCCTTCCCTCCCAACTCTGCCAGGATGACTCTCTGGACTCTGCCGGGGCCCTCTCTCTACAGACAGAATTAGCAACCCAACAGGTCCCTGTCCCCCATGGAATGCCTGCCTCGCTCCCAGCAGCTGGCACCAGGCAAGGCACCTTCGGGTAATCCTGGTGACTCAGAACTCACCCTGGTGCCATTCTGCAGAAACACCTTCACTGACCTGGGACTTAGACAGGTTCAGCTTCCCAGCGGGCTAGTTCTGAATAGCCCCCGTCCTTGGAGAGCTGGCTGCAGGAGGAGAGTGATCCCATAGCACTCTCTGTAGCAGGCTGAGATTGGATCTCTGCATCTGTACCATGGTGAGTTTGTGTGGCACTGGCTGGCTCCAGGCTGCTAGTTCAGTGCCACTCCAATGCAAGCGGTCACTCTTCCACGAAGCCCTACAGCAATGACAGGATTCTGATGCCCAAGAGTATATTTAGATTCCACAGCCATCTAGGTGGGTCTCCACAGCACACCAAGTGGGCTCTGCCATCCCCTCTCATGTCAATGGGAGATGAGAGCCTAGGCAGCTTGACTGGCATCACTCAGTGAAAAACAGCTGCAACCTGTGTGTGTCCATATGTAGGTGGCTGTGCCAGAAAGGAGGGTTAAAAAGCAGCATAAACCCCATCAGGACATGGCAGGGAATCTTTATCTAAAGGGAAAGAGCTTTTAATTTCATTCCAGCTCTTGTTCACTGTCTGACAAAGGCATGGGCTGGGACATTTTTAGATGGGAGTTTTCTGTTTCCAGTTGGCTTTTCGGCTCCTGCTGTATTTCCTGTGCACAGTGTGATTTTTCTCAGACGCGCCATTGTGTTAGGTAATGCATTGATAGACTGTCTGTGTACGTGAGCTTGTTTGTATGGGAGCCTTTTGTTTCTCTCTCTGCAGCGAGAGCCTGTGTTCTGATTGCCTGCGATCCAGGCTTTATCAGCACTGGTAAGATGTTGCTTGGGGTTTAAGGTTTTCAGAGATATTTTTGTTTGGCATTCACCAAATCCAGAGACAAGTGTTGGACACGGGCATTTTATATACTCCAACAACACAGCAAGAACTACAACTTGCCACAGCACAAAAGAGAGAAGAGAAAAAAACAAACATCACAAAAAGCTTTTCATAGGGTTTGAAAAGCTTCCCATTAACAAAACCACCATTAACAAAAGCCAACAGACACGGTAGCAAATGTGCTCCTCATTGCGGTCAGGGGAGGAATGAAACAACCTGCTTGAGAAATGCAGAAAGATGAGCACCAAGAAAGCTGTCTAAATGAAACAGCCACTTGTAACATCCAAACAACAGGCGATGCCAGCAGGAGAGAGGAAAATGAATGACAAGGGCTGCATTCCAATCAGAACCAGGGACTGCGACAGCATAAAGTCCCGAATATCAAACACTGCTCAGGCTTCAGGCGGAGGAGCAAGGAACATCCCAGAGTCCAGGAAATGTGGAGAACATGGGCCTGATCAGCTCAGTGGGGTTGGACTGCAGCATCACATGCAGGTGCCCAGACACTGGGAGGAAGGGGTCATGCTTTGCTTGTAATGTCAGGTGAGTTTGGTGGCTATAGCTCAGTGCCCAGTGGACAAAGATCCACGTGACAAAAAAATGCTGCATCAATTCAGCATAATTGGCAGTTTCTGGTCATTAGAAATTCTGGGCTGGGCTGTGTGGTCCTGAACCTTTTCTCCCTGTTGATCTCAACTCTGGACACGTAGGAACAGCACAGGGCAGGCAGCTGTCTGAATGGACGTGGCCCCGGGGTGAAAAGAGAACTTCACATCCTGTCGCTGTCTGGCCTCGATTCAGCCTGAGCATTCCAGAACCACAATCCCACAGCACATTCCAGTGGGGCAAGCTGCCCTTAACCACACTGGCGCCTCAGTGTGAGAGGAGCACAGATGTCACATTAGCGATGCGTGTGTGTGCACATGTGTAGCTGCGTGTGTCTGTGTTATGGCTCTTGTGTGATGGTGATGCAGCCAGCAAGGTGTATTTGTGTGTAGTTTACCTGACCACACTACCTTGCCAGTGGCACGCCTCTCTTGTTTACACCAAGTCCCTGCTGTTCAGTTCACCCATCCCTAGCATTTACTCCAGTTGAGAATTGCCCACAGTGCTGGGGTTAACATCCCATCTATTGAAAACATGCTGCGGGATCATTAACGGTCAGGGCCTCGACTTTACATCTCACCCCAAGACCACTTAGCACCATGCAGATGCTCTGGATTCAGCACTGACTGTGGAGCGAAGCCTTCTTTTCTCTAGACATAAGCAGTCCGCTCGGCATCTTGCCTGGCGTCCCTTTTGCTACATCTCCAGCCAGCTCACTTCAGGCTGTGACTGGCCAGTTCCCACAAGTGAAGCAGGATCAGGACTTTTTGCTATTTGGAAGAAGAGCCCGAAGAAAAACTCAGGTGTTGCAGAAAGTGGGGTTGGGAGTTCAGTAGGGGGTGCTCTGAGGGGAAACTCACAGTCTCCAACTACAGAAAGGAATGTTATGAAGAGGAGAAAGATCAGTAACTCTATCTAACCAACAAGGACAGAATGAGACGGAGTGGATTCAAGCTGCAAGAGGGGAGGAGAATTTAGGTTAAATAGCAATAACACCACCATCACCTAGCACTTAGATCGGGCTTTTTGTCTTCAACAAGCTGTACAGACATTAAGTGACTCATCCTAGAACTGGCAGTAAGAATCAGGGTATCCGAGAGCTCCCAGGTTATTTAAGGCAGTAGAACAGTTCTTCTTCGAGTGCTTGCTCACATCCATTCCAGTTAGGTGTGCGCGCGCCACGTGCACGTTCATCGAAGATTTTTACCCTAGCAACACTCGGTGGGCCAGCTGGGCGCCCCCTGGAGTGGCACAGCTATGGTGCCGAATATATACCCCTGCCGGCCCAGCCTCCCCTCAGTTCCTTCTTACCGCCCATGTCGGTCGTTGGAACTGTGGAGCGCGGCTTTGCTGACCTCCACATGCCTAGCTACTGGTAGTTCTCTACTCCTCACTGTGTTTATAGTTTGAGTTTTTGTTGCATAGTTGAAAAGGGTATCGGGGATTAGCCCCTTTTCTCCGCCCTGGTGCGGGCCCATGCCCAAGGCACCGGGATTCAAACCGTGCTCGGCGTGCCAGAAGCCGATGCCAATAGGGGATCCCCACAACTCCTGCCTCAAGTGCCATGGGGAATCCCACCTCGTTGACAAGTGCCGCATTTGCAAGTCCTTTAAACCAAGGACAAAGAAGGAGCGGGACTTTCAACTGAAGCAGCTCCTCATGGAGTCGGCACTTCGTCCTGCAGCATCGGTACCGAGCACCCAACAGACTGCGTCAGTAAGGAGCGCGCCTTCGGCTCTGGATTGCCCCGGTAGCGAGAAGGACTCTCGGCACCGACCTTTACCGGCACTGACTCCTCGGCACCGCTCCCTTTCCCCGACTGGGAAATGACATGCTGCTACAACTTCAGCCTCCCAGAAGGAGTGCTCGTCGAAGATGATTTGCTGGGCACCGTCTTCCGCTGCGGCACAACAGATAGCTGCTCCACCTGGGACGGCACCGTCGATTCTGGTCCCACAAGGGCGGTTGAGTCCGGTGCCAGACAGCTCCCCGCCTCCTGCTGTGGTTGAGCTTGTTCTCCCTTCTACGCCGGAGACCTTCTCTACGGGAAGGGAGCTCATTTCGATGACGGAGCCGATATGTTCTCAACCCCCAGCACCGGCGGTGTGGGTTGTTCAATCCATCGGCAAGCGGGCCCTGGTAAGGCCTCCGTCCGTCGACCCGCCAGAGAGACGTCGTTCCAGATCGCTTTCTCGCAGACGCTCTTGATCACGTCGCTCCCGCTCCTGGGGCCGCTCGCAGTCCCAGCACCGCTCTCTATGCGGTACCGGTCGCACTCGCGGGGCCGCTTGGCATCACACTCACCGGATAGATACTCCCAGTACCGATCGGCCTCTCGGCACCGATCTCGGTACCGTGTATCCCGCAGTCGCTCCAGGCGATGGGGCTCGAGATCCCGGTCGACCTCCTGGCACCGTTATGGTAGAAGGTCCTGGTCTCGATTGCGGCACTGCCATAGCCCCCAGTACCGCTCCCCAGTACCGCCCCGAGATCGAGCGTCCAGAACAGTGCCGTCCTCACAGGGCCTCTCGGCACCACCATGACCTTCGAGACATGCTTCAGTATCGTCTCAGGCTGGAAGTGCATCATACCATCCGGAGGCTGACTCTGACGTACCCAGCCACTATCCAGAGAGACAAGGCCACGAACAAGGGCCTCATCACTGGTTCTTCTGGACACCATGGGCATACCACCAGGCCCAAGGTGCCCCGTCAGTGGCTCAACGCTCGGCCCCCTCAGAACACCGGGTACCAGAGGCGACAGTGAGCCTCCCCCTCCCCCTACAGAGACGGATGAAGGTCCAGTTCCATCGGTGGGCACAGAGGCTCCACCTGATGCAGCTGATGCTCCTCCTGTACACGACCCACCCCAGGACCCATTGGTCCTGGGCCTCTCCTCCTCTTCCTCACCTGATGAGGCAGTAGCAGGAACATCCTCCTCAGGCCCTCCGCCAATCAATCTCAGGGCCCATCAAGACCTTCTGAAGTGGCTGGCCCAGAATATGAATTTGCAGGTGGAGGAGGTCACTGAGATAGAGGACCCAGTCCTGGACATCTTATCAGCTGATGCACCTACCAGAGTGGCGCTCCCGTTCATCCGCACTACACAAGCCAGTGCCGACACCATTTGGCAGTCCCCAGCTTCAATTCCACCTACAGCTAGGGGAGTAGAGAGGAAATATATGGTCCCTTCAAAGGGGTACGAATACCTCTACACTCATCCACCTCCCTGCTCTCTGGTTGTCCAATCGGTGAACAAACGGGAGCGTCACGGTCAGCAAGCATCAGCTCCTAGGGCGAAGGAGGCTAGACGTATGGACTTCCTAGGCCGCAAAATATACTCGGCTGGGGGCCTTCAGCTTAGGATGGCAAATCAGCAGGCCCTCCTAAGTCGGTACAATTTTAACACCTAGGTGTCAGTAGAGAAGTTTACGGAGCTTCTTCCCTAGGACTCCCGTCCAGAGTTTATGGCCCTGCTTGAAGAGGGTGGCAAGAACCTCGCTCCAGTCCTCTCTGGATGCTGCAGACTCGGCAGCCATAACTCTGGCAACTGGAGTGATGATGAGGCGTGTTTCCTGGCTCCAGGCTTCAGGCTTTCCCCCTGAATTGCAGTAGACCATTTAGGATTTACCTTTCGAGGGACAGGGCCTCTTCTCAGACAAAACTGACCCCAGGCTGCAAAGCCTCAAGGACAATTTTTTTTTTTTTTTAAAATGGAGATATCCTATCTCCTTACACTGGAAGGGACCTTGAAAGGTCATTGAGTCTAGTCCCCTGCCTTCACTAGCAGGACCAAGTACTGATGCATGCCCCAGATCCCTAAGTGGCCCCCTCAAGGATTGAACTCACAACCCTGGGTTTAGCAGGCCAATGCTCAAACCACTGAGCTATCCCTCCCCCCATGTCATTATGCCCTCACTGGGTATGCACATGCCAGTGACCCAGCGAAGGTCCTTCCAGACCCACCCATACCGCCCGTACAACCAGTCTAGGCCACATCAGGATGCTACCAGACGGCGCGGCAGGGGGAATCGGCGCAGACAGTCTGGCCCTCAACGATCCCAAAGTCAAGTGCCTCCTAAACCACCAGCGGGGCTTAAGCAAAACTTTTGACGGGACGCCCGAGGATGGCCCACCAGTTATCCTACCAGATCCTTCTCCCTCTTTTTTCAGCCGCGTCTCCCATTTCCTCCCTACCTGGTCCCAACTGACCTCCAATCACTGGGTCCTTCACACAGTGGAAACGGGATACCATCTACAGTTTGTGTCAACCCCTCTCACCCTCCCTACCCGTCCCTCTTTAGGGATCCCTCTCACGAGCAATTCCTCTAGCAAGAGGTCCAGGCGCTCCTAAAGCTGGGAGCCATAGAGGCGGTACCAAAAGACATGAGGGGCAAGGGGTTCTATTCCCGTTACTTTTTAATCCCCAAGGCAAAGGGAGGTCTGCGACCAATCCTAGACCTGCAAGAACTCAACAAATTCCTGATAAAGAAGTTCCGCATGGTATCCCTGGGGACCATCATCCCATCCCTGGATCCGGGAGACTGGTATGCTGCCCTCGATATGAAGGACGCTTATTTCCACATCGCCATCTATCCACCACACAGACAGTACCTCCGTTTTGTGGTCAACCACCAACACTTTCAGTTCACGGTACTTCTCTTTGGCCTTTCTACAGCTCCAAGGGTCTTCACCAAATGCATGGCTGTAGTAGCCACCTCCCTCTGGCGTCGTCAAATACACGTCTTCTCATATTGCGACGATTAGCTTATTCGAGGGACTTCTCACTTACAAGTATCGCAGTACCTATGCATCGTCAGAGACCTCTTCGGCAGCTTAGGTCTCATGATCAACACAGGAACGTCTACTCTCACGTCCACGCAGAGAATAGACTTCATCGGAGCCGTTCTGGACTGTACTTTGGCCAGAGCCTGCCTCCCCTGGTCTCGTTTTCAAGCAATGGCTTCATTAATTCACAGTCTTCAATCCTTTCCGACAACGTCAGTGCGGTCTTGCCTCAGCCTGGTAGGTCACATGGCCTCCTGCACATTCGTGACCAAGTACGCCAGGCTACGTCTTCGTCCCTTCCAAACCTGGCTGACGTCATTATACCGTCCTCACAGAGACAGTCTGGATTCCGTGCTCCCTGTCGTCAGGAAGGTTATCGACTCCCTCACTTGGTGGTTAGACCCCTCTCTTGTCTGCGCAGGGATGCCTTTCCATCCACCACAACCCTTGGTAGCCCTAACTACAGACACATCATCTCTGGGTTGGGGTGCCCATCTCAGGAGTCAACACACTCAAGGCCTCTGGTCGCCCCAAGAGCTGTCCCTGCACATCAACCTGAGGGAACTGAGAGCAGTCCATCTAGCCTGCCAGATGTTTCAGGACCATCTCCAAGGCCGTGGTTTATCAGTATTCACAGACAACACAACGGCCATGTTTTACATAAACAAGCAGGGCGGAGCACGCCCCTCACTCCTCTGTGTAGAAGCCATCGACGTCTGGGAATTTTGCATAGCCCACTCTATCAATTTGGTAGCGTCTTTTCTCCCAGGAGTCCAGAACACTCTGGCAGATCACCTCAGCAGATCCTTCCTGTCTCACGAGTGGTCGATATGCCCGGACTTTATCCATTCTGTTTTCCGGAGGTGGGGCTTTCCCCACATAGACCTCTTTGCCTCTCGAGAGAACAGGAAATGCCAGGTGTTCTGCTCCTTCTAAGGACGCTCCCCGGGCTCCCTCTCAGATGCATTTCTGATCCCGTGGGAGAGGCACCTACTTCATGCCTTCCCGCCGTTTCCGCTTGTCCACAGAGTCCTACTCAAACTCCGCAGGGACAGAGCCCACCTGATCCTCATTGCCCCAGCATGGCCGAGGCAACGTTGGTTCACCCTGTTGTTTGACCTCTCCATGGCAGACCCGATCCCCTTGCCACTCTGGCCGGACCTCATAACACAGGACTTCGGCAGGCTTCACCATCTGGACCTGCAGTCCCTTCATCTGACAGCATGGCTGCTATGTGGTTGAGCCAGTCGGAATTGCATTGTTCCGTCTCGATACAACAGGTGCTAGTGGGCAGCAGGAAGCCTTCCACGAGGATGACATATCTTGCCAAGTGGAAGCATTTCTCCCACTGGTGTGCTCAGAGTAACTTAATCCCTGGATAGGTTTCTGTTCCCATTGTCCTGGGTTACCTATAGTCCCTCAAAGAGCAGGGCCTGGCGGTCTCTTCTATAAGGGTGCATCTCGCAGCTATTTCAGCCTTCCACCCGGGGGAAAATGGCAGCTCAATCTTTTCTCACCTCATAGTTTCCAGGTTCCTTAAGGGGTTGGAGCGGTTGTACCCCCAAGTCAGACGCCCGACCCCCACCTGGGATCTCAACCTGGTGCTAGCCAAACTCATGGGTTCCCCTTTCGAGCTTCTAGCCACCTGCTTTCTGCTGTACCTCTCCTGGAAGACAGCCTTCCTTGTCACTATCACCTCGGCAAGATGAGTATCAGAGCTTCGAGCCTTGACAGTGGATCCCCCGTATACAGTATTCCATAAGGACAAGGTACAGCTGCGACCACACCCAGCATTCCTGCCTAAGGTGGTGTCCGCTTTCCATGCTAATCAAGACATCTTTCTCCCAGTTTTTTTCCCGAAGCCACATTCATTGCTTCGGGAACAACAACTACATACCTTGGATGTCCGCAGGGCTCTTGCCTTTTATATCGAGAGAACCAAACCCTTCCGAAGGTCACCCCAGCTCTTTGTAGCCATGGCAGACCGGATGAAAGGCATGCCGGTCTCTTCCCAAAGAATTTCATCTTGGGTGACATCCTGCATCCGAACATGCTATGAATTGGCTCACATTCTGGCTAGCCATCTCACTGCCCATTCTACACGGGCGCAAGCCTCGTCTGCTGCTTTCCTGGCCCATGTCCCCATCCAAGAAATCTGTCGTGCTGCTACCTGGTCTTCCATTCACACCTTTGGCTCACACTGCGCATTGGTTCAGCAGTCCAGAGACGATGCAGCCTTTGGCTCAGCAGTTTTGCATTTTGCAACGTCTCACTCCGAACCCACCGCCTAGGTAAGGCTTGGGAATCACCTAATTGGAATCGATATGAGCAAGCACACAAAGAAGTAAAGATGGTTACTCACCTTGTAACTGTTGTTCTTTGAGATGTGTTGGCTCATATCCATTCCAAACCCGCCCTCCTTCCCCTCTGTCGGAGTAGCTGACAAGAAGGAACTGAGGGGCAGTTGGGCCGGCAGGGGTATGTATTCGGCACCATAGCAGCGCCACTCCAGGGGGCGACCCAGCCGGCCCACCGAGTGTTACTAGGGTAAAAATCTTCTGACGAACGTGCACGCGGCGCGCGCACACCTAACTGGAATGGGTATGAGCAACACATCTCGAAGAACAACAGTTACAAGGTGAGTAACCGTCTTTTGCTGAGGGTGCTTTGTAGAATTACTAGGACTGGAGAGATCCAAGGCTGAGACCCAGGAAAAATAAACTCAATCCTGTCACACTGTAGAGAGCTGGACACGTGGGCTCCTCAGAAATCCAGCTCCTCCCACTGGATTCTGTGGGAGAGGAACAAAATGGTAAAGGGACTGGAATTATTGCAGAGCTTGATAAGGACAATCAATCCTTAAAAGACAAAGTAAACATGATTTAAAATACACTCACAAGCAAAGCAGTTACAAGTGTGAGAAGAGAGGCTCAGCAGAGAGTTGTACTCATACCTGCACTCTGGCTTCTCACAGAGTCAGTGGATGGCAGATGCTTCTAAACTCAGGGGTTTCTCTCTCCATGGTGATTGGATTTTCCTCCCCAATTATTTTTATTAAAGAAGTGTTTTATTTATGCAGCAAAGACAAGAGAACAAACAAAACAGATGTGTACATCTCATGTCGACCACAGAAATAGGCAGACATATGGAGAAGAGAATGAAGTACCATCTCCATCTCTAACCACATATGGACTGGAGAAGAAGAGAGAGATGTGCTAGAGGCGAGGGGATGTGGAAGAATAATGGAATGCTTATGTAAATATTTTGATTAACCCTTCAGAAGGAACTGACATTTTTTGCACCAGTTTCTATTATTCCTTCCAGCAGGACAGTCTCCATCTGAGAGATTTTTGCTGGTTTGGACACCCGTTTCCTTGCAATTGCCTTTTTGGCAACAAATAAGCACAGAGTGGCAAATGAGTGCTGGAGGCTGCTATCCAGGCCAGGTTGGTGTTAGAGGCCTCTCTGAAGATATCTGAGGATCAAGGAAAAGGTAATGCCCTTGGCATGATCTGTCCTTCCATTGGGAACTAAGGCAGAAAATGGGAGCATATCCCACATGAGGACATACCAGGGTCCTGCCCACTTGCTGCGATGGCTCTTTTAGATTATCAGCATCTGTCTATGAACATGAGAATGGCCATACTGGATCAGACCAGTGGTCCATCTAGCTCAGTATCCTGTCTTTTGACAGTGGCCAATGCCAGATACTTCAGAGGGAATTAATAGAACAGGCAGTTATTGCATGATCCACCTCCTGTCGTCCAGTCCCAGCTTCTGGCAGTCAGAGGCTCAGAGATGCCCAGAGCATTGGGTTGCATCCCTGACCATCTTGGCTAATAGCCATTGATGGAACCTATCCTCCAGGAATTTATCTAGTTCTTTTTTTAACCCCATTATACTTTTGACCTCCACAACATCCCCTGGCAATGAATTCCATAGGTTGACTATGCGCTGTTTGAAAAAATACTTCCTTTTATTTGTTTTAAACCTGCTGCCTATTAATTTCATTTGGTGACCCCTGGTTCCTATGTTATGCGAAGGGATAAATAACACTTCCTATTCACCTTCTCCACACCATTCATGATTTTATAGACCTCTATCATATATCCCCTTAGTCATCTCTTTTCCAAAATCAGCACTCTCAGTCTTATTAATCTCTTCTCATACAGAAGTTGTTCCATACCCCTTATCATTTTTGTTGCCCTTTTTCAATTTCTATGTCTTTTTCGAGATGGGGTGACCAGAACAGCACTCAGTATTCAAGGTGTCGGTCTACCATAGATTTATATAGTGGCATTAGGATATTTACTTCCTTATTGTCTATTCCTGTCCCAATGTTCCTAACATTCTGTTCGCTTTTTTGACTGCCGCTGCACATTGAGTGGATGTGAAAACTATCCACAATGACTCCAAATCTCTTTCTTATTTGGTAACAGCTAATTTAGATCCCATCATTTTGTATGTGTAGTTGGCATCATGTTTTCCAATGTTCCTCACTTTGCATTTACCACCATTTAATTTCATCTCCTATTTTGTTGCCCAGTTACCCAATTTTGTGAGGTCCCTTTGTAACCCTTGACAGTCTGCTCTGGACTTAACCATTTTGAGTAATTTTGTAGCATCTGCAAACTTTGCCACCTCACTGTTTACCCCTTTTTCCAGATCACTTATGAGCATGTTGAACAGCACAGGTCCCGATACAGAGCCCTGCAGGACCCCACTATTTATCTCTCTCCATTCCGAAAACTGACCATTTATTCTTATCCTTTGTTTCTTGTCTTTTAACCAGGTTTAGAGTGGTAGCCATGTTCGTCTGTATCAGCAAAAAGAAGGAGGAGTATTTGTGACTCCTCCTTCTTTTTGTCTTTTAACCAATTACTGATCCATGAGAGGACCTTCCCTCTTATCCTATGACTGCGTAGTTTGCTTCAGAGGCTTTGGTGAGGGACTTTCTGAAAGTCCAAATATACTATATCCACTGGATCACCCTTGTCCACATGCTTGTTGACCCCCTCAAAGAATTATAAAAAATTGTTGAAGCATTATTTCCCTTTACAAAGCCACTTTGACTCTTCCCCAACATACTGTGTTCATCTATGTGTCTGATGATTCTGTTCTTTACTATAGTGTCAACCAATTTGTCTGGTACTGAAGTTAGGCTTACCGGCCAGTAATTGCCAGGATTGCCTCTGGAGCCTTTTTTTAAAAATTGGCATCACATTAGCTATCCCCCAGTCATCCAGTACAGAGGCTAATTTAGTGATAGGTTACCTAAAATAATGGCTGAGGTGTGGGAATCTCCTCACATCCTCTGCAGTGAAGACCAATGCAAAGAATTCATCTAGCTTCTCTGCAATTTACCTTAGCGTGATCCTTTAGCTTCTTGATCATCCAGTGGCCCCACCCATTGTTTGGAGTATTCCTGCTTCAGATGTACTTAACCGTTTTTTTTTCGCTCTTAGTTTTTGTGTCTTTTGCTAGTTGCTCTCCAAATTCTTTTTTGCCCTGCCTAATTATATTTGTATGCTCGATTTGCCACAGTATTTGCTCCTTTCTATTTTTCTCAGTAGGATTTGACATCCAGTGTTTACAGGATACCTTTTTGCCTCTAACTGCTTCTTTTACGCTGTTGTTTAGCCATGGTGGCATTTTTTGGTCTTAGTATTATTTTTTTTAATTTGGGGTATACATTTAATTTGAGCCTCTAATATGGTGGGGGTTTTTTAAGTTTCCATGCAGCTTGCAGGGATTTCACTTTTGTGACTACTCTTTTTAATTTCTGTTTAACTAGCTTCCTCATTTTTGTGTGGTTCCCCTTCTTGAAGTTGAATGCTACTGTGGTGGGTTTCTTTGGTATCTCTCTCCCTCCTCCTGCCCCCCCCATATGTTAAATTTATTGCATTATGATTTTATCGAGCAGTTCAGCTATGTTCACTTCTTGGACCAGATCCTGTACTACACTTACAACTAAGTCAGGAATTGCCTCTCCCTTTGTGGGTTCCAGGACTAGCTGCTCCAAGAACCAGTCATTAATCATGTCTAGAAAATTTATCTCTGGAGCCTATCATGAGGTGACATGTACCCAGTCTATATGGGGATCACTGAAATCCCCTATTATTACTGAGTTTTCTAGTTTTATAGGCTCTCTAATGTCCCCGAGCATTTCGCAATCATCATCACCATCTTGGTCGGGTGACTGGTAGTATATCCCTACTGCTCTACTCTTATTAGAATTTCTATCCATAGAGGTTCTGTGACGCAGTTTGTCTCACTGGAGATTTTTACTGTATTTGGCTCTATGCTTTCTTTTGAATATAGTGCCACATCAGCACGACCTACTCTGTCATTCCTATATATTTTGTACCCTGATATTACCATGTCCAATTGATTATCATCGTTCCACCAAGTTTCTGTGATGCCTGTTATATCTTCATTTAATACCAGACACTTGAATTCACCCATGTTATTACCTAGACTTCTAGCATTTGTATAATCACTCATCAAATTTGTCAATATTTAGTTGTCTACCTTCATGTAATGTAACTGAATGGGACTCTTTTTCATTTGACTGTTTCTCTTCAGTTCCTACCTGTACTTTATCAACTTCTGTCTCCTCCTTTTTACTAGGACATAGAGAATCCACATTAATAGACCCTCCCCTAAGGAACATCTTTGTCCGAATCATGTGCTCCTCTGCATGTGTTGGTTTTCCCCCAGCCCATAGTTTAAAACCTCCTCTGCAACCTTTTTAATTTTACATGCCAGCTTTGGGTCACAGTCTCCTGACACATACTACGTTCTGCTGGTGCAAAGGTGGGCAGGGGAGGTTACTGTATGGGCAGAACATATATTGGCATGTGCATATATATGGGTGATGATTTTGGAGAGTTTTGTCCTTTAATTTTCAAGCTACTGTGTGTCTGCCTCTCTGTATTTTGCAGTTTCCCATGGTATTTGTGCACCAGGATAGCGGTTTAGCCAAGGGCGGGTGTTGGTTTTAATGAAAACCATGCAGCTAAAATCTTGTGTGGGAAGGTGCTCTGTAAGCACCTTAGCCTGACAGATATGCACCAATGTTACCTGCAGGTTCATTGATGATCCTTGAGGAGGTTAGTCCCATGGCTGAGCTGTGGCTAAACAAGGCTGGTATGTGAGTAGAGGAATCTGTGGCCTTGAGATCACACTGGGAACCACCTTCCTTGTCTGAAAACTCTCTGGTGGAGCTCCTGGGTTTTGTCTCTGTGTGGTTACTAATATTGATATTGCTGCTTGGAGGCTTCCAGCTGCATCAGGGCCTGGTTGTTTTGGGCAGGGCACAAACAAATAGGAAAACAATCCCTGCCCTGAAGAGCTCATGGTCTAGGAATCTTCTCCCCACAATTCATCCACGTGCAGTCACCTGGATTCTTCTCCTCTGCAGCCCCTGCCATCTGTCATGGCCTTCCTGTGCCTTCCTATTTCATCAGCTGTCCGTTCATTTCATCTCTCAGGTCCCTTGTCTCTGCCTCTCAGTTTATCTTTCCCTGTTATTGGCCTGAATGCTTTAATTTATTCACCACCCTCCTTTCGGTAATTTATCCCTTGTACTTTTTGTTGTCTTGGATTATTTAATTCTTTAAAACGCTTTGGGATGCCTTGCATATGAAAGACACTGTACACAATACAATTATATTGTATTACTGATGGTTTGCTGGCCTCTTGGATTTCTAATTCTTATCTGGTGGTGTTATTGTAGTTTATTATTTGTGTTGTGTCTGTGCTCCGAGGCTCAGTCAGTTGGGGCTGTGCCGTGCTGGCACTGCAGAACCAGCCCCTGCCCCCGAAAAGCTTGCAGTCCGATTGTGCAGTGATTTAATGCGAACGTGCTTGGTTGCGAGTAAATGGTTATTGGAAAAATTATGCTGTGCTGGGAGACTAGGGGCACAGATCCCAGCTGTGGTTAAAGTGGAGGGCTGGGTTCTCCCCCTGCTCAACCACAGACTGGCTTTGTGACCTGGTGTGATAAACTGGGAATGTTCTTAATGTGGTCTTTGAATGCTGAGTGGGGAGTGTTGGCCTGGCAAGGTTGTAGAGGAGTTTTGCTGAGACTGTCTGCATTGGGGATGGGAGACTTTCCTTGAGGGAGGATACCTGAGCACGTAACATGAGAACCCAAGGAGGGGTTGGAGGCCAGGTGACACCTCTGCCTGGGACACTGGAGAAAGGGTAGGGGAGGAGCCGGGGGGAGTGGAGTGAGAGGCTGGGGGAGTTTCAGTTTGGAGCTGGCTGGGAGAATGGAGGGGAGCCCAGATGGGGCTCTGGCCTCCCAACGGGGCTCTGACCTCCCTGGCCCCCCAGATGGACCTAACTAAAGGGGGCCCTGTTGTCTGTACCTGCAAGATCTGTCTTGGACTGTGTTCCTGTCATCTAAATAAACCTTCTGTTTTACTGGCTGGCTGAGAGTGATGGTGAATCGCAGAAGGCCGGGGCTGCAGGGCCTTGACTCCCCCACACTCCATGACAACTGGTGGCAGAGGTGGGATCTACTGCACCCTGTGGATGTCACTTCCTGCAGTAAGTGACTGGGGAGCAGTAAAACGAAGGGGGATTGACAGGGACCAGTCGTGCTGAAGAGTCAGCGCGGATGGTTTCAGGGGACAATTGACCCCTGGGAGTGTGTGTGTCAGCGAGAAGGACTTTTGCAGTAACAGTTCCCCTGGGGGATTGCAGCAAGCGGTCCCAGGGGCAGAGGAGTCTGCAGTTCAACCCTGGCAAAGTGGTGGTGACCTTGAGAAGGGCTGTCACACTAGGGGTGCTCCTTGGAAACTGTGAGGGGCAGTGAGCACACAGGCATATGAGTGACCGGCAGGAATAGGTATGCTAAGCGCCTTAAGAATGACTTGGTCGAGCTGTGCAGGCAGAGGGGGCTGTGCAGTGGGAGGCTCACCAATGAACAGCTGATTGCCCAGCTGGAGGAGGGAGATCACTCAAATGAACTGATCCCTGTCTCTGAGGGAAGCAGCCTGGCAGATGCAGGGCAGGCACCAGTGTCTGTCCCAGCTGAGAGTGGTCAGCCGGCTGCTGAGAGGAGACCTTCCCAAGACCTCTCCTTCCTGTGCCTAAGGGAAGGGCTGAGAGGAGCCCAGCGAATACCGAGGGCACCGTGACAATCCTGGCCAGCAGGGGATCCTCCCGGCGGAGCTCCCCATCGCTGGAGTTGAGGTGGCTGCAATTGGAGAAGGAATTAAGGCTGAAAGAGCTGGAGTTGAGGCAGCAGGAACTGATGGAGGAGCGAGCAGAATGGGAAAAACAGAGACAGCATGAACTTGAAGAGAAAAAGAAGCAGAAACAGCACGAAGAGAGACAGAGGCAGAGGCAGCATGAGCTGGAGTTGGTCATGAGCGGTGAGTGAGAGGGGACCCAGGATGTGCGGAGCTTTGATAAGTGCATCCTGGCCCAGCGTAAGGAGCGGGAGGACATGGATGACTTGCTGGATGCCTTTGAGACAGACGGCGAGCTGCACCAGGTTGATCCTGCAGACAGGCTCTGGGTTCTCACCCCCTTGCTGGACCCCAAGGCCGTGGCATTGTACTGCCCACTGGAAGGGGCGGAGAGAGGGGACTATGAGCTATTCTAAAAGGCCCTGCTATGCGAGTTTGAGCTGACTCCTGAGATGTACCGGGAAAGGTTCCGGGGTCAGTATAAAACCCCTGAGGTCTCATATCTGCAGCTAGCCATCCGCATGGAGGGATACGCCAGCAAGTGGGCCGATGGGGCCCAGACGAAAGAAGACCCCGGTTAAACTGATCGTACTAAAGCAACTGTGTGAGCGGTGCCCATCCAACCTGAGGCTGTGGTTGTGGACAAAAAGCCAGAGAACCCGTGACATGCAGGGTGGTTAGCCGATGAGTTTGTGAAGAGACGGTCAAGGGGTAGCAGGGAGGAGTCCCAAAGGAACAGACCCGCCATGATGCAGAAACAGAGTGATCCTGCAACCTCCCATAGGGGAAACATGGAGAACCCCCTCCCAAGGGGAACATCCGGTGTCAGGACCAACTGACCGGCTCAAGAGGGCCAATTGTCACATACGGACCCAGTGCCCCAAGCTGAAGGACAGATTGAGCAGACCGAACCCACAGAGGGTTAACTTGATAGAGACCCAGCTGGACGAGAGGCAAGCTTCCCAGGCAAGGGTGGCTGGCAGCTTTCCACCAGCTCAGGAGGGAGGAGGGCCCCAGGCCAGCTCCTCTGCAGGGTTGGATGCTTCAGACTGAAGGTTCTCTGTTTACAGGGTGGGCGTGGGGCTGTCCCTGCAGAGTGAGTGCCTTGTTCCCCTGGAGGTGGGTGGGAGGAAGGTCAATGGATGCTGGGACACGGGCACTGAGGTGACTCTGGCCTGGCTCCAGGTGGTATCTCCAAATGAGGTGACGCCTAACACCTATCTGACCCTGACGGGGGTGGGCGGGACCCCATTCAAGGTGCCCGTAGTGAGAGTACACCTGAATTGGGGGGCCAAGGAAGGCCCCAAGGAAGTTGGGGTGCACCACTTGCTCACTGAGGTGTTAATGGGGGAGGACTTGGAGGACTGGCCAAACAACCCCCAGGGTCATGACCCATAGCCAAAGCTGGCAAGGGACACTGCGCCCTAACCTAAGGGAGTACCTTCCCTGAGGTGCAGGACCCTGACATGGTGGGGAGGGAGTGCCCAGGAACACGGCTCAGGGAGGCTGCGGCTTCAGACCCAGCCGGCGAGAGAGAGCAGGTCCCCATCCCTGTCCCAGCTGCTAAGCTGCAGGCTGAGTTGCAGAAAGATCGCTCCTTGTGGAAGATAAGGGACCTGGCCAACCTCAGTGTGGTACAGACCATGGAGGGAGGTTGCCGGAAAGGTTTCCCGTGGGAGAAGGGGTTCCTGTACCGAGAATGGGCTCTCCCAGGGGAAATGGAGTCTTGGGGAATCAGGAGACAGCTGGTGGTACCCTGGAAGTGTCGCTGCCAGCTGCTATACTTGGCCCGTGACATCCCCCTCTCAGGGCACCAGGGAATCTGGCGTATCCAACAGAGGCTGCTACAGAACTTTTACTGGCCTGGGGTCTTTACCACTGTCTGACAGTACTGCTGCTCCTGTGACCCCTGCCAGAGGGTGAAGAAGGCCCGGGACAAGGGGAAAATGGCATTAGGACCCTTGCCCATCATAGAGGAGCCTTTCCAGAGGGTGGCCAAGGTCAAAAGGGGGGCTCTTAACCAAGAGAGCCCGAATCACAGCCCTCCAGACTGGAACGCTGGGAGAAGACCCCATCTCAGTTTGAACCACAGGGCTATTGGGGTGGAAAAAGGGCACGGGCCGCATAAGCTTTCCCACATGCGGACTACAAGTGCCATCGAGCACACCTGACCTAAAGGGGGGCATGAAACTGGAAGGGCCTGGGATAATTCTCCCCCACGAAGGAGGGGGATGCTGGGGCATCCATGTGAACATTGGTGGGTTCGAACTTCCCCAGGTCACTGGCTGAAGTGACATTGCTCAGTTCAGTCTCGAAGTGGGGAGAGGTGTGACGAACTGGGAATGTTCTTAATGTGGTCTTTGAATGCTGAGTGGGGAGTGTTGGCCTGGGAAGGTTGCAGGGGAGTTTTGCTGGGACTGTCTACATGAGGGATGGGAGATTTTCCTTGAGGGAGGATACCTGAGCACGTAACGTGAGAACCCAGGAAGGTGGTTGGAGGCCAGGTGACACCTCCGCCCTGGAAACTGGACAAAAGGCAGAGGGAGACAGCTGGAGGGAGTTTCAGTTTGGAGCTGGCTGGGAGAATGGAGGGGAGCCCAGATGGGGCTCTGACCTCCTTGGCCCCCCAGATGTACCTAACTGAGGAGGTCCTGTTGTCTGTACCTGCAAGACCTGTCTTGGACTGTGTT
Source organism: Gopherus evgoodei (assembly GCF_007399415.2). Lineage (NCBI taxonomy): Eukaryota > Metazoa > Chordata > Testudines > Testudinidae > Gopherus > Gopherus evgoodei. Next base: position 468,083 of record NC_044335.1, read on the forward strand.
TCTGTCGTCCAAATAAACCTTCTGTTTTACTGGCTGGCTGAGAGTGATGGTGAATCGCAGGAGGCCAGGGCTACAGGGCCTTGACACCCCCATACTCTGCGACATCTGGGACAGGACATGTAACCCCTGTGTAGAATGGGGATAACGGTGCCTACTGTTTCACTATTGCCTTGGGATATGGAGAGGGATTATGAGGCTAAACTCCCCTCTTTGTTAAAGCACGTGAGGCTGCACGGATGGAAGATGGCAGAGAAATGAAAAGGATTCCTATTTGTATGGTCCTATTTTGTATTGTGCTGAGGCTCTGGGCAAGGGGCATCCAGCTCGGGGGCTAGGCTGGCAGGAAGTGCCCTTCCCTGACACGCTGGACAGTTGCAGCGGGACTCTCTCTGGCATGTGAACCCTGCTTGTGGGCGCTGTCCTCTACGCTGTGTGGTTTGATTATGGCTCTGTGCTGGCTCCCGCCCTGTGGAAGTGGCCTGTCGGGGAAGCTCCCAGCTGGGAGAGCTTTGGGGAGTGGCTCTCTAGGGCTTGCTTGGTGAAGAGACGTGTCGTGGGTCCCTTTTGGCCTTTGGAGCAGCTAGGTCTGTGATACTGTCTCTCTTGCTCTTTGTAACCATCAGATACCTGGCACTGGGCTGCTCCACGTCACTGGCACCAGCCCCACAGGACCACACCTTCCCAGATTCAGCCATGCTGCCGGGCTGCTGCCTAGCAGGCATGAGGCATGGCCTGCCTCTGATAGGACAGTGCTGTTGTCTCGGCAGCATCCTCCTTCCCCAGCCCCTTTGGCTGCCTACTGGAAAAGGAAGGAATTTGGAAAGAGGCTGGATCCCAATCTTACCCCGTCTCATTGCTCCCCTAGCTTGTGCTCAGTGAAAGTCCCTGTAAAAGGTTCACAGGGACAACTGAGTGCTCAGGGTGCTGGGAGGCTTGATTCATGAGCTAGCTGTGCAGGGGAGACACAGGGGTCGATCCACCTTCTTAAAGAACCAGGGCAAGATTGATTGGGGCAGTATCAAGGGATGGGACTCTCAGAAACAGGATAAGACGGAAATAAAAGGGAAAGTTAGACTGAACAGTAAAAACCCTTCCTAACAGCCAGCGGCCTGAGAAATGGTGGGATAGACACCTGCAGGAAACCAGGCGAGTTTTCATTTGAGTTCTTTAAAACTAGACAACATAAAATAGGAAAATACAGGGAATGTCAAGGGCCAATCTTCTGTTTGTCTGTTTAGGTGTTTGCATTAGCACCATTCACAGTGGTTGTGGTCCTTGCTTGTGGACCTCAGGGATGCATGATCTGGGATCAAATTGGACCTTGCCACCTTTAATTTTTATGACTGCACTTACATTTACACTATTGCTGTCCTTGGCTCCTATCCCCATGCAGCTCTGCTACTGTACAGTGCTCCTGACCTGCAGTAACCCTGACTTAGATGAGTGCAGCCAAAGAGAGATTCCCGAGTGGTGAGAGCTGCTAACCGGGGATCCATTCCTGTGCAGTTGTGCTGGTCTGGGAGTTACTCATGGCTTCATTATTGCCTTGAATAGCTCTCGGAGCCATTAGCGATTATCTTTGCGAACTCATAGAGGAGGGGAGAGGTACCAGAGGACTGGAAAACGGCAATTGTAGTACCTAGCCATAAAAATGGGAATAAGGACAACCCAGGTGATTATAGACCAGAAAGCTTAACTTCAGTACCCAGAAAGATAATGGAGCAAATAATCAATCAGTTTGAAAGCACCTAGAAGAAAATAAGGGGATAAGTAACAGTCAACGTGGATTTGTCAAGAACAAATCATGTCAAACCAACCTAATATCCTTCTCTGACAGAGTACCAAGCCTTGTGGATGGGGCGGTGGGGGTGGGGGTGGGGGTGGGCAGCAGTAGGTGTGATATATCTCGACTTCAGTAAGGTTTTTGTTACAGTCTCATGACCTCAGAAACAAACGAGGGCAATACAGCCTAGATGGAGCTACTGTGAGGTGGGTGCACAACTGGCTGGAAAATCGTACTCAGAGGGTAGTTGTCAATGGTTCACAGTCAAACTGGAAGGGCATATCTAGTGGTGTCCACCAGGGATCTGTCCTGGGTCCGGTTCAGTTCAGTATCTTTATCAATGATTTGAGTAATGGCACAGAGAGTACACTTATAAAGTTCGTGGGCGATACCAAGCTGGGAGGGGTCGTGAGCGCTTCCGAGGACAGGATTAGAATTCAGAATGATCTTGACAACCTGGAGAAATGGTCAGAAATAAACAGTATGAAATTCAATAAGGACAAAAGCAAAGTATTCCACTTGGGAAGGAATAATCAATTGCACAAATACAGAATGAGAAAGGACTGCCTAGGAAGGAGTACTGCAGAAAAGGATCTGGGGGTTATAGTGGATCATAAACTAAATATGAGTCAACAATGTGATACGGTTGCAGAAAAAAGTGAACATCATTCTGAGCTATATTAGCAGGAATGTTGAAAGCAAGACATGAGGAGCAATTCTTCCGCTCTACTCAGCACTGATTAGACCTCAGCTGGAGTATTGTGTGCAGTTCTGAGCACCACACTTCAGGAAAGATGTAGACAAATTGAAGAAAGTCCAGAGAAGAGCAACAAAAATGATTAAAGGTCTAAAAAACATGACCTATGAGAAAAGATTGAAAAACTTGAGTTTGTTTAGTCTGGAGAAGAGAAGACTGAGGGGGGGATATGATAACCATCTTCACATACCTCAAAGATTGTTATAAAGACGAGGGTGATAAATTGTTCTCCTTATCCACTGAGGACAGGACAAGAAGCAATGGACTTATATTGCAGTAAGGGCGGTTTAGGTTGGACATTAGGAAAAACTTCCTAATTGTCAGGGTGGTTAAGTGCTGGAACAAATTGCCCAGGCAGGTTGTGGAATCTCCGTCGCTGTAGGTGTTTAAGAGCAGGTTAGAGAAACCCCTGGCAGGGATGGTCTAGATAATACTTAGTCCTGTGTCCGTAGCTAGGGGACTAGACTAGGTGACCTGTTGAGGTCCTTCGCAGTCCTACATTTCTACAATTGGATGAATGTGTTGAGCTGATGCGTTACAGTCAGAACAGACGTTTCCCCTTGTCCGTAGTCCCTGCTTCTCCAAAGGAAGGAGTTTGCACTCTTGGTACAACCTTCCCCCGTGTACCCTCACTTTAACTCTAGGGCCTCCAGTCAGATAGTAATGGGACTACCTATGTCCCTGGAGATAGAGGCCAGACAGAGAACAGGTTAGTGTCACAGGGGAAGTGATTGTAACAGGGCCTAATCAACCTGGCTGAGAGTCAGTGCAGGTCTTGCTAGTCCCTCCCTAGTCCCTCATGGCTCTCTCCTGCTTTGTGCTCAGATATGCCATCGATCACAACACCGATCTGGAGAGGATCTTTGACATTGATGCAAACACAGGCACCATTGTGACAGTCAAAGTCCTGGATCGGGAGACGGCAGGGTGGCACAACATCACGGTCCTGGCAATGGAAGCAGGTGAGGGGGAGAGTTCTGGAGAGGGGTGGGTATCACTCACTGGTGCAGAGGTGACCACCTCAAGGAAGCAGGCATTAACTAGAGGTGATATAAGAGAAGATGCAGGAAGGGAAATCTAACATCTCCCCAGACAATCTAAAAATACTCCTCCTGTCTCGTGCTGAGAAGTGGAGCTGTGGTCGGATGGTACCTTTGATGAATACTAATCAAAAGCCGTGTTATCTACCCAGCAGCCCCACCAGCCATCCCTACGCTGCTCATTTGCTGCTTTCACACCTGATGAGACACCTCTGGGGCTGCTAAGAGCCCATGTTTATATAATGTGTTTCCTCTTCAGTTCAGATGCCATCCTGTTTCTGGATTCACTGCCTGGGTCTTGGGGACGTGGCCGCCTCTGCCTCTCTCCTCAGACATGTGCAGCACTCACAGCCATCCATGGGGAAGTAAAATTACATTGTGAGGACTCTGCAGTAACTTAAAATTCAATCTGGCCCCTGCACCTGCACCGCTAGGTATTTTGTGATCTACACCTCCTACCCATGTACCTCCCATTCACACACACAGGAGCCGGGCCAATAGCAGAAGCAGCTTGTCCTGTGTTACATCAAACAGTTATTTTATAAAAACAAATAGATTTGGGGCATTGTGTCTGGAAAGGGCCATGACAGTGACAGACAGATTGACAGATGAAATACGACAAATGGACAGAAAGGCCCATCACTTGCACTCTTCTTCCTTTTTTCCAGACAGTTGTGCAGGCTGTCTCTGCTCTGTGTCTTGGCCCAGCTCTCTGTGCTATAGCAGGTATCTGCTCTCAGCTGCGGTGATGCAGCAGCCATGCTGTCTGTGCTTCATCAAGGTTATTTCTCTGCTTGGCACCACTGGGTGAGAGCCTCGGTGATTCCAAAGGCTTCATTAAACACTGGGAATAAGCAGCAAGGAAGCTGAGGCAGCTTCAATGAGCTCAGAGAATTGCCCTTCCCGAGGCTGTGCTCACAGGGAGAACACTTGCCTCCAGATCCAGAGCAGCAGAAGAGCTTCACTAAATGCAAAACTCAGCTCTGTGACTGTTTTTCCCTCAATAATTTCTGCACACACAGACCACTGTACCCCTTACTCATGTATAAAGAAACCCATTAACCACCGATCAGGCTCTCTCTCCTGTGGGCTGGGAAGGAAGCAAGAGAAATTCTCAGTGTAATTTCTGTTTTGTAAATACTTGGGAAGTGTCAGATACTGTGGGACATCTAAGTACATGGGTAGATGGATGGGTGGACGATGGACAAACTTCAAGGACTTGGAAGTTTGAAGACGCTGCTAGATTTGCTTTTATCTTTCGAAAGGGGCCTGTGGGGGGTTGTTACTGATGATTTTTCTCCTGTTTCTCCCCATGTTTATGCCTGCACTCTGCTAATTCCCTTTCCTACTGTTTGTCTGGTTCTGCCCTTCCCATACTATGCACTTTCTCAGAAGGATGAAAATGATGTTATAAAAACTGCTCTTCTAAACTTCAAAAAGACAATGGGAAAACAAAATCCCAAGCAGTCACGTTAGCTTTTGCTTCTGATGAATCTTTGAGCTCCCTCACTAGGGCTGGGAGGGCTGCAGACAAAGTAGGGAAGAGCCAATAGCCGACAGAGTGGATTTCTGAACGTGCCCCTTGACGTTGCTCTCCTGCTTCTCCCCAAGAGGGCCAGCACGTGCTGTTCTGCTAAGTGAAAGGCGTTTTTGTTGGTGAAGTAAATATTCAGCACTAAGGCAAGTAGAAAGGGGCACCTGCCTTATGTGTGAATACAAATGAATTGGCGAGAGCCAGACTCAGGGCGGGGACTGAAAGATTGAGAGGAAGAAGAGAAAGAAGGAGAGACGCCTAAAGGGTAGAGGTTTGCAGAACCAAGTAGCTGTGAGATAGGGAACTACTGGATTCCCTAAAGGCTATTGTGGAAAAGGGAGCTTGTGCCTGAGAACTCCGTCTGCCTAGGAATTCAGAGCTGATAGCCAGACTGTAGCAGTGACCTGGGGGACTAACAGGAAGGGCCTGTGGCAGTAGATGGAGCCTGCCTGTTCTCCATACTCCATTGTCCTCTTTTTCAATAAGCTACTTCTAGAAGCTTAACATACAATCCTCATGTGATAGCCTTTTCTTTCCGTAGGGCAGCGATGCCCTTCCAGTCTTCATTTGTAGTTGCTGAAGAACCCTCTCATCCAGCTGGGGAAAGCGAGGAGGAAATGCATTAGCAGACGTGCAGGTTTCATGTTTGTTTATCTGAGAGGATTTTTCGGGTATCTGCACTTCCGCCAAAACATAGCGACATGGAACAAATAGCTGGCACATTGCTAAGCAGCCAAAGCCCTGACTCAGGCAGAATAATTTCCCAGCAGAAGTTCTGTTCATCTTTTTTACTTCAGTTAAAGACAGAAAAGAACAAACTCTTGGTCCTGCCTTGCAGAGGCTTTGAACAAACTCCTCATGGGGAATGAAAAGAAAATAAATAATAGCAAAAAGAGCTTTGATAAACCACAGGTGTTCTGCTGCTGGATAGGAAACTGGCAAGATTATCCTCAGTGCGCTGCCACTCTCTGTAATGCATGTTCAGGCCCTTGTCTCATTCTGTGGAGCTAAGCAGGTTGTTCCCTGTAAGATAATGGATCTGACCCTTTTGACTCGGGTGTAAGGCCTTGGGTTCCCTCCACATTCCACACAAGCATTGAGAATGATAGAGGCTTCAAGAAGCAGCAGAACAGTGGGGAATACAGAGAACACGAACACAATCTTCAAACGCTTCCGCTCACGTGTCTAATGTCTCAGAATGGTAACAGACACCAGCATCTCCAGGCCAGACGCAGACCAGGTCACGTTCCACTTTCCACCATCACAGTTAGCACCCGGCTCCATTCCAGTCCACTGGGTGCCTTTGAAATGAGAGAGAGGTCTCAGCTAAGGAATTTTCTCTCTGCACTCAGTGTGTGCAGGTAGGGGCACCTGCCTAGGTCTGATCTGAGCAGGGGAGTTTGCCTAGGTCTTGCTTAGGAGACATCTTTAGGGACGTCTTTGTGGGTTATTTTTTGTCAAGGAAGATGTGCACACGCTTGCCAAGCTGCATGGTGACACGTTGTTGGGTCTGATGCAGGCCAGGACTTCACTTAGCATTAATCCTGTCCTTGCCCTGCCTTCCTGGCTCTGGGGCTGAGATGCCTAGGCACAGAGGGACTCAGTGTGCATCCTCGAGCATGTGTCACTTCTGTTGTTTCCAACCCCACCTCTGCTGCAGTCATTGCAATGAGAGGGGTCCAGAGCTACAAAGACTGGACCCAGATTGGAGCAGCCCTATGGTCCCGAGACATCTGAACCTAGGGTTTTGGCTCAGTCCTGTCTCTAGTTACAGTGAGTTTTTATTTCCACTGGCTGTTGTGAGCTGTATGTTCGTGGGAAAGCTGCACCACTGTGGCCTTGTGGTGAGCACTGGCTGGGCCCAGGCTGGTCTTCCCAGCCCTGCACCGCTGTGTGTCTAGACACCTTTAATGCATTCAGCTGGCACAGATTGTTACCAGAGCAGGGGCATGTGCCTCCTGAGGGCATGGAAATGAAGTTGTGTTAGCGGTGGCCAGTGGAGAGGATGCTAGTTGTGCAGAACAACTCAGCTTCTACAGCAAACTTGAAGTGACAAGAATCAGAAGGAAAATATTTATACACAGCAGCTAGGATTTCAGAACAAGTCAGTAAATGCTGCCGTTTCCCTCCAGCAGGGAGGCCTGTCAGACTGGATTACTTTAAAAGCTGGGGAGATTCTTTAGTATTCTGACTTCTCCCCGTCAGTAAGTTCTGATTCATCCATTTTAACTGTCCAGACGTTCCTGCCAGTGACATTACCCTTAACGGTTTGTAATCATGAAATATTAATGGCCAATATTGAATTTAAAGGACAATTTATGTCTGAATTCTCTGATGGAAAGGGCAGTTGTAAAGGTAAGGCTTCAAAGTGACACAAGGAATTTCAGCATGTGGCCTTATAACAGATGTCAGGCTGAACCAAGAGCAGTGCTGGGGCTTGGCGCCGAGGGGAGGGGGCCGTGGCCGCCCTGTGCTTGGGTTGGTGCCGAGAGGAGGGGGCCATGGCTGCCCTGCGCTGAGGCTTGGCGCCGAGGGGAGAGGGTTGTGAGGAAGTGGGGCTCAGTACAAACAGGTGGCAGAGTATTTCCCCATTTTTCATAAGCAAGTGCTTTGTACTAAAGACATCACAAGACGTCCAGAGAGGAGACAAATCCATACAGCTCCCCCTTCTGCCCTGGATCAGGTCCATAGCTCCCCATGCTAGTCACTCAGCCCAGGGAACCAAGGGACTCCCCATCCCCCTTCCACTCAGGACCTGGGGTAGTGGTGGCTTTTCTGACCCCCTGGGCTCTCCATGTCTGCTTACAGTCTGTTTGACCTAACTATCTCCCTCCTCAGTCCTGTACCTGTCTCCCTGCACTCCCTTTTCCCCCTTCTCCATTTCCTGCTCTTAGATCAAACAGTTGCCATTACCACCAGCAACGATAAATTAAAAACTGAATGCACGGCACTAATGTGATGTTTGCCAGCACCCTCCTGCCCCCCCAGCTCCCTAACCCTGACCCATTGTCTGGCTTGTCTAGATTGCGAGGAACTTGAGGCAGGAACTCTCCATGCATTGATATGGGGCCCTGATCCCGACTGGGACTTTAAGTGATACTGCACTACAAATGAACCACCATACATGTTCACCTGTGGGATTCCCTGAGCACTCTATGTGGCCGGGGCCGCGCCTCGGTTACAGTTCCTCACAAATGGTACATTCACATCAGGGGAATAGCAGGAAAAGCAGGAACGGGCCTAAGGTCACACCCATAACTCTCCAAGAATATGCACTATCTGAGGTGAAGACAATAGAGTCAGAATCTCTCTTCCAGAAAGAAGCAAAAAGTCCCTGTTCCAGGGTGGCCTGTCTATGCCAATTGGCAATGGGCAGAATATTTGGGCCTTGGTAACTGTGCAGCCAACCAGCAAACCTGGGGATTGTTCAGCAAATCTGGCCAAGTGTTTGCTGAGATAAATCTTCATTTCACACACAAGCTGTTTACCTTCCTTAGGCTAATATTTGTGATTCTCTTCCTGCTTTCCTCTCTGCTCATGTAAAATGAGGAGGACTTGACTGCTGTGTCCACTGCTGGTAATTGAGATGATAAATCTTCCTGCTGGAGACCAGCTTTAATCAGAGCATTGTGTTTGGATGCAATTTAATTACTCTCATGCCGCTGAGCTAGGGCAGGACTCAGGGGAGGTAAGAGCCATTTATACATTACTTGGTCTCACATGCTGCTTCCACTCACTACGGAGCCACGTTTTCAGCTCCGGACTCTGATTTTAGGTGCCCCTATTTAGGACACCTGCATTTGCTTGTACCTGCAAATGTGAATGTGCAAGCAGCCATTTGCCTGCATAGTCAGGCAGTTGCACTCATGTCTGCACTTGTGAAAAATGGGTACGCACTTACGCACTCACTTGTTCTAGCACCCCTCTTGTGCACACACTGGCAGGCCAAATATTCAGCCCTAAAATTCTGCTGTATGTCATTTTGCTCTTCCTAATCCACTGAGATTATGGGTGGAATAAGAGTTGCTCCCTCATGTATCTGGTTTCTCCGGTGACACAATAATCCTGGGTTTATTTCAAAATCAGTTGCTATGGAAATGATAGTGATGTCACCATTTCAGCATTGGCAGACAAATAAACAGGGACAAGTTTTTAAAGTGCTTGTACACAAATGCTAGAAGTCTAAATAATAAGTTGGGTGAACTAGAGTGCCTTGTGATAAAGGAGGATATTGATGTAACAAGCATCACAGAAACCTGGTGGACTGAGAGCAATCAATGGGACACAATCATTCCAGGGTACAAAATATATCAGAAGGACAGAACAGGTCATGCAGGGGGAGGAGTGGCACTATCCGTGAAAGAAAATGTAGATTCATATGAAGTAAAAATCTTAAGCGAATCCACATGTTTCATAGAATCTCTATGGATAGAAAAATCAAGCTCTAATAAAAATATAACATTAGGGATCTATTATCGACCACCTGACCAGGACAGTAATAGTGATGATGAAATGCTAAGGGAAATTAGAGAGGCTATCAAAATTAAGAACCCAATAATAGTGGGGGATTTCAATTATCTCCACATTGGCTGGGAAAATTTCACTTCAGGACGAAATGCAGAGATAAAATTTCTCGATACTTTAAATGACTGCTTCATGGAGCAGCTGGTACGGGAACCCACAAGGGGAGAGGCAACTCTAGATTTAATCCTGAGTGGAGCACAGGAGCTGGTCCAAGAGGTAACTATAGCAGGACTGCTTGCAATTAATGACCATAATATAATAACATTTAACATCCCTGTGGTGGGAAGAACACCTCAACAGCCCAACACTGTGGCATTTAATTTCAAAAGGGGGAACTATACAAAAATAAGGGGGTTAGTTAAACAAAAGTTAAAAGGTGCAGTGACTAAAGTGAAATCCCTGCAAGCTGCATGGTCGTTTTTTAAAAACATCATAATAGAGGCCCTACTTCAATGTATACCCCAAATTAAGAAACACAGTAAAAGAACTAAAAAAGAGCCACCGTGGCTTAACAACCATGTAAAAGAAGCAGTGAGAGATAAAAAGACATCCTTTAAAAAGTGGAAGTCAGATCCTAGTGAGGCAAATAGAAAGGAGCACAAATACTGCCAAATTAAGTGCAAGACTGTAATAAGAAAAGCCAAAGAGGAGTTTGAAGAACGGCTAGCCAAAAACTCCAAAAGTAATAACAAAATGTTTTTTAAGTACATCAGAAGCAGGAAGCCTGCTAAACAACCAGTGGGGCCCCTTGACAATCGAAATACAAAAGGAGCGCTTAAAGACGATAAAGTCATTGCAGAGAAACTAAATGGATTCTTTGCTTCAGTCTTCGCAGCTGAGGATGTTAGAGAGATTCCCAAACCTGAGCCAACCTTTGTAGGTGACAAATCTGAGGAACTGTCACAGATTGAAGTGTCACTAGAGGAGGTTTTGGAATGAATCGATAAACTCAACATTAACAAGTCACTGGGACCAGATGGCATTCACCCAAGAGTTCTGAAAGAACTCAAATGTGAAGTTGCGGAACTATTAACTAAGGTTTGTAACCTGTCCTTTAAACCAGCTTCGGTACCCAATGACTGGAAGTTAGCTAATGTAACGCCAATATTTAAAAAGGGCTGTAGCGGTGATCCCAGCAGTTACAGACCGGTAAGTCTAACGTCAGTAGTGGGCAAATTAGTTGAAACAATAGTTAAGAATAAAATTGTCAGACACATAGAAAAACATAAACTGTTGAGCAATAGTCAACATGGTTTCTGTAAAGGGAAATTGTGTCTTACTAATCTATTAGAGTTCTTTGAAGGGGTCAACAAATGTGGACAAGGGGGATCCAGTGGACATGGTGTACTTAGATTTCCAGAAAGTCTTTGACAAGGTCCCTCACCAAAGACTCTTACGTAAACTAAGCTGTCATGGGATAAAAGGGAAGGTCCTTTCATGGACTGAGAACTGGTTAAAAGACAGGGAACAGAGGGTAGGAATTAATGGTAAATTTTCAGAATGGAGAGGGGTAACTAGTGGTGTTCCCCAAGGGTCAGTCCTAGGACCAATCCTATTCAATTTATTCATAAATAATCTGGAGAAAGGGGTAAACAGGGACGTGACAAAGTTTGCAGATGATACTAAACTACTCAAGATAGTTAAGACTAAAGCAGATTGTAAAGAACTTCAAAAAGATCTCACAAAACTAAGTGATTGGACAACAAAATGGCAAATGAAATGTAATGTGGATAAATGTAAAGTAATGCACATTGGAAAAAATAACCCCAACTATACATACAATATGATGGGGGCTAATTTAGCTACATCGAGTCAGGAAAAAGATCTTGGAGTCATCGTGGATAGTTCTCTGAAGATGTCCACGCAGTGTGCAGAGGCAGTCAAAAAAGCAAATAGGATGTTAGGAATCATTAAAAAGGGGATAGAGAATAAGACTGAGAATATATTATTGCCCTTATATAAATTCATGGTACCCCCACATCTTGAATACTGTGTACAGATGTGGTCTCCTCACCTCAAAAAAGATAATTCTGACACTAGAAAAGGTTCAGAAAAGGGCAACTAAAATGATTAGGGGTTTGGAGAGAGTCCCATATGAGGAAAGATTAAAGAGGCTTTGACTCTTCAGCCTGGAAAAGAGGAGACTAAAGGGGGATATGATAGAAGTATATAAAACCATCAGTGATGTTGAGAAAGTGGATAAGGAAAAGTTATTTACTTATTCCCATAATACAAGAACTAGGGGTCACCAGATGAAATTAATAGGCAGCAGGTTTAAAACAAATAAAAGGAAGTTGTTCTTCACTCAGCGCACAGTCAAACTGTGGAACTCCTTACCTGAGGAGGTTGTGAAGGCTAGGACTATAACAATGTTTAAAAGAAAACTGGATAAATTCATGGTGGTTAAGTCCATAAATGGCTATTAGCCAGGATGGGTAAAGAACGGTGTCACTAGCCTCTGTTTGTCAGACGATGGAGATGGATGGCAGGAGAGTGATCACTTGATCATTGTCTGTTAGGTTCACTCCCTCTGGGGCACCTGGCATTGGTCACTGTCGGTAGACAGATACTGGGCTAGATGGACCTTTGGTCTGACCCAGTACAGCTGTTCTTATGTTCATTGTTGCAGAAAAGACATATTAGATCATCCAGGACTACTCAGCATGATGAGAGGCCCAGTGTTTCCTGAGATTCAGGGGTGACAGAACTGGCTGCAGAATCTGTGTCTTCAGAGATGTGCTGCAGGAGCGGAACTTCCTTTAAAAGAACAAAGACAAACGGTTGCAGAGAAACGTTCAGAGCATGGCCTGACTGTAACTACCAATGCCTGAGCCTGGAGGTGGAAGTTATCACAGATCTAGCTGAGCTTCCCCCATGGGACACTCTTTAGACTGCTTGGAGGGATCCAAATGCTAAATCTCACAAGCTCCTATCTGGCTGGGGCAGGGCAGAGTTTAGACACTGTTCCAGGCTCCAGACCTCTCAGCACATCTCCAGGTACTGACACCCCTCTTGGCAGTCGGGACCCTGCAACTAGTTGCCTGCACCCTGAAACTAATGCTGTCTGCCCCAAGCCTACCCAACAGCTCTTGCACATTCCCCAGTATTCCACCAAAGGTGTGAACCTTCTGGTGCGCAGATTTTCTTGTATGGGGCACATGACAGTGACATGCACAGACTTTGCAAAGGATTCTAAAACACCGTGCATCATCTGGATGAGGGCAAATCGCACAGGGATGTAGCCTCCTTGCAGACTGAGCGCTGCCTGCATGAAGCTCTAGCTCGATCCTTAAGGTGGCCTGGCTGTACACTGAGTCTATGTCCATCACTGGCAATCCTCTCGCGTCACTGAAACTTTTTGGCAACCAAATGACCATCGGTCATGTAGTGGCATTCCCAGGGAAACACATTTCAGAATTTGTTGGTCTTCCATCAGTTGAAGACTGCTATCATGTCCTCCCCTTACTCTCCTCTTTTCCAAACTAAACATACTCAGTTCCTTTGGCGTTTGCGCCTATCACTTGCATTCCATCCCTTTGATCATCTTTGTCACTTGCCTCTGGATCCTGTCCAGTTTGTCTACATCCTTTGAATACAGCAGCGACCAAACTGGATACAGTACTCCAGCTGAGGCTTAGCCAGCGCTGAGAAGAGCGTTTCCTCAAATCATGATAGCAGTGTGAATATTAAATATTTCAATTCATTGGTGGGTTGAATCCGAAGTCTAATGGTGGCAGTTTTAGTGTAAAAAATATTGTTAGTGGGGATCATTTTAATTAGAAAAGTCCAACTAGCATGTTTATCCACTGCTGCTGGATGTGCTGGGGACCTGTGGGGCAGCTGGTTGCTGTCCAGGATTTCTGGGCTGTGGAACTAAGAGTTCAAGCCAACATCAACAAAAACCTCATATCACTTCCTCTTCTGCCAGCAGTAAGAAAAGAGGAGATGCATCTTCTCATCAGTGCCAAAAGCCTCAGGTACCAAAACTTCCAGCTTCCGTCAACAACAGCCTGCACAGTTACTATAAGTACAAGAATCTGCTGCACATTGAGAACCAGGGACAGCATGGAATAATTATAATTTAGCATCTAAATAAATAACACCAGGAAAAGTGCCCTGATTGGGTTATTTTCATAACTGAAAAAACTCTTTATTTTGGAATTTACTTGAAGCTGAGAAGAAATGTCAAAACGTGCCTCAGAATTCAGCACCATCGTGCTGGAGGAATTGGGGCCATGCTTTAGAACTGGGTTCTGTGTGCCTTAGTCAGTGTGACAGGCAGTCCCTGTTTAATGTATGTTCCATCCAGTCTTTTCCATTGCATGAGCACTGGATCTCAATGGGGCCGTGGAAGACAGCAACCCATGTTAAAAGTGCACAACGCAAAGTAATACCTTGCCTGTCCTGGGTCTCCAACGATTTATCTGGGGCAGGGAAGGAATGCACTTTCAGTGCACTTCTGCTGAAGGCAAATATTGTTGCAGAGCACTTCTGCTGGAACTGTAATAGACTCAAGTGGATCTGGAAATACTTCTGCCCAGGTTGGCAAAGGCAACTGCCAATCACAGGTCCACAATTCCTTCCCTGCACTGCTGTGCTTCGATCATCTCACTCTTGCTCTGTGTGGTTTTACCATCTCCTTCCTCAATCTTTTCAGATTAATGGCATTCAGACTCCTGGAGGAAATGCAGAAAAGCAGCATGTTTAATTTTAATTTAGGAAACCGTTTAGGTAGCAGCCTAGTTTCCTTGCTGCTGTCAGTCAGGTTTTCTCAAGGCTGACTTCAATTAGTTTAAAAATATTGAATGTAATTTTGCCTGACACAACATATTGCAGCCACTGCAAAATATAATTTATTTTAGAAGAAGAAATAATTAAACTAATTTGCATGTCAGTCAGCTGAGCTGGAATACAGAGTAGAGTTGCAGCAGTGAAAGATGATGCTCTCTTCAAACTGATCACACTCTCCCCCTCAGTCCTGGCCACTGAGGACCAACTGCTATTTTTGTTTTCTGTCAGGCTCTGTTTGATGATGTCATACTTCTCTGCCTTCTCTTGCTCAGATTGACGGTCTAGCTAATATCATGAAAATGTGGTTCTTTCTGCCTGTGGGTCTGTGTGTGCATGCAGCTGTATGCACATTAGCACGTGGCTATGCCTTTGTGGGCATGTCTGCACATGTCTCTGTGTGTGCGTGTCATTCTGCATGTACACATGGGGGCAAGGGGTACTGCAAAGCTCTTTTGGGCGCTGGTGCGTGAGGTTTGGAGTACTTAAGAGGAGTGAATCTTGCAGTTCATTACACATGCACTGCAGTAACATCTCGATCCCACCCACCCCAGACCATTGTTGGTTCTACTTACCCCATAAGTTACAGAAAATACATATCAGGAGAGGTTTTAAAAAATCTATTGAAGCTGCTTTTTATATTCCTCCCCCTCCCCCCCCCCGTAAAACCAGGTGCCTCGGAGGGAGAGGAGAGTTTTGTAAAGAATACATTTTAGTGACCCTTAAACAGCTTTTTAAAAATATATTACAATGTTCTATTCAAAGGCCCAGCAGGAAGTGATGCAGCAGGGCCAAAAAGAAAAGAAATACCATGTGTCCTGTGCAAGGGTCCCCAAAGATCATCATCTGCAAACACTTGGAAGGTGGTAAGGTGATAGGGAATAGCCAGCATGGATTTGTAAAGAACAAATCATGTCAGACTAATCTGATAGCTTTCTTTGATAGGATAACGAGCCTTGTGGATAAGGGAGAAGTGGTGGATGTGATATACCTAGACTTTAGTAAGGCATTTGATACGGTCTCGCATGATATTCTTATAGATAAACTAGGAAAGTACAATTTAGATGGGGCTACTATAAGGTGGGTGCATAACTGGCTGGATAACCGTACTCAGAGAGTAGTTATTAATGGCTCCCAATCCTGCTGGAAAGGTATAACAAGTGGGGTTCCGCAGGGGTCTGTTTTGGGACCGGTTCTGTTCAATATCTTCATCAACGATTTAGATGTTGGCATAGGAAGTACACTTATTAAGTTTGCAGACGATACCAAACTGGGAGGGATTGCAACTGCTTTGGAGGACAGGGTCATAATTCAAAATGATCTGGACAAATTGGAGAAATGGTCGGAGGTAAACAGGATGAAGTTCAATAAAGATAAATGCAAAGTGCTCCACTTAGGAAGGAACAATCAGTTTTACACATACAGAATGGGAAGAGATTGTCTAGGAAGGAGTATGGCAGAAAGAGATCTAGGGGTCATAGTGGACCACAAGCTTCATATGAGTCAACAGTGTGATACTGTTGCAAAAAAAGCAAACGTGATTCTGGGATGCATTAACAGGTGTGTTGTAAACAAAACATGAGAAGTCATTCTTCCGCTTTACTCTGCGCTGGTTAGGCCTCAACTGGAGTATAGTGTCCAGTTCTGGGCACCGCATTTCAAGAAAGATGTGGAGAAATTGGAGAGGGTCCAGAGAAGAGCAACGAGAATGATTAAAGGTCTTGAGAACATGACCTATGAAGGAAGGCTGAAGGAATTGGATTTGTTTAGCTTGGAAAAGAGAAGACTGAGAGGGGACATGATAGCAGTTTTCAGGTATCTAAAAGGGTGTCATCAGGAGGAGGGAGAAAACTTGTTCACCTTAGCCTCCAATGATAGAACAAGAAGCAATGGGCTTAAACTGCAGCAAGGGAGATTTAGGTTGGACATTAGGAAAAAGGTCCTAACTGTCAGGGTAGTTAAACACTGGAATAGATTGCCTAGGGAAGTTGTGGAATCTCCATCTCTGGAGATATTTAAGAATAGGTTAGATAAATGTCTATTAGGGATGGTTTAGACAGTATTTGGTCCTGCCATGAGGGCAGGGGACTGGACTCGATGACCTCTCGAGGTCCCTTCCAGTCCTAGATCTATGAGTCTATGAGTCTATAAGATGATGCTCCCATTTCTAGCCCCAGCGTTTCTTATAGACTCATGGACTTTAAGATCAGAAGGGACCGTTATGATCATCTAGTCTGACCTCCTGCACAATGCAGGCCACAGAATCTCACTCGCCCACTCCTGTAACAACCCCCTAACCTATGTCTGAGTTACTGAAGTCCTCAAATTTTGGGTTTGAAGACCTCAAGCAGCAGAGAATCCTCCAGCAAGTGACCCATGACCCATGACCCATGCTGCAGAGGAAGGTGAAAAACCTCCAGGGCCTCTGCCAATCTGCCCCAGAAAATTCCTTCCCGACCCCAAATATGGCAATCAGTCAAACCCTGAGTATGTGGGCAAGATTTCTTGAGGTATCAGACCCAGGGTCTCAAGCTTCAGTGATTTAGGGTGATTTGGGAGGGGGAGTTGAGGGGCAGGGAGGAGACCTTTGTGTGGCAGGTGATTTTTTGTTAATGATATGTCTTTGAAGCTGCTCACAGGCATAGAATGTTATTGACAGCTCTGGGGGAGACTAGTCCGCAGGCAAAGTGCAGGTGAGACCGTCACATGTGCTCAATAAATGTATCTTAGCACATGGATATCTCCACCACCCATTCATAGTATATTTCCTCAGACTCCTTGACTTTGAGGCTGTGATGATAGGAGGGGTTCGTGCTGTTCTCTCTGACTCTAAATATCAGCATACGCTGATTGCAATCTCAGCTAAAGGGCTGCAAGCTAGTTCCATAAGGATGGCATAGTAGGAAACATGCTGTCTTCTGACTGGTTTGGAAAGATTTAAATATCCTGGGTTAAGATCTGGCTCCTTGGGGCACACATCTGTCTTTTTCTTATGGTATCTCTAGCACTGTAAAAATACATAAGAATGATTAAGAATAGTCATGATAATGAATGCTGTATTGCCCACTAATTGTGTGTGCTCTGAATGGGTGATGGGAGTCAGGGTAAGGTTAGGAGGGAGACAAGGAAAGATCTGAGTGTCTCTCTTCCCCCTTTCTCTTCCTCCTCTCATCCTTTCTTTCTGCCTTTTCTCATCTCCTTCTCTGTATATCACCTTCAGGGCAATGCCAGCTTACTTTAGAATCAAACTTCAGGGAAAGGTTATCCATCTTTCTGCAAGACGAGCCAGGCTGCTGGGGAAGGAGATAAAACACTCTCACCATATCACTTGCTGGAATCAAACCCCTCTCACTTACTCGCTCATTTACCCCTTCAGATGGAACCGGACGGACACACCTCTTTACCACCCCCTCAGATTTTCTGCCTCCCAGCTCCCTCCCTGCCCTGCTGCCTTTAGCTTCCTTTCTTCCTAAAAGCAATTGCAGTTTATTTCGCTGCACTAACGTGCTCTTAAAAATAACAAATTGTTCCAGGCTTTTAGTCACGACTTCTGCCTCCTTCCCCACAAAACACCATCTAATCACCAAAGCAGCAGGTCTGGGTGAGGGAAGCGATAACAGGAGAGCAGAGAGGGGGGCCAAGGTGGGCTCTGGGGAGAGGGTTTGGGTTCTCAGATAATTATGGAGCATTGCTCATACTTCTCTCCCCCGGGTACAACTCCACCTGACTCACAGACCAGAGTTAATTTTATCAACAAACAGGCAGCAGGCTCCTGCTTTAACAACAAGCAGTGCTCCCTCCCATGCTGGGCCTCTCCAGAGCTATAACTTCTGGGGGAACAAAGGAGCCAGAGAATGAGGGTTTTTCATTTCTGGAAGCATGTGAGGCACTTCGGAAGGCATTAGGCCTTCAGGAGTGATTTATAATATTATAAAGAGGGATTAATGTACCTTTACGGTGCGTGCCATGAGGCAGAAACAAGAAGGAGCAAATCAGAGCTCCCAAGCTACCTACAAGCTACATCCCACATGTATAAAGCTCACACAGCTTATCAGGCAGAAGTAAGTTCAGGAGCTGCCTGGTGCAGCAAGGCGCAGAGCTGCTGTCTAGGCTCCGGGGGAGCCAGGAGGTTTTGTTTGCTCATCCTGGAATGAGAGGGTTGGCTCAGGCTGTACAAAGCCATGGATAATGCAGTCATATTAGAATATGTATATAGTAGCAGCAGGAACAGGGGGACACCAAGATGGGCTTGTGATGCTGGTAGACCAGGTGCCAGCTCAGGTCAAGCTCCCCATGTCTCAACTGAACCCTGATAAATACATGGGTGGAGTCAGTCCGGCTCACCTGGTGTTAGTATTGTTAGAATAGGGGTTGGAAGTAGAAGAATGAGTTTAGTGTTTAGACTGCATTGAAGGCTGGGGCTGGCTGCCTGCATTAATTTCACTTATAACATCCCATCGTGTAAGGTAGTGATTGAGCATTTGTATTGTGAGCCATTGTAATTGTAACTCTCCAGGTAGGAGAGGGACATTAACCAGTGTGAAATGCTGGTCTCCAGCAGATGTTATGTCCTGCCCGACAGGGAAGGCCCAGCAATACCAGATGGACTGAAGTGGAACATTAGAGAGGACACGAACTGTTTACTCTCCCCTTTCCCTCTCTCCCCCCCCCACATCTCATGAAGAGGAGTCGCAAGTGAATTCCTCCCATCAGCTGAGTTGCAGCTCAGAACAGAAGGGAGGAAGGGAATAAAAACCCCCTAACAAAGAGGAACTGGATCTCATTGCTTCTTGGACTCTGCAGACAAGATTTCTAAGGCATAATAAGCAAGAGATCCCCTGTGCTCAGCCTGGGTTAGCCCTAAATGACATCTAGAGCCTGCTTATTATAGAAGCTTCTATTATAGATTCATAGACTCATAGATTCATAGACTTTAGGGTCAGAAGGGACCAATGTGATCATCTAGTCTGACCTCCTGCACAAAGCAGGCCACAGAACCCTACCCATCCACTTCTATAACAAACCTCTAACCTATGCCTGAGTTATTGAAGTCTTCCAGTTGTGGTCTGAAGACCTCAAGCTGCAGAGAATCCACCAGCAAGTGACCCATACCCCACGCTGCAGGGGAAGGCGAAAAACTTCCAGGGCCTCTGCCAATCTGCCCCGGAGGAAAATTCCTTCCCGACCCCAAATATGGCGATCAGCTAAACCCTGAGCATGTGGGCAAGACTCACCAGCCAGCACTCAGGAAAGAATTCTCTGCAGTAACTCAGATCCCATCCCATCCAACATCCCATCACCGACCACTGGGCATACTTATCTGCTGGTAATCAAAGATCAGTTGCCAAAATTAAGCTATCCCATCATACCATCCCTTCCATAAACTTATCAAGCTTAATCTTAAAGCCAGATATTTCTTTTGCCTCCACTACTCCCCTTGGAAGGCTGTTCCAGAACTTCACTCCTCTAATGGTTAGAAACCTTTGTCTGATTTCAAGTCTAAACTTCCTAGTGTCCAGTTTATACCCATTCGTTCTTGTGTCTGCATTGGTACTAAGCTTATCTTTTGAAACGTGAGGTTGTAACTCATTTATGTGTTTGTTGACCTGCTTTACACTTGAAAATAACTCTCTTATTTCCTTTTGCTATATAATAGATCTGTATTTAGTTTATTATAGGGTTGGCTATGAGTGTGTGGTGTGCAGCTGACCTGGGGTAAGTGACTGGCCGTTTGGGGCTAAAAGCAACCTGAATATTGCTGTAATTTGTGGTGCAAGCAACCAGCTATCACAACAGTAGGCTGCCTAAGTGACAAGATAGACCAGAGAATCCAAGGGGCCTGCCTGTGACTCCATGTTTAGGCTGTCAGAGACCCTGAGCAGTGGTCTCTTGGTAATAGGTTGGGGAAATCTATGTGCAGAACTCGCAGCCAGTTTGAGTCTGTGCCCTGCTTCCTAGCAGTGCCCGGGGCTTGGCACAGCTGGAAAGGTTCAATGTGGCATTTGAGGAGTGCTGCATGGCTGCACCAGCTCAGCCAACCCTGACTCGGGAGGGGCTCAGAACAGCAACATAAGAACAGCCAGACTGGTCAACCAAAGGCCATCTAGCCCAGTTTCCTGTCTTCTGACAGTGGCTGGTGCCATGTGCTTCAGAGGGAATGAACAGAACCAGTAATCATCAAGTGACCCATCACCTGTTGCTCATTCACAGCCTCTGGCAGACCGAGGCTAGGGACACCATCCCTGTCCAATAGCCATTGATGGACCTATTCTCCATGAATTTACCTAGTTCATAGTCTTGGCCTTCACGGCATCCTCTGGCAAAGGGTTCCACAGACTGACTGTGTGTTGTGTGAAGACATACTTCCTTTTGTTTGTTTTTAAACCTGCTGCCTATTCATTTCATTAAGGGTGACCAGATGTCCCAATTTTATAGGGACAGTCCCGATATTTGGGGCTTTTTCTTATGTAGGTGCCAATTACCCCCCATCCCCGACCCAATTTTTCACACTTGCTATCTGGTCACCTTACATTTGGTGACCTCTAGTTCTTATGTTATGAGAAGGAGTGAACAACACTTCCTTATTTCCTTCTCCACACCAGTCATGATTGTATAGACCTCTATCTTATCCCCCTTTAGTCGTCTCTTTTCCAAGCTGAAAAATCCCACCCTTATTAATCTCTCCTCATATGGAAGCCATTCCATATCCGTAATCATTTTTGTTGCCCTTTTCTGAACCTTTCCAATTCCAATATATCATTTTTGAGATGGGGTGATCACATCTGCACACAGTATTCAACACACTAGGGTCAGACACGGGGCAGGTCTCTGAGGGGGCAGAACCAAAGAACCCCTGGAGACTTATTGCCAACCTGAAATGCAGCTGAGCCCTGTTCCCTGTCTCTGCATCCCTGTTCTGACATGGGCATTATAGCCTCAGGGCCTGGAGCATCAGCTCTTGAAATGACTAATGCTGACCAGGGCCGAGTGAAGCCGATCTGATAGATCTTCCCACTTGTGTGTCGGGGTTTCTCTCCGTAAGGTGGGAATTGCCCCAGGTTTTGTTGCTCTGGAAGAATTTTTACATAACACTCCCCTTCTTTCCTTGAGAGGAAGAGTGATGTCTCTGGGAGAGAGAGACTGAGTCCTCCCCTTAACCTGGCATGCCCTGGAGACCCCAGTGCTGAGTGAGTGGGAAGTGGAAAGGCCTTTTCTGCCCTTCTTTGCTTCAGCATTTACTTTCAACCCTCTGGAACAGCTGTGAGCTGCGGTGGGCTGCGGTGTCTGCTGCACACTGGGGGGTCCCTTTCCCTAGAGCTGGGCAATGCTGTTTCCTCCAATCCTCTCCAGACTGAGAGAGGGGCCTGGATGAAAGCCAGTTGGCTTAAATACCAGCCAGATAAGGCAGAGGTGTGATGCTTTTTGGCAGGGGGAGAAGCTTGAGGAACTGGTGAAATCTGAGTGAGGGCATCTGCTCAGCTCTTGCCAATGGGGTTCGCCACTCCTGGGCTCTGCCCAGCCTGAATGGAATGGGGAGGAATGCCTCTGCCAGGAGTTTGCATTCTCTTCTCTCAGACTCTGCCTCAGTCATCAGTGCCTCAAAGCCCTGTGCTAGATGAGGGCAGCGAGCTGGCCCTTGGACTGCCTTAGAATCTCTCTATCCAGGATGTACATAGCTCCCATTGTCGTCATATCTGGGGCCCTCCAAAGATTTAAAAATAGAATTAATGTTGGCAACCTCTGTTTCCCACTTGCCAGTCTGTTGGGAGCACAGCTTGACTGGTTTATAGCACTGATTTTAACAGTGCATGTGTGTATCTATGGGACAAGCTTATTGGAGGAAAACTGAATCCCAGAGCTGAGTTTTGCGTTTAGCTCCAGACCTGGTGAGACTCTTATCTCTTGTGGCAGTGTGACGAAGTCGGGCTGTTCTTAATGTTTCCTCTGAATCTGTGTGGGTGCCTCAGTTTCCCTTATGCATTTCTTAAGTCTCCAGTGTGCATAAATGGCCGACACTCTGTATCCTGGCAACAAATGGCCAGGGCCCTTCCCCCTGCAAGGGGGTGGCTAAAGGTGAACAAAGAAATCAGGTGACCTCCTGGCCTGGGAAAGAGACAAAGCCCAGAGGAGGAGGAGCTGGAGGGGGTTTCAGTTTGAAGCTGGCTGGGGACGGGAAGTGAGGGTAGATGGGGTTGTCTGCCTTGCTGGGCCCCAGAATGGACCTGGCTGAGGGGTCCCATTCTCTGTACCTACAAGCTCTGTTTTAGACCCTGTTCCTGTCATCTAATAAACTTCTGTTTTACTGGCTGGCTAAGAGTCACATCTGACTGCAAAGCGAAGTGGGGGTGCGTGCAGGACCCTGTGGCTTCCCCAGGACCCCGCCTGGGCGGACTCGCTGTGGAAAGCGCACGGAGGGGCAGAGGATGCTGAATGCTCCAAGGAGAGACCCAGGAGGTGAAGCCATGTGAGCTTCTTGCCCTGAACAAGTCTGCTCCAAGGGAGAGGAGGCTCCCCAGAGTCCTGACTGGCTTTATGGGGAGCAGTTCCAGAGCATCGCTCAGGGACTCCGTGACAGGCAGTGAGTTCCATAGTCCAAGTCTGGCTCCCATAAAGGACATACCTCCTGTACTCACAAGCCTCCCGTTAACAATTAACAGCTTCCTGGTTCCAGTGGGATGTAACTGTCATAGAGGTTATCTCTGAGACCTAGGTGTAATCTCTCGACACCATGTGGAAGTGCACTTTCCCTTCTTCTCCTCCTCCGCCATATCCTTCTGATCGGGCACACTCATGCAGACACATTACCTGTGGGTGCAGCGTTGGGGAGAGATAGCTCAGTGGTTTGAGCATTGGCCTGCTAAACCCAGAGTTGTGAATTCAATCTTTGAGGGGGCCACTTAGGGATCTGGGGCAAGAATTGGTCCTGCTAGTGAAGGCAGGGGGCTGGACTCAGTGACCTTTCAAGGTCCCTTCCAGTTCTGGGAGATAGGTATATCTCCAATTATTTACTTTATTTTTACTTTACTGTGCCCGGTGCTCTACACTGCCTGGCAGGTCACACCTAGGAAAGATTCCAGGTGCCAGCGATTATCTACAAACCCATCATTCCTGTAGAGCTCAAACTGAACTGGATGCCTCACCAGCAGTGAACACAGGAGCCCTGGGGCCAAGAACCTGGCATTCTAATGAATGTCCAGGCATGGGCTGGGAAGTGGGGAGCCACAGGAAGGGAAGAGACTGAATGTGACACATGTTATGGGGTTTGTTAATGCCACGATCTTTGTATTGATTTGTAGCTCTCTCCCGTTCCAACTGCGCTTTCATTTCATCTTTACTGAAGTTTCACTGAGGTGATGCCTTCAGCCCTTGATGGTTGAGTCTCACAGATCCCCTCTTCCTATGCCCACATCTGTCAGTCTGAAGAGTGAAGCTTGTGGGAGTTGGCCAGGGGGTAAATCTTCACTATCGGATCAGTGGCAGGTTCTTGCCACTGGAATTCACATGCACCATAAAAGCTAGAACTTGCTGAGAGAGGCACCTTGTTAGCTGCAGTCCTCAACAGTTGAGTTTCACACCTGGAAATTCGGCTGGTGTTGCTGAGGGAGTCTGTATAGATGCTGCTGAGTTGTGGGGGAAATGTTTGCATCACACTTGAGCTAATCTGTGTACCAGGCAGCTGGAAGGTGTGTTGATGGTTGTGGTTAGAAATCAAATAAATACTTAGGGCACTGACCACAGGGGTTGCCGACAGAACAAAGAGATGGGATAAGTTCACTGCTGCTGGCAGAGGACGCTCACCAATGACATTGTGTGTTTATTTTGTTTCAGACAATCGTTCTCAGATGTCTAGAGCATCTCTGCATATCCGAATCCTGGATGTGAACGACAATCCACCCGTGCTGGCCATGCCATACGAGGCTGCGGTATGTGAAGATGCCAAACCCGGCCAGGTAATCAGAACGCCCGGGTCCCAGTCAGCATTTTGCCACGTGCAGTGTTTGCAGGTGAAACGTCTGCATTAGGCCTGGCACATCCTGACCGGATGTCTGTGTATCTGGGAAGCG
The DNA here is from genome assembly GCF_007399415.2 of Gopherus evgoodei. Classification (NCBI taxonomy): domain Eukaryota; kingdom Metazoa; phylum Chordata; order Testudines; family Testudinidae; genus Gopherus; species Gopherus evgoodei. The sequence continues at coordinate 492,573 of NC_044335.1, forward strand.
CATGCAGCTGTGAGGCCTGTGGTGAGGCCCGCCTCAGGGTTAAGGAGTTGGCACTGTTCTCTGACTGCTCAGGTTGAGACAGAACTTCCACCCTGATAGTGTGTGACGTTGGGGGGCAATTTTCATCTCAAAATTACTCTGGCAGCCACTGCTTGTGGAGCTGCGGTTGCCTCTCCCTCCAGGAGAGCTGACCCTTCAGGAAGAGGAGGGTGCTGTTATGTTCCCGGGGATGGGGGTGGGGGTGGGAGCAATGCCATTCCCTTCCTGCCCAGCTGCAGATGCATGGAAGATGCTGAATAGGTGAATCTGATGGCATTGGAAAAGGTTTTCCATCTCTCTTGAGGGAGATGCTGCCCATTCCCAGTGCTGTGAGACGCCCCGAGGCAGAGACCTCTCCATCAGCCCCAGGGAAGCAGCTCTGACTACTGCTTTCTTCCTGTAGCTAATTCAGACAATAAGTGTCGTGGATCGTGATGAGCCTCAGAGTGGCCATCGCTTCTACTTCACACTGGCCTTGGAAGCCACCAACAACCACCACTTTTCTCTGCTGGATATCCAGGGTGAGTCATCCTTCTTTCCACTTTCATCCTTCTTTCCACTCCCTTCTGCCCTATTCTTCCTTCCTCTCCTGTTGGTGGCTGCATGGCCTGGGACCTGTGCCAAGAACGGGGAGCAAGAAAGGCTGGTCACCATGGGAAGTGCTGTGTGATGCAGCAGGCTCCCCGGACTGTTCCCCCACAAGACCTTTCACCTCTGATTGATGTGGAACCAGCCCTTCCCGAGCAGCTGCGTGAGCCCCACCGGCCCTTCCTAGGAGCCTGTCCCACCAGAATTCTTTGCTAGCAAATAGCAGGAGCTCTCACCAGCTGCTTTGTGTCTGGCTGCTGCAGGCTGCACCTCGCTCCTTCCTAGCCAGCAGTCTCTCAGCCCCTGTTAGGTGCTCTGTGGCTCTGACAGTGGGAGGGCCTGTTTTCCTTTCTCAGTCCTGCAGAGGGGGCACAGCCTCACCATGATGTATATTTGATTTCCCCCACACGCAGTGAAGCAGCCCCCTACCCGGAGCAGAGACACGCTGAGCAGAATAGCAGGCCATGCCCCTGGAAAAGATGCACTGGGAGGCTGGGGGCTTCACTCACACATTGGGTCTAGGCTGTATGTACACTACCACTTTTGTCGGTATAACTTGTGTCACTCAGGGACATGAAAAAGCTAGAGCCATCAAGCAATTAAAAGAATTAATTGTGATAAATCGCGCGATTAATTGCACTGTTAATAATAGAATACCATTTGTTTAAATATTTTTGGATGTTTTCTATATTTTCAAATATTTTGATTTCAGTTACAACACAGAGTACAAAGTGTATAGTGCTCACTTTATATTTATTTATTACAAGTATTTGCACTGTAAAAACAAAAGAAATAGTATTTTTCAATTCACCTAATACAAGTATTGTAGAGCTATCTCTTTATCATGAAACTGGAACTTACAAATATGGAATTATGTAAAAAAAAAACTGCATTCAAAAATAAAACAATGTTAAATTTTAGAGCCTGCAAGTCCACTCAGTCCTACTTTTTGTTCAGCCAATCGCTCAGACAAACAAGTTTGTTTACATTTACAGAAGATAATGCTGCCCCCAGTCCACTTCTTGTTTACAATGTCACTTGAAAATGAGATCAGATGTTCTCATGGCACTGTTGTAGCTGGCGTTGCAAGATATTTACGTGCCAGGTGCGCTTAAGATTCATATGTCCCTTTGTGCTTCAACCACCATTCCAGAGGACATGCGTCCATGCTGATGACAGGTTCTGCTTGATAGCAATCCAAAGCAGTGCGGACCAACACCTGTTCATTTTCATCATCTGAGTCAGATGCCACCAACAGAAGGTTGATTTTCTTTTTTGGTGGTTCGGGTTCTGTGGTTTCTGCATCGGAGTATTGCTCTTTTACGATTTCTGAAAGCATGCCCCACACTTCCTTCCTCTCAGATTTTTGAAGGCACCTCAGATTCGTAAACGTTGGGTGGAGAGCTGTAACTATCTTTAGAAATTTCACATTGGTACCTTCTCTGCGTTTTAGCAAATCTGCAGTGAAAGTGTTCTTAAAATGAACATGTGCTGGGTCATCATCTGAGACTGCTATAACATGAAATATATGGCAGAATGTGGGTAAAACAGAGCAGGGGACATACAATTCTCTCCCCAAGGAGTTCAGTCACTAATTTAATTAATGAATTATTTTTTTAACGAGCATCATCAGCATGGAAGCATGTCCTCCGGAATGGTGGCCAAAGCATGAAGGGGCATACGAATGTTTAGCATATCTGACACGTAAATACCTTGCAATGCCACCATGCAAGTGCCTGTTCTCACTTTCTGGTGACATTGTAAATAAGAAGAGGGCAGTATTACCTACTGTAAATGTAAACAAACTCGTTTGTCTTAGCGATTGGCTGAACAAGAAGTAGGACTGAGTGGACTTGTAGGCTCTAAAGTTTTATATTGTTTTGTTTTTGAGTGCAGTTATGTAACAAAAAAATCTACATTTGTAAATTGCACTTTCACGACAAAGGGATTGCACTTCAGTACTTGTATGAGGTGAATTGAAAAACTATTTTTTATCATTTTTACAGTACAAATATTTGTAGTAAAAAATAATATACACTTTGATGTCAATTGCAACACAGAATGCAGTATTTATGAAAATGCAGAAAAACATCCAAAATGTTAAATACATTTCAGTTGGTATACTATTGTTTAACAGTTTAAAAGTGCGATTAAAATTGCGATTAATCATGATTTTTTCGAGTTACTTGCATGAGTTAACTGCGATTAGTCGACAGCCCTAGAAAAAATACACACGAGTGACACCGACGGAAGCACTGCTGAGGACAGTGCTATGTCGGCAGGAGACGCTCTCCCATCAGCATAGAGTGACTACACAAGTGAGCTGTGCTGCTGTCAGCTCGTAGTGTTGACATGGCCTAAGACATGTCAGTCTATTGCTTTTTGGAGCATAAGGAGTTACTAGCTCACACTACCCTGTCAGTCTGTCCAGTCTGTTATAGTACCTCTGGCACTGGCTGCTATTGTCAGTACTTCAGAGGGAGGTGGAAACAACTTCAACATGCCTGGCCAATTGTTCAGAGCTGGCAGGAAAAGCTCTGCTTTTGCCTGCAGCATGTCAGGGTGTGCCCTGAAACCGAACTTTTCACACTGAGGCTTGGTCTACACTGCCAGTTGAACGACAACACTTTTGTCGTTCACAGGTGCTTAAAAAAGCCCCGCCCTCCCCTGAAAGACAATAGTTTTGCCATGGCAAGTGGCAGTGTAAAGGGCTCGTTTTCAGCAGGAGTGCTCTCCTGTTGACAACGCAAACTCGGTTCCTAGGGGATGGACGTATTTTGTTGGCAGCGTTTACACTTCCCGACTTTTAGCGACACAGCTGTGTCACTAAAAGCTGTGTAGTGTGGACAAAGCCTTAGTGTACAGCCAGGTCTACACTGCAAACTTCTGCTGTCATAGCTCTGTTGACTGGGGTATGAAGAGATGTGGTCCCTGAGCGACAGAGCGGTGCTGGCAACACCTCTTGCATTTATACTAGCAAAACTGTGCTTTTACCAGTGTAGCTGATTTTGCTTGGGGGACTGGAGTAGGCTTTACTGGCAAAAGTGCAGCTGTGTCCACACTAGGAGTGCTTTGCTGTGGTAGTAAATCAGAATAGCTACACTGGCAAAGCTAGTGTTAACCTGCTCTTAGCCTACAAACCTCTCAACACTATTCATAGTCTGCCAGAGTAACTGACTCAAGGGGCCTTCTGTGGCATGGGTTCCACCCGCTCCCTCTACGGTCACTAAGAAGCATTTCCTTTCATTGGGTCTGACTGTTCTGCTCTTTCACTTAATCTCAGCAAGTATCTCTTTGGAGGGCTTGGTCAGCTGATGATTCAGAATCTGTCCGTCAGTCCCTGCTAACTCTCCTCTACTGCAGGCCAAATAACTCCGGCACTCAAGCACCTTGCCACCTGTTCAATCTTGCCATTTGGCTAACCCTCCACTGCCCTTCTCAGGACTCAGATGACATGACCCAGACTGCCCCCTTGCTTTACAGACTGTCAGAATAATGTTTTCAGCAGACATGCTATCCTCTGTCTGTTCAAGCTGTGTGAGCTCAGCAGCTTCCAGCATTTAGCAGAGACCGGACGAAAGGCTAGTGAGTCTCTGAAGGTGAGAGCTGTAGGGGTGGGTGCAGCTGCCTGATATGACCTGAGTATGGTGCGTAAAGGAGGAGTAGAGCCATCACATGTTGCTACTTGCTCCTGCTAGTTGTCTGAGCTGCTCCAGTGGCATCTCATGGTCAAACATAGGTAGGTCTGGTACTACTGGAGAGACTCTCACGGTGAAAAGAGCAGACATGAGTTCTCCATTCAGGGGCCCAGAGGTGCTGTCTGTGGGCACTGATGTGTCTCATTAAATCGAGGAGGTTTGCCCCAGAGTCATTGCCTGCTATCTCTGTTAGGAAATTCAACCCTTCAGGGGCCTGTGCACAGCAGAACCCCAGCGTCAGAGTTTCTGGCCTCACAAAGACGGTAGATGCATGGGCCCAAGAGATCCCATGCTGCCTTTGGGGTGAGCTGAAATATTAGGGTTGCTGCCTACACATCCTGCCTTCTGCTATTCTGAGTGTTCATCTCTGGTTCTAATGCACTGAGTAGCATGGGGGTGGGATGGGCAAGGGCCAGCAGGGCTGTAATGTTGTTGGACCTGGTCTCAGCAGATCTGGAATCTTGTTGATAATCACAGTCTTATTTACTGTTGATTTGGCATTAAACACTATGAGCTTCAGGTCCCTGTGTTTGCCTGGGGAGATGCCCTCTGGAGTGGTGGAGGGTGCTGCCTGATATCAGATCAAGTTTCCTATTGGTTGACTAACATTTCTGCTGAGTCCAACTGCGAATTGTAAGTGGATCTGAGGGATACCTGCCACACTGCAGGCTCAGCTAGGATCCCAAGTGGCTGGGGGCATCTTAAAACCCTTCTACTAAACATGTACCTTCCGTTTACCTCCTGAAGCTTGCCCACTAGCCAAAGGCACCATGTTGGAGGGAGACAAAACAAAAGGTAAAGGAAGTTTTCAAAAAATGAAACCACCTCCCTTTTCGCAGCCTTCATCTCCCCATAACTTGATCCAGTTTGCCTTCCAGAAGAACTCTATCCCCTCCTAAAATCCTGTCTATGACATTTCAGGCAGATTGGTTTGGTTTTGGCCTAGTTCAGAGCATCAAAATCCAGGTTGCAATTAAAAGCTTCACTCTTAACTGTGGAGAAATGAATGTCTCTTCACTGTATGTTAAATAACTCTGGTCCAATTACTGACCCGAGGTGACCCTCAATTAACCTCTCTCCACTCTTGGGGCAGCTATTCATGGAGTCTTTTTGTGTGTTTATCATCTAACCAGCTTTTAATCCTCCTTAAGATTTTGCCCCATGCCCTGTGTTGTTCTCCTTCATAGCCTCTTCTGAGGGACCTTATCAAAAACTTTTTGAACTCCAAGTAAATTATATTCACCTGTGTCTGTTACTTCATTAATGTCTTCCAAATGTTCTGACAGGCCTGGGAGGCAGGATTCTCCCCCACGGGAGCCAGGGCTGTTTGACCCAGTCAGGTTACACTTCTCCAAGCGCATTGCCTGACAGGAGGTTGCTCTGTAGCTCCCAGCATCCACTGTGGCCCTTTCCTGCATTAGTGATTTTCCAACCTCATTTTCATGCGTATAAACATTTCAGATAATCAGAGCTTGGCAAAAGCCGCCCTCTTCCCCCAGACAGTGTGTGGGCATTTGTGCTCCATGTTCATGTTGCTCTGGGCTTCTCCACCAACGGGCTTCAAACCAAGAGGAACCCAGGGGTTCAGGCAGCCCTGTGCTTGCTTGCACATGGCTCCTTCTCCAGACTCTCTGCTCTGGTACTGCAAGGAGTTACTGATTCCTCAGAGAGCACCATGAGGCTCACTCTGCTGGAGCAAATTAATCTTCCGTGCTAGTGATCCCCGAAACTTTCCTTGTGGCATCTCACTAAGCAAGGAGTAAAAGCCAGCATCACCCAGCACCTCTCTGCCTTGGTTGGAAACAAGCTTTAATTGCAGGGCTTGTTCGGAGGGCTGCTGAAGACCCTGACGGATGCGTCGCTGAGCAATGGCTTATTAGATAATAAGAACCGGAGGCTGCTGGAGGATGTATTATTACTGCACTCTTTCACTCCGTCTCCCCTCTTTTGCTTCTGTCCAATTCCCCCTCTTCACCCCGCCCCCACCAATCTAATTTCCCCAGCACTCTCTTCTTTGGTTCCCTTCAGGTCCTGCTCATTCCCTTGCTATAGCCTCCTTCAGTTTCTCTCCCCCCTCCTTGCCGTCTCTCTCTCAGGCTCGGCCCCTCTTGCACTCTGTCTCCTTCTCTATATAAATATCAGTGGTGACAAACTGCTACCCACTAGCCCATCTGTTTCTTTGTACAAATTTGTAGCCATTTTGAAACGTGATTTATAAATATTGCTTCTGCAGCCAAGGAGTGACACTGATGGATGTCAGCACAGATGGATTCACTAAGCTCTTGGTTAAATCTTTTTGCACCTACTTCTCTCACTTCCTGTTAGGCAGCAGAAAGCAACATCAGGAGCGTAACTCATCCTCTCAGCATGACAGGGACCAAAATCCTCCCAGGAAATGTTCTCCATCTTTGACCCTGTGTAAGAGTTTGTCAGGATGAGCAGAGAGGCTCCTGGCAGAGACAGTGGGATTTTGATGAGGAACTGGATGGGATTAGGAGGCTGTGGTCAGAAGAGCATTAGATTTTCAGCTATTAGAAAGTGACATTTGTTTGCACACACCAAATGCCAAATTGTCCCACTAGCGGCAGAATGCAAAGGTGTTGTCCCTAGCTGCAAGAGGGGATCGGCATGCCTCTATTCTAATAGCTGAGAGAAGCTTCCAGGGATCCTACAGAGATGTGTGAGAGCTGAGAACTGCGGGGATATGCCTAAACCTAATAGGGGAGGGGTGGAAGGTGGCCACTGAGCCGTAGCATCTAACCCAGTTAAAATTACACTCTGCAGAAGATGGCAAAATACCAGGGGAAACAGAATGGCCCAGAGTGAACATTTATTTCCTTTTAAAAATTAATGGCCCGGATCCTGCCCCCACTTCTGCAGGCAGGCATGGCAGCTGAGCAGCAAAGACCCACTGTGCAGAGAGGAGCAGGATGCTGAGAGTTAATGCAGGCAGGTTCCGACTACCCAGAGTGCACCCTGTGGAGGCTCCAGAGACAGCGGTTCTTGGGGCAGGCCCAGAGAGATGGGACAGTCTGCCCTTCGGATCCACAGTTAGGCATCTCTCTTGGCCCGCTCCTGCATGGGTGTGCTCTGGAGGGGTGACTGTGCCCTCCTAGCTGAACCTCCCCCCATGGGACTATTTACATGGGCTTTGCAGAGGGGAGTGGGGCTGGGCCAATAGCTTTGCTCACAACCACTGCACACCGGCCAGGAGAGGAGGCAGCATACTGTGTTGTGAGGGCGGAGAGCCCCTTTCCCAGCCTAGAAACCAGTCCCTGGAGCAGACCGGGCATACTCCTGCACTCCCTTGAGTGCTTAAGGGGAGTCGGTCACCATGCCTCCCACAGAGATGAGGTCATGGCTCAGTCCATCCTCTTACATACACGCCACAATTGTCAGGAGGCTTTTGGGAGCCGGAGTGCTGCAGGAAATGGTGTCTCCAGGCACCCCTGAACCATCTTGCCTATGGCAGCATGATGGCTCCTGGGCCTCCTCCTGCCATCCCCAGAGCCAGCTCCCCCGGGGCATTCAGGCAGGAGGTTTCTGTCTCTAGTTAGCCAGGACAGTGATTTGGCCAAGGTCCCCAAATGGGCATGGCTAATGATCAGTGACCCCAGACAGCATCCAGCAGAGGAGAGAGGACATGCAGGAGACAGTACAGCCAGTGACCGTGGATGGGAGAGTGCCCAACCAGGCAGGACTCAGAGAGTCAAAATGACAAAAGCCCAGCCCAGTCTGTCCCTCAGAGGCCAGGGTCTGTCCCTGCCATCCTGTCCCCCGGGGGCCAGGCGGAGCTGCACCACACAGTCCATTCTCTAGAGCTCTCTCCAGCACTGCATTCAATGGCCCAAGTGATGGCACTTCTTCTCGGGGGGGTCTCTGACACACAGGGCTTGTCTACACTGTGCCACAGTGTGGCCTATGGGGCCAGTGGGACAAGAGGGTGTAAACTATTTCACTAGGAGGGTGGTGAAGCACTGGAATGGGTTCCCTAGGGAGGTGGTAGAATCTCCTTCCTTAGAGGTTTTTTAGGTCAGGCTTGACAAAGCCCTGGCTGGGATGATTTAGTTGGGGATTGGTCCTGCTTTGAGCAGGGGATTGGACTAGATACCTCCTGAGGTCCCTTCCAACCCTGAGATTCTGTGGTTCTATGATTCTATGAACCAGGAGCAAAGGGCTGACGTAAAGGAAAGGAAAATGGAGTCTCTGAGTCTGTCTATGTCCATGCCGCGCCACAGTGCAGCCGACAGGGTGTGAAGTGCCGGGCACACCGAAGTGTGACACTGTTTGAACCAGGGTGACGTTAACGCGAAGAAGGTACCATTTAGTTTGTGCCCGCAGCATCCACATGGCCGAGCTAGAGCTCAGCGCTTTGGTGTGCTGTGTAATTGACCCCTCCCCCCATAGTCTGTGCTGTGGGGCAGCCGCACATTGTAGACATGACGTCGCCTCAGGCTCCATTTTCCTTTGCTGCTGTCACCCTTTGCTCCTAGTTTACACCCCTTTGTCCCACTCTGAACAGTTCCCAATGCCGCTCCCCCACAGGCACGTTTATGCTCTGAGCAGAGCTGCCGGTTTGCATTAGCTGGCTCTGCGAGGCACGCTCAGCCATGTTCCTCTTTCATCCTTATTCGGCCCCTCCAGCCCTCCTGGTATTTTTGTTACTTTTCTCTGAACCTTCCAGTTAATCAGCATCATTCTGGAGCTGAGGTGCCCAGTCCTGAACGCAAGATCATGGGGCCATTTCGCAGGCCCTTCACAGAGAGGGATGATAAGTTCCCTGCTCAGATGTGATACCGCTGCACGTGCAGCCCCAAGTCGCCCACAGTAACCACCTGCACCTCCCAACATATGGAGCAAGTGCAGTGGGGTGGCAGCAGACTGGAGAGAAGAGGCTACTCTGAGCCATGCTGTGCTAGAAGGAATTTGAAACGCCCTGGGACGTCATCATTGCAGCGCAGCCACTGAAAGGACCCGCTGTCCTTGTTCTGCAGCACCAGAAACACAAACCAGAAAGCACAGAAGCTCCAACGTTTTACCTTAGGCCCCACTTTCATATGGGAAATGAGCTCAGCCAGCCCCACCATCCCATGCTCCAGAGCTGGCATTCACTGAATCCCTAGTACTGAATCCGGGTTGCTAATCCACCAGCAGCTGGAACAGCAGGCAAAGCCCCTCCTTCCTCTGCCACCCTCCCTGGAGGCTCCAGGGTGCTGGGCCTCACTGGTGGTCACTGAAAGCAGAGGGGAGAGACAGTCTCCTGCCCTCCATGCTTCAGCCCTGGAGCTGAAAAGTCACCGAGGGGCTCCCTGCTTGGGGCCCAGATTCTAGGGCTGGTCTGGAATCTCACAGGGGCCCAGCCAGCCATGAGCTTGATCTACAAGGGTGTGAATAAAAAGGTGAGAGAAGAGCCAAGTCCGCACAGACACAGCCTGCCCCACCCAGGGGCCAGGCCTTTCTGCAGGACCTGTTCCTTCTCCCCCTTCCCAAGGCGTGTGGCCCGGCCCCCAGACAAGACCCGCCAAGGTGCCTTTTAAATAAGGACCCTGATTAATATTCCCACTCCCCCTGCCCTCTCCACACTCACTGCTTCCTACACCCACACTCTGCCACACCCACTCTCTTGCTACGATTGACCCAGCCTCCCCCTGGCTGAGCCCTGGTTGCCTTCCAGAAATGCTGATGCTCCTCTTGATCAGAGAAAGAAAAGGCCTAAAGCGAGAGCCAGTAGGGAGGCATTTGCTTTTGCTGACTTACCACTTATCCTGTCTGTGAGAGCCAGGGGCTTTGGTAATGGTTCCCTCGTTTGTATCCGCAGGGGTCACCCTGCTTTGCTGCTGCTCTTCCTGAGTGTTTTCAGGGCGCTCACTCACTCACTTTACTGCTGATCTGCAAAACCGCAAATTGAGGTGGAGCTCATTGAGCGCTTACTCACATTCTGTGCTAGCTTCTTTGTTGTGTTGTTCTTATCCAGTCCCCATACAAGCTCCTATCCCACAGGACTTTCAGAGTCCATCCTGACAAAGCCACATGGGCCCTCTTCTTCTAACATCGCAGACTGAGCCTGCTTCACTCTTAGCATCATCTGCTAGCGCTATGTTGAAAGATGAAGCTTTGAAGTGAACCTTTCCAGCTATGCGGCATTGTTCTACACCCCTCGCAGCATCACAGCCAGTGGGTGGCTATGTCCAGAAGGAAGCGGAACAACAGTTGAGATGCCTAAAGGCAAATATTGAATGGAAAAAGACGACTTTCTGCCCCGTACAGTCTGTGGCCTTCCAGATGTAGCACCATCCTAGGACTCCTGCCTCTCCTCTGCTGGCTGTGCCTGACCTGAGCAAATTGATTAGAAAAGCATTTGAGACAATTATGGCCAAAAATCATGTCCTCCAAGAAATACTAACTGCATTGGAAGGGATAGTAGATGGAATCTCATCTCAGCAGCCTGGAAAGTCTGGTAGATAATACGGAGTGACACATGGAGCCTGCCAACTCCAAAGCTTAGGGGCTAGACAAGCAGATGTCTCAACTCTCTAAAGGTCTAATTAAGAGCAACATAATGGGTGATGGAAGACTTGGAAATCTTAACAATCAGGATTCTAGGAGTGCCTGAGGATAGAGGTAACACATACTCCAGCTCCCGTGGAGATTCTGTTACCCACTCTGCATGATGTAGAAACGGATCTGACAGAGAGGAAAAGGGAGCACTTCATTCCCACCCAGACAAAGAAGAAGGCAGTGGAGCCAGAGCAGTAATGATGCCTGAAGCTCAGAGAATTTTGGGTAAGGAAGAAGTAAAATGCAAACAACAAGAATTCTTTCCCACCAGACCTGAGCCCTGCCACGGAAGTCAGAGAAGGGAATTGTATTCCTTTCAGAGAAACCTTTAAGGCAGAGGGAAGCTACAACTGCAGTATGGTTGCCCACTGAACTGGGAGTTATATACAATAAAAAGTCTGCATGTCCTGGGATGCTAAAGCTGTGGAAGAGCTGATGGAGAAGGGGAAGACAGATGCTTATTCTGGCCCAGCAAGTGCAGGAGGAGCGAGGATCTGAAAATCCAACCCGGAGATTTGATTGCTCTCATCTGCTTTCTTTTTTCTCCTATTTTCGTTTGACTTATGAAAAAAGAGCTATTGCTGCTATCAGCAGAGTCTGTTTGCAGAAAGACTCAGAGAGACTGAACTGTTTTACTATACTGGTTAGGACATGGGCATCACTGTCACTAGCTCGTGTTCCCAAGCTTTCCTGTTCTGTACCAGTAACAAGGGCTGAGTTCTGGACACTTCGTTCACGCAGGTTTGGGCCCTGTTTTATTAGTCTGGTCCTCAAGGCGAGCGAGACATGGGCAGGAAATAACAGGGGACTCTCTCTGGAAAAGTGATGTGGCGTATGTAGGAAGTAATCGCCCAGGTGATTAGTAGGAGGGCAGTATGTCGCACAGAAGGGAAGTGCTTGAAATGTAAGACGGTAGCAAGGGAAAAAAATGGTTTGTGGGCTTCACAAGCAGAGGATGATGCATACAAGAGTTACTGCCTAGCATGTGCCAGGCAGCAAACACATGCAAGCATGGAAGAGCCCCAAATACTTCACCATACAGATAACCCCATTGTCACCTCAAAGTTGAAAAGCTGTGGACCAAGAAGATAATTTTGACCCTGTGGTGGCTTTGGGACTACATTCACAATGATCATCTGTGGCACAGCACTGGTAGGATGGTGCCTGCTGAGAGAATACTGCCCTCTGCTCAAGGCATCTCAGTTCTACAATGGAATTAGGAAATGTGAGGATGCTCAGAGAAGAGCCATTACAAAGATAATGACGATGGGGCCAGAGGAGAGGACTGACCTGTGAAGACAGAGGGATACATGTGACTATTTGGCTATGCAACAGCTGAGGAGAGGGGCCAGGAGAACAGTCTACAAATTACTGAAGGATGTAAACATCAAGCAAGGAGAGAAGGAGGGGATGTGGGGTTAGTTATGGGATTAAACTGAGCAAAGGGAAATGGAGGCTGAATATCTGGGAAAAGTGCCTAACGTTGAAGCTCTCAGACTGTCTAACCAATAGACCAGCATTGGCTTGGTGATGAGCTAAATAAACTACCAGGCCTTTTCTGCTTTTGTTATAGCCGTGAAGATCTGTGTGGGTCTCCACTCTGGATCCGGTGCTTGCTTGGCCCTGCTCAGGGAGAGAAAATGTTGTGTTTGGCAGTTTGAAATAAAGAGTTTTGTATTCGTCTTTTAATTTTGTATCACTCTCTGCCATTGAGTTATGTGTGTCTGTGGAAGGTCTCCAACACCTCTATGGGCTGTGCCTCTCTGAAATATTTAAATGTTGTTGGCTGCTTTTGTTTTGACTTTGTGGACAGGACAATCAAAATGCTTCCTCTTTGCCTTCTGAGGGGGTGGGTGGGGGGTAATGTTGGATGGACGTAGTGATTCAAAGTGCTGCATGTGTCGTTCCATCAGTATCAGAGCTGAAGTTAGTAGCTGCCTTTCACTGAGGGACTCACGTATTTCTAGTGAGTATTTTGTATTTATACAAATCATTTTGAAATCGGTGTGTTGTAGCAGGTCTTTCTCTAACGTGAGCTGGAGCTGACTGTAAACAAAATGGGTGTTGTCAGCGTTCTGATGTGCTTCCCAAAAAACGCTAGGAATTGGTGCTAAGTACATATTTACAAAGAGCTAAATAGGTGTCTGCCTGAGACCCTGGAACAGCGCCAAAGTACAGAACTCCTATCTGAGAAACATCTCGGAGCGAGAGCTGGCCTGGCACCATCCCTCACCCAGATCGGGCTGTGAGCAGAAAGCCCCAGACAGGGGCCAGGGTCAGACCCAGCCAAGATTTCTCTGCCCCAAGTTCTCAGGCTTATTAGTAGGCTTATGCATATTCCCTGCTGGTATGTCCCAAACCCCTGATAATGTCCATTGGGTCCAGATGGGCAGAACTTCTGAGTTTCCCATGGACTGGCAAGTGTTCTATTAAAATTAATATAACAGCGTGCTTCTCCATCCTGTTACTTCAAAGTGTCCAAACACCTAACTTGGTGTCTAGCTAAACAGGGCAGAGATGGGGTCCTAGCCCCTTGCTATGACAGTGATGTTAATATTGTTTATACCTCCCTTTCTCCTGCTACATCACAGCCAGCTGAGGCAGCAGCAGGAAGCTAACGATCTTATTACCTGTATGCAAGTGGTTCGCATAACAATAAACAAAACTTCACAGCTCATGGCAGCTCCTCAGCATTTACTCTTATAGACAGGCTGCTGCTTCCTCTCACAGCATCCCCCGCCTCTAAAAAATGTCGTTTTCCATCCCATTCATGCAAGATGTTTTATCAGGCAACCCCAGAAACTGAGGGTGCGTCTACACTGTAGTAAAAGCTGCGGCACCAAGTCTCAGAGCCCTGGTCACGAGACAGGGTGTCACAGAGTCCCCGGGTGATGCTCTGGAACTGCTCCCCACAAAGCCAGTCAGGACAAGAAACTCACACGGCTTCACCTTCCTGGGTCTCTCCTTGGAGCATTCAGCATCCTCTGCCCCTCCATGCGCTTCCCACAGTGAGCCTACCCCAGCAGGGTCCTGGGGAAGCCAGAGGGTCCTGCACCACCACTTTGCAGTCAGACATGACTCTCAGCCAGCCAGTAACACAGAGGTTTATTAGATGACAGGAACAGGGTCTAAAACAGAGCTTGTAGGTACAGAGAACCGGACCCCTCAGCCGGGTCCATTCTGGGCCCCAGCGAGGCAGATAACCCTGTCTGCACTCACTCCTTGTCCCCAGCCAGCTCTAAACTGAAACCCCCTCCAGCCTCTCCTTCTCTGCTGAGTTCCTTTCCTGGGCCAGGAGGTCACCTGACCTCTTTGTTCTCCCACACCTTTAGCATCCCCTTGCAGAGGGGAAGGCCCCGGGCCATTAGTTGCCAGGGGACAGAGGGTCGGCCAGAAACGGAGGCACCCACATGGTATTCAGAGGAAACATTAAGAACAGCCCCACTTCATCACACAGGGCTCCTGGTGTTTGATCTGTGGGGCTACAAAATAGCAGTGTAGGCATTCGAGCTCAAGTTGGAGCTCCAGGCTCTGAGACACGCTCCCCCCATGTGACCTCAGACCCCAGCTCCAGCCTGAATTTCAAGATCTACACTGCAATTTAATAGCCCTGCAGCCTGAGCCAGCTGACCCAGGCCAGCCCCATTGCAGTGTAACATACCTTGAGGCTGGCCATCCCACAAGAGCAACAACTTGAGAATGACAAAGCTCATGGCACGTGAGTCATAAAGGGTGCGTCTACACCACAGTGAAAGACTCGGTTGCTCTGCCACGGCCACTGATGCAGGCTCGTGGGGCTCAATTGCAGAGAGGCATCACCCAGCTTGGCACTCGCATGGACACATTGACAACATATCCTAGGGGAAATTCTAACACGTTGAAACATGGTTAAAAAACCAGTATCTGTTTGTGTAGTGTCTATTCAAAGGAATTCCTGTGAATGTTGGCCATGTCTGAGTTCAGAATAATGTCAGCATTATGGCATGTGCTATAGCTAATCTGTTGCCCTGTGTTTCGCATTCTGAGTGAGAGTGAGCTCTTAAAGCAGGTTCTGTGTCCTAAGGAGAAGAGGAGATGCCTTTTTCCTGTTTCCCATGTGCTGGAAATCCCAACTGCCCCCTGCCCAGGTGCCAAAGCCTCTGGCTCCCCTGACAATGTCTGCGGTGCAGTTATCCGCTGGTAATACAGAGAACTGTGGCAAACTGATAACAGGGGAGCAATCTCCCTGAAGAAAGGGAAAACGCCAGGTGAATGACATCAAAGCTTTGTGTTGCCTGTTTTTAAACATAAAGGAGATATTACACTGTGTGTTTATGATCCCTCACTTAAGCTGATGTCACATGCTATGAAGGTGTGGTAGAAGGCTGTTGAAAAGCGTCTCTGTGGAATCGTTTAAATTTGGATCAGTCCATATGGATTCATGTCAGGAAGGAGGACATCTGATGCCGAATTTGTGCTGCAAATACTCATGGAGAAGTTCAGAGAAAAGAGACAGCAGCTGGGTGTGGTCTTTGTGGGCCTGGAAAAGGCGTATGATTGTGTACCAACAAACCAGCCTGGTGGAGTTTGCAAGAGCCAGTGTGCCAGAAGGTCCTTTTGTATGACCCCGGATATGTACAATGGTGGGACTGGCCAACTAACGGGGGCTACAGGAGAAACTTTCCAGTAAGTACTGGAGCTCAGGTCAGCATTGCGCCCCTTTTAGTTTGTGCCTGTCATGGAGGTGATAAACGAGAAGATAGGAAGGGAGCTAGCTGCTTGGGAACATGCTGTTCACTGAGGACTCAGAGTTACGTGCGGAAGATTGAGAGACCCTACAGGCCAACTTTGAACAGTGGCAACGTAGTTGTGAGTGAGCTGGGCTTAGACTCAAGGCTGGTAAGACAGGCTGTGCTAACTGCAGGAGGAGGACTCACCATAGAGGACATCACAGGCCAATTGCCTAGAAGTATGAAAGTATTTAAATTCTGGGGTCAATGGTTGCTGCTGATGGTGTCCTTCTGAGTGATAGCTGCGTGGTGGGAGCAGACCCCAGTTCTCTGTGGCAAAAGGATACCAATAAAGTTAAAAGGCAAAGTACATAAAGCTGTAATTCAGCCCATCATAATGTACTGAACTGCGACTTGGGCACCCCCAGGAAAGGAAATCAGTATGTCTCCGCAATGGAAATGAGGATGTTGACATGGTCGAGTAGTTGGCACTGTGACAGGAAATGAAATGAGGTTGTAAGGAGCCTAGTGCAGGTTGCTCCAGTTAAGAACCAGTTGGGGGATGTGAGGCTAGGCAATGAGACGCGAGAGCTAGATCGGTAAGCTGGCTCTTGCAGTTATTGTCGATGGAAGACGACCACGGGGGCGACCAGCCTGCGCAACAGGCAGGAGTATGAGCACGAGTGGTGGAAGAAGGCTATAAAAGTCACCCGCCCTCAGTAGGGAAGTGACGAGAGAGGAGCAGAATATCCCAAGAAGTGCCAGAAGGGAAGCTGTGCTGACTACTTCCAGCATTCGTGTATTTAGTCAATAAAAACCTCATAATGTACCTCAGTCTGCTGCAGAGTCTCACTCAGGAGACCAAGTCCTGGAAAACAGGGACCTTGCCAGAAAGTGTTCAGGCCAACGTGTGTGTGACTAAGTGATGGCTTTGACACACATCAGGACAGTGGCAGAGTGAGCCCTGTCCCCAGTTCTTGCGTGTGACCAAACTGCTCAGCACAGGACTTTGTTCCCCCTTTGTGGCGCCAATAGTCCCTGATGTAAGTTAGAGCAGCCTTGGCTTCTCCAGCCTCTACCTAATCAAGGGCCTACTCCAGGATCCCAAGAAGAGCTGGGGCATTGAGACAGTCCTGCCATGCCTCATTTTCCCCAACTACTCCCAGGCCTGCCAAGGGGGAGCGATAGAGCCACTAGACCAGCTCTGTGCAACCCAAGAACTCTGAGGCAGTTCCCATGGGGCCATATTCTCTTGTTTCTGGCCCCATTGCATCGCTGGATCAGGACGGAAATCGACCCCTGGCTGCTAGTGGGTTCTGCCCTCGCCATAATGTTCTCTGCCTGTTGGTTTGTTTCCGTTGTGCTCCTCTTGCTCTTTCACAACTTTTCTAAAGCCTGTCCCGATCTCCTGGTCATAGGCCTTTCCCATGCCCACCGCTCATAGAATCATAGACTATCAGGGTTGGAAGAGACCTCAGAGGTCACCTAGTCCAACCCCCTGCTCAAAGCAGGAACAACACCAAGCTCCATGGACTCCTGACTTCCTGGTTCTTGCATGGCCAGCACATTGTCCCTGACTCGCACAGATGCTACCCCGTCAGTGACTTCTCATACCGCACAGCTCCCAGTCCACATGCCTGTTTCCATATTGGCAGGCGACACAACAGCCACAATTAGAGCAGATGTCTTTGCCAATCAAAAAGCTGATTGATACAGAAAGGACTCAGGCCAGCAAACATCAGCTGGGATAGGGAGGGAGTTTGCATGCAGCAGGCCACCCTGCTATCAGTGGACCATTTACATTTCAGTAAAGAGGGCAGGCAGATTCAGCAGCCACTTCTGACATTTGGTTACAATTCTTCCATTGGTAGTGCAGGTCCTCCTCCTGTATTTCTTCTCTTCTGCTTTCCCATGGTGAGGACTGTCCAGAAGTGGGGAAAGGCAGCCATGCCATCCCTCATTCCCCCTTCCCCAGTCCTGTTGCTCCAGATAGCTTGGCTCATGAGCCAGAATCACTCTCCCAGTTTCCAGGCCAGTGTCAGTGCCCAGGAAGCAGCTGGCATTACAACGGATGGCTGCTGTTTGCCTGGGGGTTGGTTGTTACTCTCTGTTCTCCTCAGTATGGATTGTATTCTTTAAATATTGTTAAAGCACCTTGAGGCTGGGGTGGCAGAAAACATGACTGGCTGGAAGCTTACGAAGAGTTCCTCCTGCCCCTTAGGAAGCTCGGAGGTGGCCTTGAAGCACTCTCGAACCTCAGACTAAGACCTAGGTCAGGTCTAGAAATTGTTCTGGGGAAGTTCTGTGGCCTGTGTTATGCAGAAGGTCAGATTAGGCGATTACAATGGCCCCTGTTGCCCTTGGAATCTCTCAATAGGCCTGGCCCATGGCTCCAGGTGCATGTTGACACATGGGGACAAGGAAAACGTTGTTTCACATTGCACCTGTCCTCCCCCGAGTCCTGCCTGGCTAAGGGACTGAAGCCAGTTGGCCCAGGAGCTGTATCTTTGATCCCCTCTCAGTGTCTGAGGCCTGGTAACTTGCTCCATGAGAACCTTGTCATGGACACTGGAGCGATCAGAAGGTTTTCTGAAAATATTTGTGCTTCCTCTGCTTTCCTTGTGTTATTTACCTGAGTGTTTGATAACCATGTGCTGCTTCTGCCTCCCATCTCCCTCTGTCACCATTAGTCTCACTTTTGTGCCATGCACTTGGTTTAGGGTGCCAGACTGCCACAGGCCACTGGGCTTGTGTGGGAATTCAGGCAAACCAGACTCCTAGGCTGTATTTTCAGTGCAGTCTGAAGAGGCCAGCTCCTGCGGGAGTGTGCATGCTGGGTGCATGCTAGGTGCATAGGCACCTGCTCTGCATGTTTGAGAATGCATATCAGGCCCACAGGTGGATTAGAGGCATTGCTGATTTTTCCAATGGCAGAGCCAGATGAAGTGTGGGAGGAGCAGCATGGTGAGGAGGGCGGTTGGGATGGCATGCTTGTCTCATGCTGGCAGTAGGGTGCCGGGCTGTTTGGTGAAGCTGTCTGTGGGCACTGGCGGTGACACTGCCTGTCGGTTTCTTGCCCTTTCCAGACAACACAGCCGCGGTGCACACGCAGAGAGTGGGATTTAACCGCCAGGAGCAGGACATTTACTTCCTTCCCATTCTGGTGGTGGACAGTGGGCCTCCTGCCCTGAGCAGCACGGGGACTCTGACCATCCGGGTGTGTGGTTGTGACAGCACAGGAGCCATCCAGTCCTGTAACAGCACCGCCTATGTCATGTCAGCAACGCTGAGCCCCGGAGCACTCATTGCACTCTTGGTTTGCATCCTCATCCTGATCGGTGAGTGTCCCAGCCTGCCTCTCTTTAGCCATGCTCTTCCTCTCCTCCCTCCACCCTCCGCTACATCTCGCTTCTCTTTCTGCCATCCTCTTGCATACACATCAGTGAGTGCAGCTGTCTCTGGGCTGGAATGTCCCGCTCCGACAGCAGCTTCTCACCTTTGCCACCTGACCTCTTGATAGTTTTCTGCAGAGCGGGAGTTGCAGTAAATTCACCTGTCCTGCAGGGAGAAGCCTGACAGAGCTGATTTCAGACAGGAACCCCTCCATCCAGAGAAGCCTGCATGGAGCCCATTCCATGCAGGGCCGCCTGGGGGGCGAGGGGAGCGGCAAGTGGGGCAATTTGTCCCAGGCCCCACAGGGGCCCCCACAAGAATTTTTCGGGGCCCCTGGAGTGGGGTCCTTCACTCGCTCCAGGGGCCCTGGAAAACTCTTGCGGGGCCCGGGCTCCTGGAGCTTCTTCCGCTCCGAGTCTTCGGCGGTGGGAGGTCCTTCCGCTTCGGGACCTGCCGCCGAAGTGCCCCGAAGACCTGCAGTGGGAGGTCCTTCCACTCTGGGACCCGCTGCTGAAGTGCCGGGTCTTCGGCGGCTATTTGGCAGTGGGGGCCCCCCGCCACCGAAGACCCCAGACCCCCTGAATCCTCTGGGTGGCCCTGATTCCATGCCAACTCCCAGGCTGGCCTCTGCCAGGGAACAGGCTGAGAGCCTCCAGAACTTGGTTTATGGAAGTGTCCCAAGCCACCTGCAGATGGACCAGCATCCTGCATCACCACATGGTACGCAGGCAAAAGCTGGAGTGTTGTGCTAGCTGTTTTTTTAACACTGGCATCGCAGAGAGCTCCTTATGCAGAGAAAGGACAGTGTTTCTGTTGCAATGGCGCCCAGAGCTGAGCCCTGCCCTGAGTTGCTCACAGTCTAACTGAAGACAAGCAGGGTCCCAAGCACACAGAGGAAGCCAGGGAAGGTAACAGTGACAGGAGGCTTGGACACAGCAAGACATTGTCCAGTGAAAGGCCTTGTGGAGGTGGGTCAGCGTTAAGGTCTAAATAAACAAGGAATATGATTGTTGTCCGAGTCCATGTCATGACTCTGATACATAGGAGCCCCCGTCTCTCCTGTTGGTCAGATTGATCAGTTGTTCCCTCAGTGTTAGGCTCCATGCCTGGGAGTGTCATCGGCTCCTGAGACCTGTTCTGGGGGTGGCAGTGTTTACATTGGGCAGGATGATCCCTCCACACAGCGTTCCTCCTCCCTTGTTTGGGCCGGCTCCTGGGTCTGGGCAGGCACAGACTGGGTTATAGGCAGAAGGAGGCCTGCACACATAGGCCTGTTCGCACATGTCAAGGGAGGAGCTCATGTTTAAAATAACGGAGATGATCAACAGAGTCACTTCCCACCCTGCGGTGTCCCTGCTGGCTGAGCATTGTCAGGGAACTTGCAGGACCCCAGGCGTTGCTGGAAAAGTCTCTCTTTAGAAAACCCTTTCCACAGGGTGCACTTTACATTCGTTTCAAATAGTTGATAATCCAGGACTGATCTGCATCTTGCTGCTCCCACTCTGTGCCATCTGCTCCAGAATCACCCTCCAGCCATTCTGCTGCTGCCATGCCCTGCTCCCCTTTTCCTCCTTGTCTCTCTCAGAACCCATCCTTCCGTCTTTGTTGCACTTTCCCCTCCTGGGGGGTGAGTGCCCTGGTGGCTGTGCAGCACGGAGAATGTGGCTGCCCCAGTTCCCTGGAACACAGCCCAGAGACCAGCACTAGCTCCAGCCTGCACTGTCCCCCACTGGGGACCCAGGGAATGTCATTGCTATGGGCCTGGCCCTCGACTGGCGAACTGGCCAGTGATGCCAATTCCCACCAGCCAAGAGGGCTGCAGCTCTGGCTTTCCCTCCCTGGGGCATGTTCTTCCGCCATGAAGGGCCATTTGAGCGCCATGTCCCTTGCCCTGCACACCAGCCCTGAATGCAGGCAGCACCTTCACTGCCAGAGAGGGAGTCGTTCACGCTCACGCTCTGCCCTCTCCCCTAGTTCGTCTCCCGGGCGTACTGCCCCACTGACGGCTCTTTCCCTCTCCAGTGCTGGTTCTCCTAATCCTCACTCTGAAGCGACACCACAAGAGCCACCTGACATCAGAGGAGGATGAGGACATGAGGGACAATGTCATCAAGTACAATGATGAGGGGGGTGGGGAGCAGGACACTGAGGCCTACGACATGTCGGCCCTACGCAGCCTCTATGACTTCAGTGAGCTCAAAGGCAGCGACGGCGGGGGAGGGCCGGGAGATGGGGGCATGACTAGTAACCTGCCCTCCGAGCTCCATGCCCTCCCACAGTGGTTCCAGAACCCAGACCTGGACTTCTCCATGTTCAGAGACTACATCAGCAGGAAGGTGGATCAGGCAGATGAGGATCTGTCTGTCCCACCATACGACTCGTTCCAAACCTACGCCTTCGAGGGCTCAGACTCCTCTCTCCCGTCCTTGAGCTCCATCAACACCTGGTCCACCAGCTCAGAACAGGACTTCTCCTATCTGAGCAGCTGGGGGCCACACTTCCGGCAGCTGGCGGCTCTCTACACCGGGCGTAAAGGTGAGGAGGAGAGCGAAGAATCCTAGCCACAATTAACCAAAAACCCACAATGAGACGGAGACAATGATTTACGGACTAGGGGATTCTCCAGGCTTCCCATGTCTTCGAGGGCTGCTGCGGAAGCAAGCTCAGGTCAAACAATAAGGACAATATGTCATCTAGATAGCAGAGTCCCTGCACTACACACCCTGGCATGGAAGGAGAGGCATCAAGGACCATTTTGGACAGGGCGAGTGATGGCTTTATGATGTGCTCTTCGTTATCCGCCTCTCATTAGAGGCTCTGTAGCACACACACAGCGAGGCTGAAGTGCCCAAAGGAGCTGTTGTTACCATCCTAATCGCTTTCATAGCAATCTCCATTAAAGCATTCCATGTTAATTTAAGAAAGAGAAAATCTAATTCAAGAAAATTCGGACGGGATTTTCCCCCACAAATTATCATTTAAATCGATCAGTCCAATGAGCCCAGTTAAGGAGAGGAAGAAAGAAAGAGAAGCCTTTTGTTGTCTAAATTGTTTTTGTCACTTGATTCAGAGCATTTGATGTGCTTTGATTTTTAAGAGCTTTCCTTGCAGAACGAAACCAGCTTTTAACTTTTGTTCTGTTTTCTCCCCCTTATATTTACAGACTTTCCTTGTATTTCAGTCCCTCTAGCTGTGGCAAGCTGGTGTTTCTGTGCATAATCCCAGCTGCTTACACTCAGCGGAGCAGTTTACGTTTGCTGAGTTTTGGAGGTCCTGGGTGCTAGTTCCTAGGTCAGGTCCTTTTAAAGAGAGGTTTTTACATTAGGGTCAAACATACTTTGCTTCTGGGCTTGGGTTTCACCTCATGGTTTTTATTAGAATTTTCCTATCCATTTTTGCCATGTATCACAGATATTTGTGTTTATGCCAACATCTACCCCTCCTGCTTAATGCACAGTGAAGTCATTGTTCTGAGGCTCTGGCATCCCAATGATCCCCATGGCAACAAACTGTGATATCCCTAATACAGGATTATGACTGTGGCTGGACTGTGGGCAGTGATGCTGAAATGTGAAGGAGGAAGCTCTCGAGCCCATGTCGTAGAGGTAACAGTAGAGGGAATGCAACGCATCCCTAGAGGACAGCGCTTTGTGTGGGAAGTTCTCAGTCAGCCCCAGGGCCTGATGTCTCATGTTCGTATGGGTTGCTGTGTACACTCTCACAGGCACAGCACTTCAGCCGGCCTGCTGCAGCATCCCCAAATGAGGTAGCCTGGATGGCTGAGGAGGGAGTGAGCCTCCTTGCCCTATTCAGTTCTGGAGCCACAGTCTGCAACCAACAAGAGTGGCAAGTAGTGCCAGCTGCATTTGTGGGTGCGAGGTGGATGCGCTTTCCAGCAGGCACGGGCCTGACAACACTAACGACTCATTTCACCTCAGCCACTGAATGTCAGTCAGTTGATCACAGCCTTTGATGACAAGTCCACCCCAGCTCTGGGAGCAGGCCTTGTGGAGGTGCCAGACACCACGCGCCATCAGCAAAGCCAAGCCACGCTATCCCCCAAACCCAGCTTTTTGTTGTTGCTGTTGTTGCAAGTTTGCCCTAGAGTGAAAGTCCCTTCAGGTTTCCACAGAAACTGCTGGCCGAAGAGTTCTGTTTATATTTCAGGGCGAGCAGGGGGCTTTAGGAAAACTTACCTGACAGTGTGAGCCATCGGTCCCCAAGGGGGTGGTCAAAGTATGAGCACAATGTAGTACCAGGAAACATAGGATGATTAATTCGGAGCTGCCTGGCAAAGAGCAGTGCTGGACGGTGAGAACTGGGGTCAATGAGGTGTAAAGCAGAGGCTGTCCGAATGCCATGGTCCTTGAAATGGCATTTGAGGGACATGCTGGGTATCGCAGGGATGTCTTCAGATCAGTGACATTCTCCGAGTAAATCCCAGCTAACGTTTCGGAGTCCTGTTCAGCAGGGCACACAAGCAGCTTCTTGTGTAGTGCTGGCTACAGCAGCTTATCTGCTGATATGGGAAAAATCAATGTTGTAATTGATACATAACTGATAAGGCCTGCCAAGGCTTGTCATAGTCATTGGGTTTGTCCCCTTAGCCTAGCCATAGTGTTTTCTATCCCAGTTGCCAATTCTTTGGAGACCGTATTTGAATATAAATGTATGTGCATGTTCATTTCATATTGTGTTCTGTTTTCCAGTAGCTTGTATTGCTCTGAGCTGCAGAGAAAGCCCCATGCTGTGGTATGGAGGGGGCTAGAAGGACATGTTAGAAAAATAATAGTCTCTGCCTGTTGTTCCTGCAACAACAGGTTCCCCCTCCCCTGGTGCAGCCACTCAAGGCTCACATGCTATTGAGCATCTGAGTCCCCAGCTCAGGTGTTTTTGGGAGACTCCCAAGCCAGCCGGAATTCAGCATTTAAACTTTGAACAAGCAGAGTTGCTCATCTCTCTGGGTCTCAGTATGGCTACAAAGGCTGGAGGAGCTGCCCCTATCTTGGTATCTGTGCAAGTCTCTCATGTCCTGGATGCCACACATTGTCTTGTTAGTCCTTTACTGTGATTTTTCCCCACTGATTTTAGAGAAGCAGCCAGATAAATGGCCTGTTTTGTTTACCAGGCAGTCAGACAGGCTTTACTCGGTAGCTGTTCCTCCTGCCCCCAAAGCATCGCCTTTGAGCACGCTCAGTCACTCCCAGACAATGCCACCAATCCAGGAGTAAGAGAATGGAGAAAGGCCTCTCTTTCCTCAGGAACTTTTTTGTGTTTTCCCTCTGGGACAATGAACCACTCTGCCCAATCCCCTGCTGAACTGGTCTTTGCTTTAGGAAGGGCCTCATGCAATTGCCAGGGATTGTCTAAGCAGAGGATGCAGTTTTACAGGGTATGTATTCTGAATTACCAAACTGGCTTCCACTTATGCATCCTGAACCAGCCAACCCCTCCCCAACACACACAACCTCTTCTGCATTTTTATTTTTAATTCCATCTGAAAATGCAATGGTCTGGAGCAGCCCAGCTCAGCTCCTGTCTGGTATCAGGTTGGGAGGTGCCCAGGCAACCCTGCTGGCTTCACTCCCACACCACACCGTGCTCATGAGCACCCCCTACAGGAAGGAGCTGGCAGACTGTTTGGGTGTTTGATGGCGTCACTTTGCTTTTTTCCCTCTATCCAAACAAAATCAGGAGGTTGATTTTCTCATCCTTGTTATATTGTCAAGGTCTTTTTAGAACCTGGAAATAAATTATTTCCTTGTCATCTAGCCCAAGTCTGATTTAGTTTATCTTGTTTCGTTTCCTTTTCTTGTACGGTATTTTTAATGTGGTCTTAGTAAATGACAGTTCTTCTTCGAGTGATTGCTCATATCCATTCCAGTTAGGTGTACGCGCCGCGCGTGCACATTCGTCGGAAAACTTTTACCCTAGCCACTCAGTGGGCCGGCAGGTCGCCCCCTAGAGTGGCGCCACCATGGCGCTCCATATATACTCCTGCCGGCCCACCCGCTCCTCAGTTCCTTCTTACCGCCCGTGTCGGTCGTTGGAACAGTGGAGCGCGGCTTAGCTGACCTCCACTTCCCTAGCTACTCGTTTTCTCGTATATAATTATGCAGTTATAACACTTTTATATATATATATTTGTATGGTTATACGTTTTTCCTTTGCTAACATGGTTAGTTTAGTTAGCGGGGTTCAGGAAGTAGCCCTTCCATGAGCCCAGTGCCGGAGCCATGCATGGCTCACCAGATTTTCAAAAGGGGCCCGGCTTACCAGAAGCCGCGGCCGAAGAGAGATCTACATGACTCCTGTTTGAAGAATCACACTTGACAGATAAGTGCCCCATTTGCAAGGCTTTTAAGCCGAGAACAAAAAGGTGCGGGACTTTCACTTGCCCCTCCACCTTGGACGCGGAGCGATGTTCAAGCGGCGGGCAGAAGCGCCTCCTCGGCACCGGACCCCGCCGGTACCACCAGGGCCTTCCGGCACCGACCGTCGCCGGCACCGATGTCGACTCGGCACCGTTCCCTTCTTCCGAGGTCGAGAGAGTCTACGATTTCTGCTGGTGCCTGGCGGCTCCCCGGCACGCGCCGTGGTTGAGCCCCCTGCTCCCGCTACTTCCGTGCCACCTGCATCGCAGCCAGAGAGCTCGCCTCAGTTGCGTTATCCGGCCTGCAGAGGCACCGATGACTTCGGCTCCGTCGATTCCAGTCCCCCAGGACCGGGGAATCCGGTGCCTGGCAGCTCCCCGGCTCGCGCCGTGGTAGAGCTTACTGCTCCTGCTGCTTCTGTGTCAGCTGCACCACAGCTAGACAGCTCGTCTAAGATGGCTCGCCCGGCGCCGACGACGTCGGCACCGTCGATCCCGGTCCCACGAGGGCCGTAGAATCCGGTGCCTGACGGCTCCCCGGCACGCGCCGTGGTTGAGCGTATTGCTCCTGCTGCTTCCGTGCCAGCGGCACCGCAGCCAGAGAGCTCGTCTAGTCGGATCGCCATGCGCTGACACCTACTACGGCACCGATGACGTCGTCACCGTCGATCCCGGTCCCATAAGGGCCGTAGAATCCGGTGCCTGACGGCTCCCCGGCACGCGCCGTGGTTGAGCGTATTGCTCCTGCTGCTTCCGTGCCAGCGGCACCGCAGCCAGAGAGCTCGTCTAGTCGGATCGCCCGGCGCCGACGCCTGCTACGGCACCGATGACGTCGTCACCGTCGATCCCGGTCCCACAAGGGCCGTGGAATCCGGTGCCTGACGGCTCCCCGGCACGCGCCGTGGTTGAGCGTTTGCTCCGGCTGCTTCCGTGCCAACGGCACCGCAGCCTGAGGGCTCGTCTACGTCGGATCGCCCGGCACCGACACCTGCTGCGGCACCGATGGCGTCGGCACCGTCGATCCCGGTCCCACACGGGCCGTAGAATCCGGTGCCTGACGGCTCCCCGGCACGCGCCGTGGTTGAGCGTATTGCTCCGGCTGCTTCCGTGCCAACGGCACCGCAGCCAGAGCTCGTCTACGTCGGATCGCCCGGCACCGACACCTGCTGCGGCACCGATGACGTCGGCACCGTCGATCCCGGTCCCGCAAGGGCCATAGTATCCGGTGCCTGACGGCTCCCCGGCACGCGCCGTGGTTGAGCGTATTGCTCCGGCTGCTTCCGTGCCAACGGCACCGCAGCCAGAGCTCGTCTACGTCGGATCGCCCGGCACCGACACCTGCTGCGGCACCGATGGCGTCGGCACCGTCGATCCCGGTCCCACACGGGCCGTAGAATCCGGTGCCTGACGGCTCCCCGGCACGCGCCGTGGTTGAGCGTATTGCTCCGGCTGCTTCCGTGCCAACGGCACCGCAGCCAGAGCTCGTCTACGTTGGATCGCCCGGCACCGACACCTGCTTCGGCACCGTCGATCCCGGTCCCGCACGGGCCGTAGAATCCGGTGTCCGACGGCTCCCCGGCACGCGCCGTGGTTGAGCGTATTACTCCCGCTGCTTCAGTGCTGACGGCACCCCAGCCAGACGGCTTATCTAACTCGGTTCTCCCGGCACCGGCACCTACCGAAGCTCTGATGACCTCGGTACCATGGATCCCGGCCCCACGAGGGCCGTCGAATCCGGTGCCTGACAGCTCCCCAGTACGCACTGTGGTTGAGCCTGCTGTTCCCTGCGCGCCGGAGATGTTACCAACGGCGAGGGCTCTCAGTGCCATGACGGAGTCAGTGCTGCCTGACCCGGGCACCGCCGGTACGGGTAATACAGTCTCTTCAAGGGACTGTCCCCTGTCAGTACAGCAGAACGGCACCGTCTATGATCACGGTCCCGCAGACGCGCCAAGTCCTGTCGGCACACCGGACACCACTGGCAGTCCCGGTACTGTTTTCCTCGGTACGGGTCACACTCACTGCACCGGTCGGTATCCCGTTCGCCGACCCGCTATCGGCACCGTTCCGACATCTGGCACCGGGGCAGGTACCTTGACTCCTGTAGCTCTTCTCCGAGCCTCGAGATCTCGGTCGACCTCCCGACACCGTTCTGGTTGCGGGTCTGGATCTCGTTCCAGGTACCGATACGCCTCCCGATGCCGGTCCCCGGTGCCGAGTTGGGCAAGGTCCGAGTGAGTCAGGGACTCGGCCCGTGCCCTCTTTTAGTACCTCCATGGCCGTCCGGACACGCATCCGTGTCACCCCATATGCGCGGATTTTATGCTCAGGACCACGATCCTGATATCATGGCCAGCGGGCGCCAGCCCCGAAGCGGAAAGAGCCTTGGCGAATGCAAGGTGTATTCTGCAGGGGCCCTGCACCTCTGGGGTGCGAAGCAACAAGCCTTGCTTAGCTGCGATACTTATAGCACCTGGGTGGAGGAGTTTCTCCCTCGAACCTCCCACCTAGAGTTCGCTGCCGTCTTGGAGGACGGGGGAAAGGATTTACCCTTTGTTGGTAAAGGCATCTTCGCGGCAGAGACAGCCCCAGACTGCGAAGCCTGCTGGACAATAGGGTCCTAATGCGTCTCAGCATGTATACGCCTGCGACCAAACGCAGGCCTTTATGGCCCCAGCCGCCATACTCTGTGCCTAGCCAGAGGCAGAACTCTGGAAAACGGCAAGGCCAAGGTGGTCGCAGACAAACGTCAGGCCCCCTAAAAAGCCAAAGTCGAGGTCCCTCGCAATTACCACTGGGACCAAAGACGGACCTTCCAAGGTTCACCGGAGGGCGGTGTACCAGTCGCAGGACGGGATCCTGATCCCGCTTTCTCCTGGCATGGCCCCAGTTACTTTTAGGTCGCTGGGTCCTGCGCACGATGGAGCATAGGTACCACCTTAAAATTGCTCCAGCCCTGTCCCCCTTCAGCGGACAAAAGGGGCTAGCGGTTTTACTCCCGTTATGCCCTAGTCCCCCACTCGACCACAGGTCAGACCTTCCTGGTCCTGCATGGACTCAACCGGTTTGGGATAAGGTTGAAGTTCTGCATGGTATCCCTGGGAACCATTATTCCATCCTTGCCTCCGGGGGGCTACTATGCCGCCCTGGATAGGAAGGACGCGTACTTTTGCAATGCCATCTTCCCTCCGCATGGGAGATGCCTCCGCTTTATAGCCAGCGGTGAATACTCCCGGTTTACGGCCATAGTCGCCGCCTACCGTAGCTATGTCGGATATGCGTTTTTCCGTATTGGGACGATTCGCTTATCCGAGGAGACTCTGACACACAACCCACTCAGCCGTGGGCATCGTCACGGTCTTATTCACAGATCAAGGCCTGATGATTACTATAGAGCAATCCACTCTGGTTCCCACGCAGAGGTTGGGCTTCCTAGGGGCTATCTTGGTCTCCTGCCTAGCCGGAGCCTGCTTATCGCAACTGCGGTTTTAGGCGATGGCATCAATCATCTGAGGTCTGAAGGCTTTCCCAACGACCTCAGCTCGTTCTTGTCTCAGTCTCCTGGGTCCATGGTTGCCCGCAAGTTTGTAACCAAACACGCCAAGCTCCGCCTCCGTCCTCTCCAAGTCTGGCCCACCTCGGCGTACCGCTTGGACAGGGAGCCAATGGTCATGGTAGTCACCGTTCCCTCGAACGCCTTAGGCTCCCTAGAGTGGTGGCTAACCCCCTCCTTGGTGTGGACAGGATGCGGTTTCATCCGCCCCAGCCCTCACTGCCCCTGACGGCGGACGCATCATCTCTCTGCTCGGGTGCTCATGGTCACCTCCGAGCTTAAGGCCTTCGGTCTTCTAGAGAGCTGGCATTCCTCATTAATGCCCCAAAAATCAGAGTAGTCCGCCTGGCGTGCCAGGGGTTCCAGCGGCAGCTGCGAGGCCGTTGTATCTCGGTGTTTACAGCCAACACAATGGCCAGGTGCTTCATAAGCATTCAGGGGGGACATAGTCCTCCCCCCTTTTTTGTCAGGAGGCCATCCATTTCCGGGTCTTTTGCATGGCCCGCTCGATGGAGCTGGCGACGTCCTTTCTCCCAGGCGTTCGGAACGTCTTATCTCTTTGACTCAGCAGGTCTTTCCTGTCTTACGAGTCATCACTCTGCCCCATGTGAGGCGTCCCGCTTTCCGGAAGTGGAAATGGTTTCTCACACAGACCTGTTCGCTCACCGCGAGTGCAGGAAATGCCAGGTGTCCTGCTCCTTCCAAGGTCTCTCCTCGGAATCGATCTTGGACGCATTCCTGATACCGTGGAACGGCCAACTGCATTATGCCTTCCCGCTGTTCCCACTGGTTCGTTACGTCCTGCTCAAATTCCGCAGGGGCGGAGCGTGCGTCATCATGATCACTCCAGAGTGGTCCAGGCAGCACTGACATACCACGTTGCTCGGCCTGTCAGCCCAGACCTCATCACTCAGGGCAATGACAGGCTTCGTCACTCGGACCTGCAGCCTCTTCGCCTCACGGTGGCTCCTGCGTACCTGAGTTGGGGTGACAGGCAGCCTTCCACCTGGTCAACGTACCGAGCCAGGTGGAAGCGTTTCCTTTACAGCTGCAGTACGCTCGATCTTGCTCCTGCTGAGGTCTCGATCCCCTCTTTCTGGCATGCCTCTGGCCTTTAGCGGCAGGATCTGGCGGTATCATCGCTGAGGATACGCTCAGCAGCCGTCCCTACCTTCCAGCAGGCTAAGATGGACGTTCAGTGTCCCACGCTCTATGGGTTCGAGGTCCCTCAAGGGCTTGGAGCGCTTGCACCCTCGGGTGCGCCGCCCAGCCCCGCCCTGGGGCCTCAACCTAGTCTTGGCCAGACGGGTCTCTGAGATCAGAGCTCTTACGAAGGTTCCACAAAGACAAGGTGCAGTTGTGACCGCACCCGGCTTTCCTCCCTAAGGTGTTTTGGCCTTTCATGTTACCCACAGCTCAACGCAATGGGCATAACCTTTGCACTCCTTGGACATCTGTGGAGTGCTCGCATTATCTTGTGCTGACTGAATCATTTCCTAAGGTGCCCCAGCTCTGCCCCGGTAGCGGGCCAAAGGGAGGGCTTGCTTGTTTTCCTCTCAGAGGATCTCATCTTGGGTGATGGCGGACATCCCCACTTGTTCTGATTTGGCTCATATTTCACCAAGCCACATCACCGTGCATTCTACCAGGGCTCAGGCTTCATCTGCCGCCTTGCTGGCTCGTGTTTCTACCCACGAGACCTGTCGCGAAGCTCCATTGGTCCTCGGTCCTTACCTTTGCTTCGCAGTATGCCCTGGTTCAGCAGTCAAGGGAGGCTGTAGCCTCTGGCTCGGCAGTTTTATTCTGCCATATTTCACTCCGACCCCACCGCCTTTGTAAGGCTTGGGATTCACCTAACTGGAATGGATATGAGCAATCACTCGAAGAAGAAAAGACGGTTACTCACCTTTGTAACTGTTGTTCTTCGAGATGTGTTGCTCATATCCATTCCGCACCCGCCCTCCTTCCCCACTGTCGGAGTAGCCGGCAAGAAGGAACTGAGGAGCGGGTGGGCCGGCAGGAGTATATATGGAGCGCCATGGTGGCGCCACTCTAGGGGGCGACCTGCCGGCCCACTGAGTGGCTAGGGTAAAAGTTTTCCGACGAATGTGCACGCGCGGCGCGTACACCTAACTGGAATGGATATGAGCAACACATCTCGAAGAACAACAGTTACAAAGGTGAGTAACCGTCTTCTCACCAAGGGGGGCAGGGCACCCAGCAAGCAGGAGAGAAATCCTGTCATGCAAACTATGGACACACCAAGCCCAGGCCATGCTGCAGCAGAGAGCAGTCTGCAGAATCAGTTTGCTCTCTCTACAGATTCCCAGCGACAGGCCATTGCTTGACTGGATATTTCCAGCTTTTTATTAAAATGCTCCTCAGAAAAAGTTTCTCCCAGAAAAAGGTCGAGTGATGATGATAAAATGCACCTGTCTCACTCCAGCTTTTTGGGAGGAGGAAGCCCTGTTGCATTGGAGTGACAGCAGGTATTCAGCGTGTGTTGTGAATAGCCTATAGCGCACGTCTGTCGGCCTTGCTGCTCCACAGGAGCCACTGTGACACCGGGAGACAATGAATGGTCTGTTGCTTCATGGAGTGCATTTCCACTGGGCCGCCTGCTTGTCCTTGGAGTAATTTATTCTTTCACTTTTTGAGCCTCAGAGACAAATGTGCATGTTTGTACTTCTGACCTGGCTGTGGGCACAAGCCAGCAATTGAGTGTACAGGGACGTGATTTCCACCTGCAATTGGTTTTGTGAGTGCACGCAAGGGGGCCCACGTTTTGAAGTTGCCAGTTGTGCCTGCAGTGGAGCATGTGGACCATTTCCCCTCTGTTCTGTGTACTGCACTATGCCTCCTTTGCTTGCCTGGCCATGTGCATGAGCCGCTTTGGGGTGAAACGTGGCACGTAAGTACTAGGTATTATTACTACGTTGCACCCGAGGTATTGGAGCAGGATGGATCTGTGCAGCCATGGAGATGCATGTATCATTTTCACCATCAGAGCTCAGTGGATGAGCTTCCCAGGCGCCATCCAGCTGGGCCAGCTCCAGGCACCAGCGCAGGAAGGAGGTGTCTGGGGCGGCCAACGGAAAGGAGTGCCATGTCCGGCTCTTCAGCCGCAGTTCGGTGGCAGGTCCCTCAGTCCCTCTCGGAGGGAAGGACCTGCCGCTGAATTGCCACCGAAGAATGAAGCGGCAGTGGTAGAGCTGCTGCCGAAGTGCCGCCGATCGTGGCTTTTTTTTTTTTTTTTGCGCCACTTGGGGCAGCAAAAATGCTGGAGCCGGCCCTGCCATCCAGAGGTGAGTTTGTTTGGAAAGTTTGAGCAAAATCCTTCTGCTGTGCCTGAGCAATGAGAGAGTGTGGAACTGAAGCACCTTGCTGTGTCCGCCGCAACAGGTTCCTGCCCCCCTGTCGCAGGCACTTGGCATGAAAAAAACCGCTGTTTTTGTTCCTCAGAAAAAGGTTGAGTTTTCTGTCTTAATTTGAACAAATGATGACAACACAGTGTGCCCTGCACTGGTGCAGGAAGGACACCCCTAAAATGCTGAATGTGTAAAAATTCCACCATTGGCACCTGACCATGCAAAGGAATTCACCTGTGCAGAGTCCCAGTGAGATTCTACAGAGACAGATGGGTCCAAGCAGAGGATCTCTGTAAGATCAGAACCTAAAAATGTCTGAGGTGGGGCTGGGGATGAGGGGTTGGGGGTACAGGAGGGGGCTCTGGGCTGGGATCAAGGGTTTCAGAGGGCAGGAGGGGGATCAGGAATGCAGGTTCCGGGCGGTGCCTACCGCATGCAGCTCCT
This sequence comes from Gopherus evgoodei, assembly GCF_007399415.2. NCBI lineage: Eukaryota > Metazoa > Chordata > Testudines > Testudinidae > Gopherus > Gopherus evgoodei. The sequence continues at coordinate 525,296 of NC_044335.1, forward strand.
GGAAGCGTGTCCATCCTCCAGCTCCGAGGTGCAACCAGGTGGCTCTGCACGCTGCCCTATCCGCAGGCGCCACCCCTGCAGCTCCCACTGGCTGGGAAACATGGCCAATGGGAGTTGCGGGGGCGGCACCCGCTGACAGGGCAGCGCGCAGAGCCACCTGGACATACCTCCGTGTACTACATAGGAGTCAGAGGGGGGTCATGCCGGCTGCTTCCTGGGAGCCGCCCAGAGCAGGGCAGGCCCCCGACGCTGCTCCCTGGCTGGAGCAGGGCAAACCCCCAACCTCACTCCCTGGCGGGAGCTGAGGGTCACATTAAATGGTCTGATGGGTTGGATGTGACCCGCGGGCCATAGTTTGCCCACCCCTGAAATACAGTGTATACTGTTCTTCAGCGCTCCCTCACCCCGACTTTCTAGTCCTTCCCTTTCACACAGAGTCTTTGGGGCCTGGGCCCTTGACCGATCAGGGTCTTCCCCTGCTGGTTTCTCCATGAAAGTGGAGCCCCTGTTGTTGTCACATCTTCTTGGAGAGGGTAGGGGGGCCCAGACCCCCACCTGCTCCACCGGACTGTGGTCCAAGGCCCAGAGGTGGCCAGCTATCCTCTGCACCATGGAATGCTAAGCAGCTGCTCTCCGGGACCCCTTCCTACCCAAGTCTCCTTTTTACCCACAGAGTAAGTCCAAGAATCTCAAATCAAGAATCTCAAATCAGTCACCTGCCTCTCCTTGTAGATTTGCTAAGGTCTTTGTGGTCCAGTCTCAGTCAATGAGTTCATGGGCAGCCCTTTGCCCCCACCCCACCAGGTCAGAGCAACAAATCGCTCCCTTCCAGGGCCTTTTAAACCCTACTTCCAACTTGTGCAGGCTTTCCAGGTGTGGCTGCACCTGGTGGGGCCGCCTGGACCCAGAACTGTTTCCTAACCCCTTGTTCTCCAGCGTGGGGTTTGTACACCCCATCACACACACACACACACCCGGCATCATAGAAATGCTGCTGTATTCATTTATTAGCTGGGGCAGAACTGTCCGGGTCTTTTTAAAGGGCTGTTTTACACTGAAATGGTGCAGATAGATGATGGTTCATTTTGGTTCAGGATAAATCCAACAGCAGTGCTTTTATTAGCACCAGAGATTAGGGCGTGAGCAGCAAGCTGGTGGCAGGTGAGCTCGACCTTTTCACACTAGGTCCAGCAAAGAGAGCACCTGCCTGCAGTGAGGGGATGCAACAGTCAGATCTTCATAAAAAGTCTGATGCAACACACAGCAACTGGACGGCCCACAGAGAGAGAATGCATTAAATTCTGTGGTGGCATCTATATAGGTCACCAGATAACGTGGGTAGAAATTAAACCTCCCCATAAAATTGCTCCCATTTAAAGACACCATAGGGGAAAAGCCCCTGTCTGTGTACAGCTTCAGCTCAGCATTTCAAGTTGCATCCGAACCAAAGATGGAGCAAGTAGGAAACAGAATCACAAACAAGTGTGATGCCATTAGTGGAACAGGAATCCAAAGAGGGAAGATCATGCAGGATGCCCTGGTGGTTAAGGCACTCGGCTGAGCTTGGGAGAGCGGGGTTCAGTTCCTGGCCAATGAATTCGTGTGTGACTTTGCCAGTCACTGATTCTCACTGGGCCCAGAGCCTGTCTGTACGATGGGGTGTAAATCTCCTGCCTTTGTCTGCTTTGATAGTAATCTCTGTGTCAAGCATTCTCATTGTGTGTCTGCAGTACCCAGCATGACGGGGCCCTGATCTCGGTCGGGGTCTGGGCAGTGCCCGCCATGACGGGGCCCTGATCTCGGTCGGGGTCTGGGCAGCGCCCGGCACAGCGGGGACGTGATCTCGGTCGGGGTCTGGGCAGCGCCCGGCACAGCGGGGACGTGATCTCGGTCGGGGTCTGGGCAGCGCCCGGCACAGCGGGGCCCTGATCTTGGTCGGGGTCTGGGCAGCGCCCGGCACAGCGGGGACGTGATCTTGGTCGGGGTCTGGGCAGCGCCCGGCACAGCGGGGACGTGATCTCGGTCGGGGTCTGGGCAGCGCCCGGCACAGCGGGGACATGATCTCGGTCGGGGTCTGGGCAGTGCCCGCCATGACGGGGCCCTGATTTCGGTCGGGGTCTGGGCAGTGCCCGCCATGACGGGGCCCTGATCTCGGTCGGGGTCTGGGCAGCGCCCGGCACAGCGGGGCCCTGATCTCGGTCGGGGTCTGGGCAGCGCCCGGCACAGCGGGGACGTGATCTCGGTCGGGGTCTGAGCAGCGCCCGGCACAGCGGGGATGTGATCTCGGTCAGGGTCTGGGCAGCACCCGGCACAGCGGGGATGTGATCTCAGTCGGGGTCTGGGCAGCGCCCGGCACAGCGGGGCCCTGATCTCGGTCGGGGTCTGGGCAGCGCCCGGCACAGCGGGGACGTGATCTCAGTCGGGGTCTGAGCAGCGCCCGGCACAGCGGGGCCCTGATCTCGGTCGGGGTCTGGGCAGCGCCCGGCACAGCGGGGACGTGATCTCGGTCGGGGTCTGGGCAGCGCCCGGCACAGCGGGGACATGATCTCGGTCGGGGTCTGGGCAGTGCCCGCCATGACGGGGCCCTGATCTCGGTCGGGGTCTGGGCAGTGCCCGCCATGACGGGGCCCTGATCTCGGTCGGGGTCTGGGCAGCGCCCGGCACAGCGGGGCCCTGATCTCGGTCGGGGTCTGGGCAGCGCCCGGCACAGCGGGGACGTGATCTCGGTCGGGGTCTGGGCAGCGCCCGGCACAGCGGGGATGTGATCTCGGTCAGGGTCTGGGCAGCACCCGGCACAGCGGGGATGTGATCTCGGTCGGGGTCTGGGCAGCGCCCGGCACAGCGGGGCCCTGATCTCGGTCGGGGTCTGGGCAGCGCCCGGCACAGCGGGGACGTGATCTCAGTCGGGGTCTGGGCAGCGCCCGGCACAGCGGGGCCCTGATCTCGGTCGGGGTCTGGGCAGCGCCCGGCACAGCGGGGACGTGATCTCGGTCGGGGTCTGGGCAGCGCCCGGCACAGCGGGGACGTGATCTCGGTCGGGGTCTGGGCAGCGCCCGGCACAGCGGGGACATGATCTCGGTCGGGGTCTGGGCAGTGCCCGCCATGACGGGGCCCTGATCTCGGTCGGGGTCTGGGCAGTGCCCGCCATGACGGGGCCCTGATCTCAGGTCGGGGTCTGGGCAGCTGCCCGCACATGACGGGGCCCTGATCTCGGTCGGGGTCTGGGCAGCGCCCGGCACAGCGGGGACGTGATCTCGGTCGGGGTCTGGGCAGCGCCCGGCACAGCGGGGATGTGATCTCGGTCAGGGTCTGGGCAGCACCCGGCACAGCGGGGATGTGATCTCAGTCAGGGGTCTGGGCAGCAGCCCGGCACAGTGGGGATGTGATCTCGGTCGGGGTCTGGGCAGCGCCCGGCACAGCGGGGCCCTGATCTCGGTCGGGGTCTGGGCAGCGCCCGGCACAGCGGGGACGTGATCTCGGTCGGGGTCTGAGCAGCGCCCGGCACAGCGGGGACGTGATCTCAGTCGGGGTCTGAGCAGCGCCCGGCACAGCGGGGACGTGATCTCGGTCGGGGTCTGGGCAGCGCCCGGCACAGCGGGGACGTGATCTCGGTCGGGGTCTGGGCAGCGCCCGGCACAGCGGGGACATGATCTCGGTCGGGGTCTGGGCAGTGCCCGCCATGACGGGGCCCTGATCTCGGTCGGGGTCTGGGCAGTGCCCGCCATGACGGGGCCCTGATCTCGGTCGGGGTCTGGGCAGCGCCCGGCACAGCGGGGCCCTGATCTCGGTCGGGGTCTGGGCAGCGCCCGGCACAGCGGGGACGTGATCTCGGTCGGGGTCTGAGCAGCGCCCGGCACAGCGGGGATGTGATCTCGGTCAGGGTCTGGGCAGCACCCGGCACAGCGGGGATGTGATCTCAGTCGGGGTCTGGGCAGCGCCCGGCACAGTGGGGATGTGATCTCGGTCGGGGTCTGGGCAGCGCCCGGCACAGCGGGGCCCTGATCTCGGTCGGGGTCTGGGCAGCGCCCGGCACAGCGGGGACGTGATCTCAGTCGGGGTCTGAGCAGCGCCCGGCACAGCGGGGACGTGATCTCGGTCGGGGTCTGGGCAGCGCCCGGCACAGCGGGGACGTGATCTCGGTCGGGGTCTGGGCAGCGCCCGGCACAGCGGGGACGTGATCTCGGTCGGGGTCTGGGCAGCGCCCGGCACAGTGGGGACGTGATCTCGGTCGGGGTCTGGGCAGCGCCCGGCACAGCGAGGCCCTGATCTCGGTCGGGGTCTGGGCAGCGCCCGGCACAGCGGGGACCTGATCTCGGTCAGGGTCAGAGTCTGGGCCTGGCGCAGTGGGGGTCTGATCTCGGTAAGGGGCTGCAAGGAGAAAAATATGTCCTGGCTTCCATAGTGACTGATACATGAGTCCAGTGAGAACTTGGTACTTTCTCTGAGTCCCCCGAAATGAAGCACAAGCCATCATCCCTGACTGGCCAATTCCTCCAGACCTGCAGAGAGGTTGCAGCTTGCTCTGATGCCACAAGAGAGATGTATCTTCCCCTCCAGTGCAAGTAGGTCTGGATAGACTCCAGCCCAGAGCAGAGCCCCACCAGGCAAAGGGCATTGGACACCTGAACATAGTCCAGAACTATTTGTAGTCTAAATCCTTCCATTCTGGCCTGATCATTTCCAGAGTTACCTCTTGCCTAGGAGGAGCCAGGTGCAATCCGCACTGTTCATTCTCAGTAATTCAGCTTGGCCACAAACATACCAGGTGCCTGGCAGACTCAGCCCCCAAGTCCCTGCTCTGAAACAATCTCTCATTGGATCTGGTAGGATCATTCATTCATGTGACCCTTTTACTCTCCAGTCATCCCCCACCATCTTGTTCCCAAGATCATCCACTTCCTGATGGACGTTTAAGACAGCAGATAGCACGACGCTTAACCAAAGAAGGGATTCCAGGATGTGCCAGGAACAGGTACGTGCACCTTGCTCACCTTAGGCGATAGGATGGCCCCAGTGGATGCATCACAAATTTGCACTTGCCGTTATGGTGATTGCATGTGCAACAATCAGACTATACTGGGCATTTGTCCATGCAGCACTGGTAACGGCACAATCGCAGCAAATGTTGGAGCACATTAGGCTCCCAGCTGCACGTGTGCACAGTTACAGACTTGGTGGCCGATTCCTATGTCTTGCACAGAGCTATGGATGTTTCCTACATGCCATCCTGTCTCTTGTGTTTAACCGAGGCGCTTAGCTGTAAGGGGCTTCACATCCTGGATGCAGGACTCCCAGAAGCCAGTTTCAGCTGCCAGCACAGAAACAGGCCCAGGCCAAGACACGTGCAGAGGATTTTGTTTTTGACATTGTGGATGAATAAGCAGAACATCAAATTCCCAGCAAGATACCAGACCCTCTGCTTGCAAAAGGAGGAGCTGTGATTCCAACACCACAGCTGAGGTGCACCCTGGGCTCTCATGCCAGCCCTCCTCCCACAATACAGGCCAGGCTTGGAAGATTCTACACTGGTTTCCTCTCATCTTTTTTTTATTTCTTCTTGCTTGGACAATTCAACAGCAGTGAGACTCCTGGCGGAGGGCGGAGGGTCTTCAAGAGAAGCCTTATTTCCTTCTCATTTGACTATTTTCATAGACTGACGCTTCACCAGAGCCCAAACCTGCCCCTCCTCTGGGGCTAGCGACGCGAGGCAGCTGACTTTGCTAAAAACGGGGAGTGTGAAGTGCTCCTCAAACTCTGCAGTGTTTTCTAGATGTCAGAGGGCAGCGCCCTCACAAAGGGCCAGTCAGTCTCCAGTGCACAGACAATACCCAGGGCCAGTATCAGACTGGGCCTATGCTACCCCCTAAAATAGCCAAAAATGTCAGTTTCTGCAAATCCCGGGAGTGCCTGCAGAGTGGGGCATGGTGTGTGTGTGTTTAGAGTGGGGAATTGTGTGTGTGTGTGTGTGTGTGTGTGTGTGTGTGTGTGTGTGTGTGTGTGTGTGTGTGTGTAGAGCAGGGAATTATTTGCATGTGTGTAGAGAGGGGAATTTGTGTGGGTGCATGCAGAGTGGGTATCTCTGAAGATCCAAATTCCTGTGCACGCTCATAGTCCGAAGGGTGTTTGAAAATCAAGCTGCTGTTGTCACCATTCTGGTAACTCTGAAACACTCGTTTTTTTGACCTGTCTTGAAGGAAGCCTGTGGCGGCCCTGCTTCTCAGCTGAGGTAATGCCTCGCAGCTCCACTGATGCCGACTTTATTTGAAGCCTGTTTTGTCGAAGACTGGTAGATGTTCTGCTGCACTGGCTCCAGTGGAGCTGCAGCTGATTGATGGACACCAGCTGGGGATCTGGCCCCATTGGCTCCAGTGGAGCTGAGGCTGATGGACGCCAGCTGGGGATCTGGCCCCATTGGCTCGCTGCGGCCGACTTGCCCCAGTTGGGGCTCTGCCCCTTTCCCATTTTTGAATGCGGTGGGTTCCAGACAGCTAAGTACAGATTTCTCCGGCGCTCAGTCACCAACAACAACCAAGGCAGGGGCTAAGGAGACACTGTGTTCCTCTGGGCAGTGAATAGCACTGCCTGCTCCGTGTAGGTGAAGCACAGAGGAGGTTTGCAGGCCTGGAGAACCATAGTGTTTGCAGCTAACTCATTGTGACACCAGCTCTGCCATGTTCATTGTCTTTGTGTTCCAGATGTCCAGTAAAGTCAGGGCGCTGCAGCAGAGCACCACCCAGCTCCCTGCCCCAGCCATCAGTGCAGATGCTGCAGCAGAATCACCTGTAACGATCGCACATTATGCATAATGTTGGTACCATGTTGAATTCCAGAAGGCAAGGTGTCCAAACCTCCTCTAGAGAGTTATTTACAAAAGATGGATGTGATCTGCTGGGATCATTAAGGGAAAATGAAAAAAAGATTGCGATGTCTATACACCCCAGGAGGAAAATACATCTCTGGTAACCAGAGTTTGAGCTGGGCCTTACAAATGGGGAAGGAAATGATAGGTCTGGTAATAAGCTACTCAGAAAAAACAACACCCGCTTCCTCCCTGTAGCCTCCAGCGGGGCTGCTTCCAGGCCTAAGAGTCCTTTAACTCTGTGACACTCAGACCTCGGTGGTTCAAGAGAGCTACAGGTGTGTGAATTCCTTGTTTCATTTACTATTTATATATAAAATTCCCACAGCAAAATGATTGACCAACAGTGTTCCCCCTAAGTTTTCCCACCCATGTGCAGAATGAATTTTGTTATGTGGTGGGGGTGGAACCGACGGATTCGGAGTGGGGGTGGGGGTTCAGGGCTGGGGCAGAGGGTTGGGGTGGGGGTGAGGCTTCGGCTAGGGGTGCAGGCCTTGTGGTGGGGCCGGGGATGAGGGGTTTGGGGTGCAGGCTGCCATGGTGCTACAGTGGGGAGAGAGGCCTCCCCCCAGCAGTCTTTCCTCGCAGCAGCTCTGGGGCTGGGCTGCAGGATAGGCACCTCTCCCCACAGCTACGGCAGGTCTGGGGCCGGTGGGGAGAGGGACGCCTGTTCCCTGGCCTTGACCCAGACCAGCCCTGGACCTGCTGCAGCCGGGGGAGAGGCTCTGGGGCTGGGAGAGAGGCATTTCTCCCTGCCACAGCCCTTAGCACCTGCGCAGTGTTTAATAAGCTTCCTCATGGCTGTGCAAATTAGAGGGAACTTGGCTGACCAAGTCTTATTGTTTATTAACTACAGTTTGTTAATAACTCAGTAAAAACTTCCTGACTGGTTAATAACTTAGACTGGTTAATAATTAAATCACACAGTGTTCTAACCTCATGTGCTGCAAAGAGCTGCAGGAGACACATCAAACAGCCATTTGCCGCTCGCGAGCTGCAGTCTGAGTATTGCTGCTCTAACTGTATTATCCTCCACTAGTATCTGGGCTCCCTAGCGCTTTTCAGCCATAACTACTGTCACGGAGTGTGGGGGAGTCCGGCCCTGCACCCCTCTTCCTGGGACCCACAGTGACTCTCAGCCAGCCAGTAAAACAGAAGGTTTATTGGACAACAGGAACACAGGTTACAGCAGAGCTTGCAGGCACAGTCAGGACCCCTCCACCGAGTCCTTCTGGGCTTTCAGGGTGCTTGGATCCTAGCTAGGATCCCCTGAATTCCGCCCACACAGCCCCAAGCCCAAACTCCAACTGCTTCCTTCCTGCCACTCCCTTCCTTTGTCCCCTTCCCGGGCAAAGGTGTTGACCTTTCCCCTCCCTTACCTAGCTCAGGTTACAGGCCCTGTATCGTCCATCCCCTAAAGTCCTCCCCTGCTCTCCCACTCCCCACACAGACAGTCCCTACTGCATCACATCTCTCCCCCCTTCGAGACGGAACTGAGCAGGGTCACTCTGCCCAGTGACCTGGGGAAGTTCAGGGCCCCCCCTCCGGGACAACGCATCCGCTCTCAGTTTGGCACTTCCCTTCACATGGACCACGTCCATGTCATAGTCCTGCAGGAGCAGGCTCCACCTCAGGAGCTTGGCGTTGGCTCCTTTCATCTGGTGCAGCCAGGTCAGGGGAGAGTGGTCGGTGTACACGGTGAAGTGTCGCCCAAAGAGATATGGCTCTAGCTTCTTAAGGGCCCACACCATGGCCAGGCATTCCTTCTCGATGGCCACGTAGCTTTGTTCCCGGGGTAGCAGCTTCTTACTCAGGTACACGATGGGGTGTCTCTCCCCCTTTTCATCCTCCTGCATTAACACCGCCCCCAGTCCCGTGTCTGAGGCATCGGTGAACACCATAAAGGGTTTGTCAAAATCTGGGTTTGCCAGAACTGGGCCACTAACCAGAGCCTCCTTCAGCACCTGGAAAGCCTCCTGGCACTGCTCAGTCCAGATCACCTTGTCTGGCTTCCCCTTTTTGCACAGTTCAGTGATGGGGCCGGCTATGGCACTAAAGTGGGGCACGAACCTTCGATAGTACCCCGCCATCCCAATAAAGGCCTGGAGCTGCTTTTTGGTTTGGGGAGCAGGCCAGTCTCTGATCACCTCCACCTTGGCTGGTTCCGGCTTCAGGCAGCCGCTCCCCACCCGATGGCCCAGGTAAGATACTTCAGCCATCCCCACCTTGCACTTCTCAGCCTTTACTGTTAACCCAGCCTCTTGGAGTCGGTCTAGGACTTGTTTAACCTGGGACATGTGGTCCTCCCAGGTCTGGCTGAAGACGCAGATGTCGTCAATATACGCCACGGCAAAACTCTCCATCCCCCTCAGTAGCTGATCCACCAGGCGCTGGAAGGTGGCCGGTGCTTTCTTGAGGCCGAAGGGCAGGGTCAGAAACTCATAGAGCCCCAGAGGGGTGGTAAAGGCCGATTTCAGCCTGGCATCTGCGTCCAGCGGCACTTGCCAGTAGCCTTTGGTAAGATCCATAGTGGTGAGGTACCGAGCACCTCCCAGCTTGTCTAGGAGCTCGTCAGGCCTGGGTATGGTGTAGGCATCAGATACGGTGATGGCCCTGAGCTTTCAATAGTCCACACAGAACCGGATTGACCCATCCTTCTTGGGGACCAGCACCACTGGCGAGGCCCAAGGGCTGGAAGACGGCTGGATCACCCCCAAAGCCAGCATGTCCCTGACATCTCTTTCAAGATCCTGGGCAGTTTTACCAGTGACCCGAAAAAGGGAGCATCTTATAGGGGCATGTGACCCTGTCTCCACCCGGTGGACAGTCAAATTAGTGCGTCCAGGCTGGTTGGAAAACAGCTGTCGGTACAGATGCAGCACCCCTCTGATCTCAGCTTGCTGGCCCGGGGTCAGTTGATCAGGGAGGGGAATCGCCTCCAGGGGGCAACCAGCTTTTGTCCCAGGGAATAGATCCACTAAGGGGGCATCTCCCTGCCCCTCCCAATGTCCACACACAGCCAACACCACATTCTCCCTGTCATAGTATGGTTTCATCATGTTCACATGGTACACCCGGCGGTGATGTGCCCGGTTTGACAGCTCCACCACATAGTTTACCTCATTCAGTTGCTTGACAACCTTGAAGGGCCCTTCCCAGGCGGCCTGGAGTTTGTTTCTCCTCACGGGGATGAGAACCATCACCTGATCCCCGGTGGCGAAGGCACGGGCTCGTGCTGTGCGGTCATACCAGACCTTCTGCCTCCTCTGGGCTCGGGCCAGATTCTCCCTGGCCAGGCCCATGAGCTCGGCCAGTCTTTCCTGGAAGGTCAGGACATACTCCACCACTGACTCTCCCTCGGGAGCGGCCTTCCCCTCCCATTCGTCCCTCATCAGGTCTAGGGGCCCCCTTACCCGCCTTCCATACAACAGTTCGAAAGGTGAAAACCTGGTAGATTCCTGTGGTACCTCCCTGTACGCGAACAGCAGGTGAGGTAAGTACTTGTCCCAATCCTGCGGGTGCTGGTTCATAAATGTTTTTAGCATCATCTTCAGCATCCCGTTGAACCTTTCTACCAGCCTGTTGGACTGGGGGTGATATGCTGAGGCCCAGTTGTGCTGGACCCCACATTTCTGCCATAAGGACCAGAGCAGGGCCGACATGAAGTTGGACCCCTGGTCCGTTAAGACCTCCTTGGGGAACCCCACCCGGCTGAAAATTGTCAGCAGCGCATCTGCCACTGTGTCTGCTTCGATAGAGGACAAGGCCACCGCCTCGGGGTAGCGAGTGGCAAAATCCACCACCACCAGGACGTATTTCTTCCCTGACCGGGTTGTCTTGCTGAGGGGTCCCACTATGTCCATGGCTACTTTCTGGAAAGGTTCTTCTATGATGGGTAAAGGCCCGCTTTCCCCTTGTCCCGGGCCTTCCCCACCCTCTGGCAGGGGTCACAGGATTGGCAGTACTGTCGGACATGGGTAAAGACCCCAGGCCAGTAAAAGTTCTGTAGCAGCCTCTGCCTGGTGCGCCAGATTCCCTGGTGCCCTGCGAGAGGGATGTCATGGGCCAGATACAGCAGCTTGTGGCAAAGCTTCTGGGGAACCACCAGCTGCCTCCTGATCCCCCATGACTCTACTTCCCCTGGGGGAGCCCATTCTCGGTACAGGAACCCCTTCTCCCACAGGAACCTCTCCTTGCAACCTCTCCTCATGGTCTGTACCGCACTAAGGTCAGCCCGGTCCCTGTGCTTCCGCAAGGAGGGATCTTTCTGCAGCTCGGCCTGGAACTCAGCAACTGGGACAGGGATGGGGACCGGCTCTCTCTTGCTGGCTGGGTCTGAGGCCACAGTCTCTCTGAACCGTGCCCCTGGGCGTTTCCCGCTCCCTGGGTTAGGGTCCTGCACCTCGGGTCGAGTACCTTCCCCGTTGTCGGGGTGCAGTGCCCTTTGCCGACTCTGACTACGAGTCATGACCAGGGCACTCTGGGTGTTACTAGGCCAGTCCTCAAGGTCCCCTCCCATTAACACGTCAGTGGGCAAATATCGGTGTACCCCCATATCCTTGGAGCCCTCCTTGGCCCCCCATTTCAGGTGTACCCTTGCCACGGGCACCTTGAATGGGGTCCCGCCCACACCCATCAGGGTCAGGTAGGTGTCGGGCACCATCCGATCTGAGGCCACCACCTCCGGCCGGGCCAGCGTCACCTCTGCGCCCATGTCCCAGTACCCAGTGACCTTCCTCCCAACTACCTCCAGGGAAACAATGCACTCTTTCCGGAGGGGCAGCCCCGCGCCCACCCGGTAAATTAAAAACCCGGAGCCTGGAGCATCCACAGGTGGTATGTTGCCAGCCCCCCTTCCCTGGGAATGTAGCCACTCCTCTGATTGGGTTTTTACCCAGTCCACCCTCTGCGGGTTGGGTCTGCTTGGTCTGTCCCTGAGCTTGGGGCACTGGGCCCGTATCTGACCTCGTTGGCCACAGCGATAGCAGCCCATGTCTCGTGGGTCCCCTTGAGTGGGTCAGAGGGACCTGATGCTAGATGTCCCCTTTTGGGGGGGTTCTCCATAGGCCCCCTTTGGGAGGTCCCATGATGACTCTCTGCGTTGAGGCAGGCCTGCTCCTTCGAGACTCCTCCCTGCCATCCCCTGCCCGACTGTCCACAAATTGGTCGGCCAGCTGGCCTGCATGCTGTGGGTTCTCCGGCTTCTGGTCCATCATGTCACGGAGTCACCGGGCGATGCTCTGGAACTGCTCCCCACCAAGCCAGTCAGGACTTAGGGGAGCCTCCTCTACCTTGGAGCAGACTTGTTCAGGGCAAGAAGCTCACACAGCTTCACCTCCTGGGTCTCTCCTTGGAGCATTCAGCATCCTCTGCCCCTCCGTGCGCTTCCCACAGCGAGTCCACCCCAGCGGGGTCCTGGGGAAGCCACCGGGTTCTGCACCCCCACTTCGCAGTCAGACGTGACTCTCAGCCAGCCAGTAAAACAGAGGTTTATTCGATGACAGGAACAGGGTCTAAAACAGAGCTTGTAGATACAGCGAACCGGACCCCTCGGCTGGGTCCATTCTGGGGGGCAGTGAGCCAGACCCCCAGGTCTGCCCTCCACCCTCGACCCCAGCCAGCTCCAGACTAACAACCCCTCCCAGGCCCTCCTCTCTCCTCAGCTCCTTTCCCGGGCCAGGAGGTCACCTGATCCCTTTGTCTCCAACACCTTCAGCTGGCACCTTTGCAGGGGAGGGGCCCAGGCCATCAGTTGCTAGGAGACAGAGTGCCAGGCATTTAGGTGCACTGGCCCTTTGCTCTGCCAGATACTTAAGAACTGCCATGGGGACACTGAGGCACCAACACAGTATTCAGAGAAAACATTAAGAACATTCCCAGTTCCTCACATCTCTCCCCCCTTCGAGACCGAACTGAGCGAGGTCACTCCAGCCAGTGACCTAGGGAAGTTTGAACCCACCAACTTTCCCATGGATGCCCCAGCTTCTCTCCCATTCCTTGGTGTGAGTTACACCAGGACAGTCCAGTCTCACGCCCTCCCTTAGGTCGGGCGTGCTTGATGGCACTTGCAGGCCACATGTGGGAAGGTTTATGCAGCCCACACCCTTTGCCACCCCAATACCCCTGGGGTTCAAGCTGGGATTGGGCTTTTTCCCAGCCCTCTGGTCTGTGATTTGGGCTCTCTTGGTTAAGAGCCCCCATCTTGGCCTTGGCCAGCTCTGGGCTTGGGCAGCCGCTTCCCACTTTGTGGCCCAGACACAACACCTCTGCCGTCCCCCCTTGCACTTTCCAGCTTTTACCGTCAGTCCCACCTCCTTGAGGCAGCCCAGCCCCCTCTTCACCTGGGACACCTGTTCCTCCCAGGTCTGGCTAAAGATGCACATGTTATCAGTCTCTGCCAGGGCCAAGTTCTCCATCCCTCTCAGCTTGTCTAGAATCTCCCCCGGCCTAGCCATGGGGTCGGCATCGGACGCTGTGATGGCTTTAAGCTTCTGAGAGCCCCCATAAAACCAGATCATCCTGTCTCGCTTGGGGATCAGCCCCACGGGTGAGGCCCATGGGCTGTAAAATGGCTGGATCCCATCTAAAGCCAGCAGGTCCTTGACCTCTCTCTCCAGGTTCTGGGCTGCTTTCCCAGTGACTCTGAATGGGGAACACCTGATGGGGAGATTGGCTCCCATCTCAGGGAAGAGATCCCCCCGGGGTCTTCCCCCTTCTTCATCCAATCCTCCCTCTTCAGGTTCAGGGGTCCCCTCACTCTCCTCCCATCCAGCAGCTCGAAAGGGAAGAACCCTGTGGATTCCTGGGGCACCACTAGCTGCCTCCCGATTCCCCCCAGTTCTACTTCCCCTTGGGGAGCCCATTCCCGGTACAGGAATCCCTCCTCCTGCAGGACTCTGTCCCTGCAGCCTTCCCCAAGGAGGTTTGCAGCGCTGTGACCAGCAAGTTCTCTCAGCTTCTCCAAGGAGGGATCCTTTTGCAGCTCAGTCTGGGATTCAGCAGCTGGGGCAGGGAGTGGGACCTGCTCCCTCTCGCTGGCTGGGCCTGGGGTCACAGCCCCCCTGAGCCCTGTCCCTGATAGCAACCTCCCTGCTGTGTAATCACTTCCCAGCAGCACGTCTGGACCAGGCAAACCTGGTTGGCAGCTGACCTGCCCTGCCTGGGTGTCCCCCCACTCAGCTGGGGTCTCAGCTCCCCTCGTGCTCAGCACTGCCCTTGCTGTCCCAGTGGGGGCAGGCAGCGAGCTCTCTGCTCTGGTCACAGCATCAGAGCCAGCGTGAGCCCCCTCTCCGGTGTGCAGGGGGGCGGAGAGCATCTCTCCCTCCCACTCAGCCCCAGGGGGCTGGTTACAGGTAGGCAGGTATCCTGAGCCCAGCAGCCCCTCCCCACTGCCAGCCAGGTTATTTGCATTTTCACTGACCATTTCAACCCTAGCCAATTGGTTCCCTGGATTTGAATTCAAACCCTCGGCCGTTACAGGAGCGGGGCCTGGATCCTGTCCCATGGGGAGACAGTCACCCCCCAACAGGGCCTCCCAGCCGATATCCTGGAGAACCCCAACCACCAGCCAGCCCGACACCTCCTGGGTCTGCACAGGGATCTGGGCCATAGGCAGGGCGAGGGGCCTCACCCCAGGGAACTTCACCCAGGTCCCCCAGTCCCTCAGCATCTGGGGCTGCACCACCACAGTTCTCTCTGTCCCAGGGTCTCGCCCTCGCAGGCGTGTTTCCCCACTGACCCCTGGGCAGCCCCCTATGTCTCTCTGCTCCACCATCACCAGTCCATGCTGCTGCTGCTTCTCCTGCAGCTTTTCCTCGGGCTCTTCCTTTCTCTCATGATCCTCTCGCTCTCTTGGGCTCTGCTCCCATCCCATCTGTCTCCAATCTCCTGATGGGGAACCCAATCGTGAAGACCCTCGTCTGATTGGGGACCAGACTCCCGGGGATGCCTGGCTGATGCTCCAGCTGCTCTCATATCCTCTTGTAGCCCCATCTGGGCCAGGAATCTGCTCCTCAGAGCGGTGCTTCTCCTCCAACTGCACGATTAACTGTGCCTTGGTGAATTTTCCCATGCGTAACCCTCTCTTTGTGCACAGGAACACAATGTCCTTCTCAAGGAGATGGTGATAGGCCATCACTTCATCGTTCCCAAGTGGCTCTGGACTCACAGGCCTGTGTGCTCTTGGCTCCCCCATGGTTTCCAGGAAGAACCCCTGGTGTGCCAGCCCTTCTCGTGATCACCCCCTCTTTGCCAGGGTCGAGCTGCAGACTCCTCCGCCCCTGGGACTGCTCCTGCAATCCCCCGGGGAACCCTGCTACTGCAAAATCCTTCTCTCTCCCAGGGTCGAGCGGCAAGCTCCTCCGCCCCGAGACTGCTCGCTGCAGTCCTCAGGGGGACCCCCTTACTCCAACAGTCCTTCTCGCTGGTCACACACTTCCAGAGGTTAACCGCCCCCTGAAACCGTCCCTCTCTGAGCCTTCAGCACGCCTGGTCCTCATTATCCCTCCTTTGTTTTACTGCTCCCCAGTCACTTACTGCAAGCAGTGCCATTCAGTACGTCCCGCCGCTGCCACCAGTTGTCACGGAGTCACCGGGCGATGCTCTGGAACTGCTCCCCACCAAGCCAGTCAGGACTTTGGGGAGCCTCCTCTACCTTGGAGCAGACTTGTTCAGGGCAAGAAGCTCACACAGCTTCACCTCCTGGGTCTCTCCTTGGAGCATTCAGCATCCTCTGCCCCTCCGTGCGCTTCCCACAGCGAGTCCACCCCAGCGGGGTCCTGGGGAAGCCACCGGGTTCTGCACCCCCACTTCGCAGTCAGACGTGACTCTCAGCCAGCCAGTAAAACAGAGGTTTATTCGATGACAGGAACAGGGTCTAAAACAGAGCTTGTAGATACAGCGAACCGGACCCCTCGGCTGGGTCCATTCTGGGGGGCAGTGAGCCAGACCCCCAGGTCTGCCCTCCACCCTCGACCCCAGCCAGCTCCAGACTAACAACCCCTCCCAGCCCCTCCTCTCTGCTCAGCCCCTTTCCCGGGCCAGGAGGGCACCTGATCCCTTTGTCTCCAACACCTTCAGCTGGCACCTTTGCAGGGGAGGGGCCCAGGCCATCAGTTGCTAGGAGACAGAGGGTCAGGCATTTAGGTGCACTGGCTCTTACTTAAGAACTGCCGTGGGGACACTGAGGCACCAACACAGTATTCAGAGAAAACATTAAGAACATTCCCAGTTCCTCACACATCAACCACAGCCTCAAGTCAGACGGGCACTGCTCGTACAGGTGCTCCAGTATGAATAGGTCAAGCAGGTCCTCTTTAGTTTGGGCCCCAGCTGTCCACTTGCGGGCAGACCCCTGTTCCCAGTTGACCAGTTGTAGGTATGTGACCTCACGGGTTTTACGCTGGCTCCGGAACTTTTTCCGGTACATCTCAGGAGTCAGCCCAAACTCGCGGAGCAGGGCCTGTTTGAACAGTTCGTAGTCCCCTGCCTCCGCCCCTTTCAGTCGGCTGTACACCTCCACGGCTGTGGAGTCTAGTAAGGGGGTGAGAACTGCGACCCTGTCTGCAGGGTCAACCCTGTGCAGCTCGCAGGCATTCTCAAAGGCCGCCAGGAAGGTATCTATGTCCTCCCCCTCCTTACGCCGGGGCAGCAAGTGCTTATCAAAGCTCTTTGTAGGCTTGGGTCCCCCCTCACTCACTGCAGCCAGGGCCTCACTGCTCCTCAGCTGGGCCAGGTCCAGCTCATGTTTACGCTGTTTCTCCTTCTCCTCCCGCTCATGTTTACGCTGATTCTCCTCATGTTCACATTGTTTCGCCTTCTCCTCCAGCTTTTGCCTCTTTAACTCGAGCTCCTCCCGTCTCAGCTCCCTTTCATATTCCAGCCGCATCCGCTCCACGGATGCCGAGCGTCGCCGGAAGGATCCCCTGCTGGGGGGTGGGCTTCGCCGGGAGGATCCTCTGCTGGCCGGGGGGGTCACGGTGCCCTCGGTATACACTGGGCTCCTCCCCGCCCTTCCCCTACGCCTAGGAGGGGGGGGTCTCGGGAAGCCCTCGTCCGCTGGCTGTCCACTCCCAGCGGGGACAGACACTGGTGCCTGCGCTGCATCTGCTCGGCTGCTTCCCTCAGAGACAGGGCTCCGTTCATTCATGCGGTCTCCCTGCTCCAGCTGGGCAATCAGCTGGTCCTTGGTGCATCTCCCCGGGCGCAACCCCCTCCGCTTGCATAGCTCCAGCAGGTCACACTTGCGCCGCTTGGCATACATCTTCCTGCTGGGCGCTCACAGCCGGGGTGCTCACCGCTCCCCACGGTTTTCAGGGGGACCCCTAGTGCACCAGCCCTTCGTGAGGTCACCACCTCTCTGCCAGGGTCGAGCTGCAGCCTCCTCCACCCCTGGGACCGCTCGCTGCAATCCCCCGGGGGACCCTGTTACTGCAAAGTCCTTCTCACTGGGCACACACTCCCAGGGGTTAATCACCCCTTCGTTTTACTGCTCCCCAGTCACTTACTACAGGAAGCGTCATCCACAGGGTGCAGTATATCCCACCGCTGACACCAGTTGTCACGGAGTGTGGGGGAGTCCGGCCCTGCACTCCTCTTCCTGGGACCCACAGTGACTCTCGGCCAGCCAGTAAAACAGAAGGTTTATTGGACAACAGGAACACAGGTTACAGCAGAGCTTGCAGGCACAGTCAGGACCCCTCCATCGAGTCCTTCTGGGCTTTCAGGGTGCTTGGATCCTAGCCAGGATACCCTGAATTCCGCCCATCCAGCCCCAAGCCCAGACTCAAAACTGCTTCCCTCCTGCCACTCCCTTCCTTTGTCCCCTTCCCGGGCAAAGGTGTTGACCTTCCCCCTCCCTTACCTAGCTCAGGTTACAGGCTCTGGCATCGTCCATCCCCTAAAGTCCTCCCCTGCTCTCCCACTCCCCACACAGACAGTCCCTACTGCATCACAACTACTTCAGTTACGGTCCGGGCCCCACACTTCCTTCAGCTGCCGAATCGCTGCTTCATCCAGCATCCAGGCTCTCATCTTATCCCTTGCAGGTATTCAGTTTAGCATCTAGGCTGCTAGCTCTCAGAACGTGGGCTGCAGCCTTGGGCTGTGGAGATGGTCTAGGCAGAGAACATTTAGACGTAACATTCCAAGTGGATTTTATTTATGCCTTTTCCTCAGAGCAACTTCCACATTTCAGAGCATTGGATCACCAGGGACTGGCTCACAGGGAGGCCTATCTGCCATTCTCACTGTGCACACTAAACTGATTCCGAGCAGTCAAAGGCATCCCTGTCCATTTCTCCACCATACAGAGCTAGGATTCCGCAGCAGAAACCGCTGAACCTGAGTTCCAGGGAAGGTCCCAGGCAGCTGGTACTACTCCAGGAACCGCCATACCCAGAGAATTCACAGAGAGAAACAAAATCATTAAATTTTATTTGGCCTTGAAACCTTGCTCCTGGGCAGTCACTTACTGCCATTAAACTCCATCCTGCGCCTTGCTGAATGCTCATTAATAGCTGTGCCGTCAGGACTGGAAGTCACAGCTTCCTGTTACTAGCAGGTACGGAGCCTGCAGCCTGGGAAAACAGGCACTGACCTGGGCTGTGCTGTGCACTGCTGGGATGTCAGCCTCTGCTCCATGAGTGTATCTCCTGCACACGCTGCCGTGCAAGCCCGGTGGCAAAGGGAGTCAGCCCTGCAGCAGAATGGCAATGGAAAGTAACCATTGGGTGGACTTGGATCTGCAGAGTGCACCTACTCTGCTGCACATGCTACGCTGAAGTGTTACTGCACAAGGAGCGTGTCATTATCGTTAGTCTTATTGTCACAGCCATTCTTGTATCCTCACTGCATCTGGGAGATTCAACCTCCAATATGCCAAAGGTGTCTACACGGTAGATCCTGCAGAGCAGCATCGAGTACAGTCGTAGTTGAACAATGCTTCTGCTAATTCTTGGTCTGCTGCCTGGAGGCTGTTATGGTCTCTGTACTCGGAATTCACAGACCGACCAACAGGCAAGCCACGCTCCCAGCATGCTGGGGGAGTTAAATGAACAGCATTCCACTGTGTGCCTCACCCAGCAGCTAATTAGCTCATGGATGCTGTTGAGGAGCTTTTGGAAGAATCTGAGCCGAAAAGCAGACTGTATTGCAGAGATAGGAATGCAAACAGCTGCCTGTCTAACCTGCGGGGACCCACCACTCCTGCAGAGAGACTGAGCAGGCTTAGGCAGCCATTCTGCACCTGGCTCCATCAGCAAATCCCCCCCCCCCGCCCCCCTTGCAGTGAGAGAGAAATTGTCTCCAGCTTCCTCACTCTGCTGCTCCAAAGAGCCTCACCCTGCTCCTGATGGGAAACCGCTGTCTAGAATCAAGTGTTTACTGACCCTCCAGGAGCCTTTGAGGGAAAGGCAGGGCCGGCAGAGCTGTTAGAGTTTCCAGGGAACTGGAAAAGCCACTAGAGTGCGAGATTATCGGGGTTATGCATCTGTTGCAGTTAAGTAACGACATGCCTCTGGCAAACGTAGCACGCAGTGCTCCGGCCATTCCCCCGGAGATCACTGGGCACATGCAGAGGAGAGAGTTCAGCATCCTCACGCTGCAACCTGCAACCCAGAGAGGGGAACCAACTCCCACAAGGCCAGACAGCAAGTCTGGGACAGCGCTGGTGACAGTCCATGGCTCTTGACTCCCCACCCTTGGCCACATCTACTGGCCCATGCTATGTGGCAAATGGCTGTTTCCAAGTTCTCGCCCGTTGTTCCCAGATAGTGGTTAGCACATCCAGCTGCTATCCACTGACGTTTTCCATTCATCACTAAGCAGAACTAACAGCTCATGGCACAGGAATTGTTAATGACTCAGGCTGCACTTGGCTTTACACAGATGTGTATTTTTGCTTTGCCCTGTCTTACTGCTATAGCAGAGCTGTGCTGGTGAGCTCCGCTTCACCCAGATGTTCATTTCAAGGAGAAGACTCCAAGGTCTTCTGAGTGGAACACATCCCTTTAACCATGGCAGCTGGCGAGGTTCTAATCCCATCCTCACCAGGGGAAGCACGCCTCCCTAACAGAACGATCCACCCTGACTTACCCCTGTAGATTGCCACGTACTTTTAGGGGCGAAAGAAAAATGCAGACCTGTTATTTACCAGGCTGCACGTGGCAAGAGACTATATAGGTAAGGGATGCAAGGAGGGTATGGGTCACGATGCAAACTGCAGGCACACACACAACTAAAATTAATTAATTAAAAGTTTTATTGGGGATAGTTACAAGGGGTAGGGGAGCAGCGTATGATTAGCTAATAGGATTAATGGAACTTAAAACATACAATGGCTAAAGTATTTACTATCAAACAATATTTATAAACAAAGATGCAGTAAACAATATTTATAAACACGGATGCAGCATTTAGTAATAACCAATACTTACGAATACAAACCAACTCATAACGACCGGCAAACGTAGAAACTCTGCTTAAAACACGTGAGCTGAGAGAGGCTTCGAGGTGATCAGGCTCGGTTACTGGTGTGCGCAAGGTACACAGGATTCGTTTTTCTTTCTCCTCTTCTGCCTGCACATGGCAGACCAGCCTAAAATACCCACTATGACATCATAGAAGTGTCATAGAGGACGGGGCCCAAAAACTGTGTGTGTTCGTTTCTGATTGGTACAAGCAAAGTTTACACCAAGTAGGGGAGCAGGTGCCTGAAAGTCTGGCTTCGCCCCCAAAAGGTGAGGAAATGCATATAGTTCAGAATGCCTTTAACACTGACTGACAAAGGAAGAGGCCAGGGCAATACCGGTATGGGCAAGTCTTTTAGGATGCAGACAGGAACTTATCTTAACAACCCCCACTGAATCAGCCAATTGCAGCTTCATTTCTGGTCAGGAGTCACTCACCTCTGACTTGAAATCCCTTCAGACTGCACAGAAATAAGGCGTTAAAAATACTCATTACCGTCAACATGACACACCGTCGTTATTTCAAAATAATTGTTGGAAAGGCTCAGTTAGCTACACAGGCTTCACTTTGGTGCAGAAAGGTGACCAGAAAACCCCCAACAACCTCACCCCAGGAAGTGCAATCAATGCTTGTAATCCTTTTAAATATAAAAGGTAGTTGCTTGTAGCTGCCAACATCTTAAAAAAGCTGTGATTTCCCTGGAGAGAGCCCTTATCAGCTAGGGCTGCATGTCCTTCTGGCTGTTTGTCAATCCATCAGACTTCCGTGCCACTGACAGTAAGAAGCCAGGCGTTAAGATTATCACATTTAGCCGTAATGTAGCACAGATTGTGTTGACATTTGTAATGTATTCTACCTCAGGAGCCATTTGACTTCTATACTTTCTCCTCAAAGAAAAAAATGCTTTGAAATATTTCAGAAAGAAACCATTGTTCTGCGGGAAACCAGGTGGATGTGCCGCTCTGTTCCATTGTCCCATGAACCACAGCACGACGGGAGGTGACTGGCCAGGCAGGCTATGGTGACCACCACCTGGGATGGAAAGCACTAAATGTTCTGGTGCATGCTCTCGTAAAGCACAAAGAAGGAATTTCTAGAGGGAAGTTGGCCATGGAGTCTCTTGACACTGGATTTACACAGTGTAACTGCAGTGGCGTTGCGCTGAGAAACAAGGTCATCCTCAATGCATAGCCCAGAGAGATGCGTCCAGTAAATATGCCCCCGGCCTCCCTCCTGTGTGGTGAAGACAGTGAGCATGGTGCTCACGCCAACATGAAGGTGATAGAGGCATTGGATCTCAAGGCATCATTGACTAAGGAGGTGGGTGTGATGTGGGCTCTCTCCCCCCCCCCGACCCTTCCCATCTATAAACCTGCAGGCCCATGTGCTAGAGTTGACATGTCCCAGCTAGGTTTGGGGTGTGAATTCTGTCACCTGTGCTTGCAGCTCTTAGTGCCCCAAAAGGCATGTGCAAAGCTGTGTGCTCACAATGGGGGCCACTTCCTAAGTGTTGCCCTTCAGGTTAATCACAAGTCTTTCTTCTGAGTGGTGAGTAATGTATTGTAACCTCCCCATTTCAGTGCAATACCCTCCTGGCCAGGCCAGGCGGCTATACCTTGTGACAGCAGGGATTGGAGGGGGAGGCTCTGTTATTCCACATATCAGAGGGGTAGCCATGTTAGTCTGGATCTGTAAAAGCAGCAAAGAATCCTGTAGCACCTTATAGACTAACAGACATTTTGGAGCATGAGCTTTCGTGGGTGAATACTAACTTCGTCAGATGCATCCGACAAAGTGGGTATTCACCCACGAAAGCTCATGCTCCAAAATGTCTGTTAGTCTATAAGGTGCTACGGGATTCTTTGCTGCTATTCCACATAAACAGTCAGGGCTTTATTCTCTTTTTCTGGACTCCCATCAGCTGCAGAGCTCACGCCAGCAGAAAGAGCTGTACAGAGAAAGACCCGTCCCAGGCCATGCTTTGGACGGGAACCTGGCTGGAGCACATGGAAAGGAATGGTGGTAAATGACCTGGAATTAAGTGATTAATCTCTTTAAATAACCATGAAACCATTTTCCAGAAAAAGTTAATCTAGTCCCAGTGGCTCTAGTGCTTTTCCTGGGCTCCGATCAATATGTGGTTGCTTGCATTTCATTTGCAATTCACAGTAAATTGCAAAGGAGCATTTTCTGAAGAAAATGACATTCTAGAAGCAGAGATGGTAAGAGACAGACTAGGATCAATTAGATTTAAATCCCAGAGCAGCGAGCACTGTCAAATGTGCAGGAGAGATGGAGACATTTCAGGAGTCATGGGCTCTGTATGCTGGATTCTCCTACTCAAAGTGGCAGGAATTATCAATGCTAGGACTGACATCATGCATCTTCTGCCTGTTCATTTGGAGGCCTGTGCTGCCTCCAGATGGAGCTGGGAGGGGAGATATATTCTGCTGAGCCTTTGTCAGCAGAAGCTGGAAGGAAGATGGATCACAAAATTATGAGGTTAGGAAAGAGGAATAAGATGGACCCAATGACACATGTTTCCTGCAGGTGCAGCAATGAACCTTGCTCTGATCCACAGGCTGCCCAGAACCAGCGCACTCCAGAGCCTGCCGCAAGCTGCCCGAGTTGAATAAGAAGCTGTCAGGCAGGGTAGGGAAGAAATCCTTCTATGGAGCCTGGGAAGGTACTAAAGCATAAAGCACTGGCCTCCCCAGGTTGGGCAGGAGGATAACAGCTCGGGGGGTCTCTCTCTGCCAGCATCAACAATGGGCTCAGATGGGAGCTCTCAGCACCAAGTGGGGAGCTGGGCCCTGGCTTGGCCTGTGAGTTTAGGACCCAGTTCTGCATCCTGCACTCACATGAGTAGCTTTTACCTGGGGAGAAATTCTCCCTTATGTAGGAGGCAGGACAAGGCCTGTGCTCCATGTAAACCCCATGGACACACGGGACTTGAATTTCACCCATGCACAGTCAATTGTGCATCACCCCCTTGGCTCCAAGGTTTGCAGAAAGGGGCCCTAAGCAAGGCCACGCTCCCACAGAATGAAGGGCTGTGTGTGCCTCAGGATTAGCGCACGCAGTAAAGCAGGAAGCTCCCTGGTTTGCTCTGGGGACCCCAACTGGGCTGGCCAGGGCACAGGCCAGTGGAGCACCTCCTGACCTGATGTCTGCTCTGTACTTCTATCTGGAGCAGGTGCCCTCCTCACTCCATGCACCCTGGGTTGCATTGCCCTGTGGCTGAAGGATAAACATGGAGCTTCTGCACTGATGGAGCCTGGGTGTCGGGGGGCTATTGAAAGGTAGGCGTTGCTGGCTGGCTGGACAGACAGGAGAGCCATGTCCCTCCTCACTCCATGCACCCTGGGTTGCATTGCCCTGTGGCTGAAGGATAAACATGGAGCTTCTGCACTGATGGAGCCTGGGTGTCGGGGGGCTATTGAAAGGTAGGCGTTGCTGGCTGGCTGGACAGACAGGAGAGCCATGTCCCTCCTCACTGCCCTCGGTCTGGCACGGAGCTGCTCCTCCCACACTGAGTCTGCAGGTGACAGGATCTTGGGCAGAGAGGACAGCGACTCCTCTCTGCGGGAGCCCATTGCTTTTCCGTCATCCTCTGTTAAACCAGAACATAATTTTCCAGGATGTCATTCTAATTCTAGTGGGAAAGCTTATTACTTGTGATTTACCCATAAAACAGCCTGATGACTTACGACTGGATGTCAGTGGGTTTGCCTATCAATCTGTTACCGTGGGGCTGCGGGCGGGCTCTCTGCAGGGCAGAGGGAGTGTGCCGAGGGGTGGGGGTGAGGAGGGGAGTGTACCGCTGTGATTGACACCGTTTTAACCAGCCATAAAGTCTCTGACATGTTCCTTTTGGCTCAGCACTGATCTGCGCTGCCAGGTTCTAGTGCAAATGTCATTCGAACATGTTCTGCCCATGGTACCTATAAATAATGAAAGCAGTAGGTCTGTGCGCTCAGCTCTCTCCTTCTCCAGGGAGGTGGGCAAAGGCGGCTGACCCTTCCCGCACCGGGCTCAGGCACAGCGAAGGGAGGGAGCCCAGTGCTGTGCCCCAGGCTGCCAGCTTGTTTATTTATCTGCCATGTTATCCTGAACCCTTAGGCCAGCGTGTCCCCCTTCCCCTCCTGCAGCCCTGGGTTCACTCCCTTAAGTGGGAGAGGTAGGACCCGTCGGCCCCAGCACAGGGATATTGCACACGTCTCCAAATGATGCCAGGGTCGTCCTACAGCCTGACCAGTGAGAGCAGCCAGCCAGATAATGGCTCACTCGGCCTGCTCTGAGGGAGATGCGGGCCAGCCCCTGTCTCTGCTGGGGGCAGGGGGTGGTCCTGGCCAGCCAGGAGCAGAGCACACCTTGGCACAAGAAAGGCAGGTCAGGGAGGGTGCAGCAGCGACTCAGGGTATTGTGCACAGCTCCCCCAGCGCTCTGTGCCCTTGCCCAGCTTGGGCTCCGGGACAAAGCCCTGCCTGCCCCCCAGCGCTCCCGTCCTGTGCATGCTCTCGGCTCGCACCCAATGCTCAGCACTCGCTGGCAGAGGGGCAGGAACATTGACCTTGTGAGCGTAGTGAATAAAATCCTTAAGAGCTGAACACACTCAGACGCGTCCTCAGAACAGGCCCCTGCCTACACGTTTCCTTCGTACGCCAGCAAGTGCAGCCCTCCCTGGAGCAGGGGTTTGTGTCCTGCATGTGGCTCCGGCATCACCTGGTGCGAAGCTGATTAATCCATAACCACGGTCTCCCTCTCCTAGAGCCCTGGATGGTGAGAGCTCCCTCTCCCTTCCACAGGCGCTCGCTGAAGGTTTACTGCAGCCTCCCTCGTGGATGTCGGTCCCTCTGCAGCGCTGCAGAGGGATCCATCAGCATCCTCCTACCAAGGACCTTCTGCAGGCTGAGCAGGGTCATGCTGGTGCCCCCACCACGTTCCCTGAGACACTTATCAGTGACCCCAAAGGACCTGCAGCCCCTCTGTTCCCTTGCACACTGGGGTGGGAGCACAGGAAACGGGGGGTAGGCGATGCTCTACTGGCTAAAGCTGTGGTTGGAACGCCAGAGATCTGGGGCCAGTTTTCAGGCTGTGCTTCAGGGTATGTCTGCACTGCGACTGGTCCAGGTCAGCTGAGATGGGGCTGTGGCTGAGACCCCGTGAGGGGAGATGGTCTCAGCGCCTGGGCTCCTGCCCTAGTCTCTACACTGGATTGAGCTCTGCGAGCCTGCGTCAGCCGACCCGGGCTCTGGACTGCACAGCGTAGACACGCTTGGGGCCTGAGGATAGCGGGGCAGTGCCAGGAGCCGTGAGATGGAAGGACCCGCTGGCGTGCTGAGCGTTGCTGTGCAGACAGTGCTCATCGCCCTGACTTGGGATGGAGCTCAGGCCTGGGCCTTGCTCCCATGTGCAGTGTAGATGTACACTGTGAGGCTGCTGGTACCTGAGGCGTCTCCTCTGGGGAGTCCATGACCGCTCCTGGGTCTCCCTGGAAGACACCACTCCTCGTGCAATTTGTATTTCATACCGATGCTGGAGGCACTTTGTCAGCTTGGCCAGCGCACGTGACCTGGCTAAGACTGTGAGATGCTGCACAGCCGCTCCTGCTGGGCTGTCAGTCTACAGTGATCCCCCTGTGCCCTGGGAGGCTGTTTGGTGTTTGTTACTCCTGTCCCTTCAGGGAAGTGGGGGCTGTGGCTGCTGCAGGGTGGCTCGCTTTGCCCCTTTCTGCACCTGCCCTTTTGTGGGGCTCTGGGTCATGTTTGGAGGCTGCCGGCAGGAGGCTGCTACCAAGGCCTGGAGCTAGAAGCTGACTGGACAGGTCTTTATGCCTACCCAGCTCAGCTGAGCTCTTCTTGCCCTCCCCTTTTATACCAACTCATGACACCGTCACAGTCTGTAGTGGAGATTGAGCCAAGGGTTTGACCTGGCTGTAGGGCAGTGTTAAAATGCTCCCCTGCAGCCTGCATGCGGCCTGCTGTAGCTGGGCCCGGAGACGCACACAATCCATAGCCAGGTGCCCTGACAGAGCAGTGTGGACAGGCCCCTGTCCCTCTCCATTTTGCTCCTCTGCTGCCAGTCTGGATGGCAGGGAAGGCGGCGCCCGCACCATGCCACACACTGAAGGAGCTACGGGGGGTGCTGAAGGCACCTGGGGTGAGGGGCGGGGAGGGGGATATTCCCAGGGCGCAGACACCAGGCCAGAGTCTGTGCTTGGGACTTCAGATGCTGACCTGCTTGTGCCAATTCCCATTGCAATTCCTAGGTTGGTCATTCGGAGCCCACGAGTCCCACCTCGTCACAGCACATGGCTCAGCCTGGCCAACACTGGCTCGCTCCAGAGCCAAGTGCAAGTCCTGTCATTCCTCCCATGGCAATAGGCAGGTGCTTCCCCACCATCCCGGTGCTGAGGGGTCTTCAGCGTGTGTCTGGCTGTGCTAATAGTACGGCTCCAGGCCTCCCTCCCTAGACCCTTCCCTGGACAGCATTGCTCAGCTTCTGGAGAGCCCGAATCTCCCGTGCCAGGTCAGGGAATTCGTGCTGGTTCACTGCTACTCCCCACAATTTGCACATGCACCACGCACACTCATGCCACGCATAGAGGCACTCTCACCACACATACGCACAAACATGCACATGCACACACCACACGCACACATGCCAGCACGCTCCTTGACATCCTAGGCGTGTATTAAATTGCAGCTGTCAGGCTGTTCTATGAGCGCAGCACTAACACAGTTGGGACCCATTGAGATGTCTTCCTAATTTAAACTCTTCTTGTCTCTCAACCACATGCTAATTAGAACTAATGGGGAGATGATCTCTCTGCTGCCAGCATCTCTGTGTGTTTTTCTGTGGCCCCGGCCAGTAGCCTTTGTTTCACTCTGTTTGCTTTAAACCTGGTACTGGCATAGTGCGAGCCCCAGTTACCTGCAGCTACCCCCCGAGATGGGCCTGTGGCCGCTCATCCAGCACTGAAGGGCCCCCCACCTCCAGAAAGTGCTGTTCTAAAGCCTTGCCTTGTATTCTCCTCAGCATTGCAAAGGAGCCCCTCACCGTGTACTCAGCACTGTCTCCATCCAGAGGAAGCAAAGTCTCCTCCCCTCACTCAGGTACAGCCACCACCATCCATCGTTATCGTTTTATCATGGCAGCAGCCGGGACTGGAGCCCTGTCACGCCAGGCGCTGCACAGCACTAGAGGGGCCCTGCACCCAGGGCGGCCAGTTCGAACAGATAGGGCAGAGGCAGGTAGATCATTCGCCCTGGGGTACAGGGCGGGAGATGAGGCCCAAAGAGATCCAGTGCCTGGCCCAAGCTCACAGGGAGGATGTGTCATAGCCAGGAATCCAGCCCAGGTCTCCTGCTACCAGGCTAGGATCTTAACCCTCACTACCCTCACTGTGGAAGCAGCTTCCACAAACCTCTGCAGAGCCGCCTCATTGTCCATCAACTCTTGCCCTAAAATGTCCATTGGCCCTGACACCTGCACAGCGCTGCACAGGGGCTAGCAGGGGCAGGGGCCACTCCCTCGCTTGCCAGCCAGGGTCGTGTCCTCATGTTCCTCTCTGCCAGTTGTACCCACCTATTGTCTTTGGGATTGTGAGCTGTCTGGGCAGGGGCTGGCTTTGTGCTCAATGTCGCTAAAGCACTGGGCACAATGGGTCCTTCTCCATAGCTGGACAGGGGCGACATATATGGCCTGGCAGCCAGTATGGTGCATCAGTGTGACATGCTCTTGTCACCCTGCCCAGCCTCAGAGGCAGGGTTCTGCATGGCGGGGCACTGGCAGCATCTGTCCAGCCTTCTTCCAGCCCTGCCTCTCCAGGCCAGCATTGTGCTGATCCCCAGATTGATCTGGGCAAATGATGCACGCAGCAAATCGGCAGAAGTAAAGCAGTGGACACAACAGACAGCAACTGAGCACAGCAGAGTGGTGAGACTAGTGTACTGGGCATGCACATGCACTTGTGCACACACACTCGTGCCCACAGAGCACTCAACAGATATGCACTCACTCAGAGGTGCACACTCACGCTCCGATGTGCTCACACTCACAGATGCACACTCACACTCAGAGATGTGCACTCACACTCAGTTGCACACTCACACCATGACATGCACTCACACAGAGACATGCACACACACACACACACTCAGTCACGCATTCACACTCACAGAGATATGCACTCACAGTCACCAACTTGCACTCACAGACACACAGACATGCACTCAAACACAGAGACCCAATCGCTCACAACATGCACACGTGCACAGAGGAGAAAAGTAGTTGCCTTATTACAGATTAATTGTCATGCAGCAAAATAACCCAAGCACTAACACAGCCATTTAAACCATATTTGCATATTTGTTTAATAAAAAAGTATGGCTGTTCAAAGCCTGATAATTAATTACCTGGTAAATTTTCTTTTAACTCCCTTCCCTCCCTTTTTATTACAGCCCAAGCTGTTTTCCTGCTTACTCAGCAAAGTACTCTGCACTCCTGTATTAGGGTGAGCCATGCAATGAATAAGTACTTATTAAATGTGCATTACAGCTACAGATGAGCAGAGCAATGGGGTACAGCACAAAGCTGAAGTATTTATGCATGTACCTAGAGTCACTTTAGCTATTTATTTCCAGTGTGATAGCTGTCAGCGTGATTACGCGGGGGATTTACTGGAACTCCGGTCTGTTGGAGAGAACTTGGGTGTGCAGGAATGAGCCAGCGCCCATCTACATGTCTGAAAATTGGGGTGCTTCTTCAAGGCTGCTTTCTAGAGCATCCTGCTGGGACAGCCTGGGTGGGGCTGGGGGAGGTAGGAACTCCTTATACACCATGCCCTAGATCAGTTGCTGATACAGCCAGCCCTCCAGAGCGTGCTCCAAATGGCCACACATGGCACTAGACCCCAAAGGTGTCACACAGCAGCTCTGAGCAGTGACACTCCCAGACTCGTTCTCCTGGGGAATCCAATAGACATGATAGTGAGGATGCAACGCCCCGCACATGCCTAGACACACATGTCTGGAGCTGGGCAGGAACTGCTTTCTCTGCTTCGTGGGAAATTCCCTGATTCCTGGGGAGAATATATTGGGTTGATTGACGCATTTCATTTCAGCTGAGTCAAAACATTTCATTCTGATTTTGACCATTTAAAAATAAATTATCTATCTATCTAATCTAGCCCCATACACCCCCTGTCTGTCTGTCTGTCTGTCTATCTCTCTATCTATCTCCTGTGAGATGCAGCTCCCCACGGCTTACCCCCTGCCTCACTCTTGGAAACTGTCTTTAAATCACCTGCTGCCTGTGTTACACTGCAGCTCTGGGTGCACTTTAGCCATAATTTCCCTGCAGGGGGGCTCAGCAATTATTTAAGTAACTGATTAGTGCTGATTACATGCCCCCTGCCAGCCACAGAAGTGGAGTGAGGAGGAAGAAAGGGTCTGAGAGGACCCTTCCCTGCCTCCCTCTTTTAGAATTCGTTTGGGTTAAGTTCTGAGGAAGTTGTGCCCCTCTCTGCATTTCTCTAAGCCCTGCATGGGCCCTGGGCACCCCCGCCAGGCTGAGTGGGAGAGTGCCAGTATCTCCATGTTCATGTGTGAGTATCTCAATGTGTGTGTATGTGACTCTGTGAGTGTATCAGTGTGTATGCATGCGTCAGTGTATGTCTGTGTGTGCATCAGTGTCTCTGAGTGTGCACGGGGTTCCAAAGGGGGTGGATCCAGACTGTTCTCAGTGGTACCAGATGACAGAACAAGGAGCAATGGTCTCAAGTTGCAGTGCGGGAGGTTTAGGTTGGATATTAGGAAAAACTTTTTCACTAGGAGGGTGGTGAAGCACCGGAATGGGTTACCTAGGAAGGTGGTGGAATCTCCTTCCTTCGAGGTTTTTAAGGTCAGGCTTGACAAAGCCCTGGCTGGGATGATTTAGTTGGAGATTGGTCATGGTTTGAGCAGGGGATTGGACCAGATGAGCTCCTGAGGTCCCTTCCAACTCTGAGATTCTATGGTTCTTCTTCGAGTGCTTGCTCATATCAATTCCAATTAGGTGTGCGCGTGCCGCGTGAACATTCGTCGAAGATTTTTACTCTAGCAACACTTGGTGGGCCGGCAGGGCGCCCCTCTGGAGTGGCACCATTATGGCGCTGGATATATACTCCTGCCGGCCCAACCGCCCTTCAGTTCCTTCTTACCGCGCGTGACGGTCATTGGAACGGTGGAGCGCGGCTTTGCTATCTCCATATCCCTAGCTACTCATAGTTTTTTGCTGTTTACTGTGTGTATAGTTCGAGTTCTTGTAGTTATAGTTAGTGTTAGTACTTCTATTCATAGTTAGTGTACATAGTTTAAGGGGGGATCGGGGATTAGCCCCTTTCCTCCTCCCCCGTGCAGGCCCATGCCCAAGGCACCGGGATTCAAACCGTGCTCGGCGTGCCAAAAGCCGATGCCAATAGGGGATCCCCATGACTCCTGCGTCAAGTGCCATGGGGAATCCCACCTTGCTGATAAGTGTCGCATCTGCAGGTCGTTTAAACCAAGGACGAAGAAGGAGCAGGACTTTCGACTGAAGCAGCTCCTCATGGAGTCGGCACTTCGTCCTGCAGCATCGGCACCAAGCGCCCAACAGACTGCTTTGGTCAGGAGCGCCCCTTCGGCCCTGGACCGCTCCGGTACTGAGAAGGAGTCCCGGCACTGACCCTTACCGGCACCGACATCTGCTCGGCACCACTCCCTGTCCCTGAGACCCGGGAAGTAACATAGTGCTCCAACTTCAGCTCCACGGAAGAAGCGCTTTTCCAAGGTGGTTCCTCCGGCACCGCCATCTGCCGTGGCACCATCGTCTGTGGCACCGCAGATTGCAGCTCCGCCAAGCGCAGCACCATCGATTTTGGACCCCAACGGCCGTTGAGTCCAGTGCCTGACAGCTCTCCGGCTCATGCTGTGGTTGAGCTTGCCCTCCCTTCTACGCCAGAGACTTTCTCTACGGCAAGGAAGCTCATCACAATGATGGAGTCAACACGGCCTCAACCCCCGGCACCGCCGGTGCAGGTCATACAATCCATCGGCAAGCCGGCCCTGGTAAGGCCTCCTTCCGTTGGTCCACCAGAGAGATGTCATTCAAGATCCCGGTCTCGCAGACACTCTCAATTGCACTGTTACTGCTCTCCATCGTGGTACCGGTCGCACTCGCGGCACCGTTCGACATCTCGTTCACCTGACAGATACTCCTGGTAGCGATCCAACTCACGGCACCTATCTCAGCACTGTGTATCCCTCAGTCGCTCCAGACGAAGGGACTCAAGATCTCGGTCGACCTCCTGGCACCAATATGGTAGAAGGTCCCGGTCTCGCTCGCGGTACCGCTATAGCTCCCGGTACCGCTCCCCAGTACCGCCCCGGGCTCGAGCATCGAGAACAGTGGTGCCCTCCCAGGGCCTATCGGCACTGCCGTGGCCTTCCAGACACACATCAGTGTCATCGCAGGCTGGTAGCACATCCTATCATCAGGAGTGTGACTCTGACGTCCCCAGCCATATATTCCCAGAGAGACAGAGCCACGAGTGAGGGCCTCATCACTGGTCCTTCTGGACACCGTGGGCATACCACCAAAGGCAAGGTGCACCATCAGTGGTTCAACGGTTGGCCCCGTCAGAACACTGGGTACCAGAGGCAACAGTAAGCCGCCCCCCCCCTCCACGGGCACAGATGAGGCTCCAATACCATCTGCAGTCGCCGAGGTTCCACCGGATGCAGATGACGCCCCTCAAGTACAGAAGCCACCACAGGACCCTTTGGTCCCGGGCCTCTCCTCCTCCTCCTCGCCTGATGAGGTGGTGGTGGCGACATCCTCCTCAGGCCCTCCACCAATTGACCTCAGGGCCCATCAAGACCTTTTGAGGCGAGTGGCTCAGAATTTGAACTTGCAGGTGGAGGAGGTCCCTGAAATAGAGGACCCGGTCGTGGACATCTTATTGGCTGATGCACCTACTAGAGTCGCTCTTTCGTTCATCCACACCATACAGGCTAATGCGGACACCATTTGGCAATCCCCAGCTTCAATTCCACCTACAGCAAGGGGAGTAGAGAGAAAATATATGGTCCCCTCAAAGGGGTATGAATATCTCTACACTCACCCACCTCCTTGCTCTCTAGTTGTCCAATCGGTGAACAAAAGGGAGCGTCATGGCCAGCAAGCCCCGGCTCCTAAGTCAAAGGAGGCTAGGCGCATGGACCTCCTAGGTCGCAAAATATACTCGGCTGGGGGCCTCCCACTTAGGGTGGTGAACCAACAAGCCCTCCTAAGCAGTTATAACTTTAACACTTGGGTGTCCTTGGGGAAGTTTATGGAGCTTCTTCCCCAGGAGTCCCGTCAAGAATTCACGGCCATACTTGAGGAGGGTAAAAAGGTAGCGAGAACCTCCCTCCAGGCCTCCCTGGATGCAGCAGACTCTGCAGCCAGAACTCCGGCGTCACGAGTGACGATGAGGCGTATCTCCTGGCTCCAGGTTTCAGGCCTTCCCCCTGAATTGCAACAAACTCTTCAGGATTTACCCTTCGAAGGCCAGGGCCTTTTCTCAGACGAGACTGACCCCAGGCTGCAAAGTCTGAAGGACAATGGCATTATAATGCGCTCGCTGGGTATGCACACGCCAGTGACCCAACGTAGGACCTTCCGGCCCCAGCTACACCGTCCTTATGCCCAGCCTAGGCCGCATCAGGACGTTACCAGAAGGCATGGCAGGGGGATTCATCGGAGACAGTCTGGCCCTCAAGGAGCTCAAAATCAGGCACCCCTTAAACCACCAGCGGGGCCCAAGCAAAACTTTTGATGGGACACCTGAGGACGGCCCATCAGTTACCCTACCAGATCCTTCTCCTCCCTTTTTCAACCGCCTCTCCCAATTCCTCTCTGCCTGGTCCAAACTAACTTCAGATCGTTGGGTCCTGCGCACGGTGGAAGCGGGATACCACCTCCAGTTTGCTTCAACCCTTCCTTCCCACCCTCCCGACGCGTCCCTCTTCAGGGACCCCTCTCACGAGCAATTCCTCTTACAAGAGGTCCAGTCGCTCCTAGCCATGGGAGCCATAGAGGAGGTGCAAAAGGACATGAGAGGAAAGAGGTTTTATTCCTGCTACTTCGTAATCCCCAAGGCAAAAGGAGGTCTACAACCGATCCTAGACCTGCGAGAACTCAACAAATTCATGATAAAGCAGAAGTTCCGCATGGTATCCCTGGAGACCATTATTCCGTCCCTGGATCTGGGAGACTGGACGCATATTTCTACATCGCAATTTATCCACCATGCAGACGGTACTTCCGTTTCGTGGTCAACCACCAACACTTTCAGTTCACTGTACTTCCGTTTGGCCTTTCTACAGTTCCGCGTGTCTTCACAAAATGCATGGCTGTAGTCACTGCCTCCCTCCGGCATTGTCGAGTAAACGTCTACCCGTATCTCGATGATTGGCTCATTCGAGGGACTTCCCAGTTGTAAGTATCACAGCACCTGCGCATCGTCAGAGACCTCTTCGGGAGCCTAGGCCTCATGATCAACACAGAAAAGTCTACTCTCACACCCACGCAGAGAATAGACTTCATTGGAGCGGTTCTGGACTCCAATCTGGCAAGAGCCTGCCTTCCACAGTCGCATTTTCAGGCAATGGCTTCAATAATCCGAAGTCTTCAAACCTTCCTGATAACGTCGGTGCGCACCTGCATCAGCCTAGTGACCAAGCATGCCTGGCTATGCCTCAGTCCCTTCCAAACCTGGCTTGCTTCAGTATATCAACCACTCAGAGACAGCCTGGACTCGGTGCTCGCTATCCCCAGGAACATTCTGGGCTCCCTAACCTAGTGGCTAGACCCCACTAGTCTGTGCAGGGATGCCATT
Source organism: Gopherus evgoodei (assembly GCF_007399415.2). NCBI lineage: Eukaryota > Metazoa > Chordata > Testudines > Testudinidae > Gopherus > Gopherus evgoodei. The sequence continues at coordinate 559,525 of NC_044335.1, forward strand.
CCACCCACCACAACCCTCGATGGCCCTAACCACGGACGCGTCATCTCTGGGTTGGGGTGCCCACCTCGGGGGCCTTCGCACTCAAGGCCTCTGGTCGTCCCAAGAACTGGCCTTACACATCAATGTGTGGGAGCTGAGAGCAGTCCGTATAGCATGCCAGGTGTTTCGAGACCATCTCCAAGGCCGTTGTGTATCAGTGTTCACGGACAACACAACGGCCACGTTTTACATAAAAGAAGCAGGGCTCCTCCCTCCTTTGTCAAGAAGCCGTCCACCTTTGGAACTTTCGCATAGCCCACTTGATTGAATTGGTAGCGTCTTTTCTCCCAGGAGTCCAGAACACTCTGGTGGATCACTTCAGCAGGTCCTTCCTGTCTCACGAGTGGTCAGTTTGCCAAGACATCATCCATTCTGTTTTCCGGAAGTGGGCTTTCCCCACATAGACCTCTTTGCCTCCCGAGAGAACAGGAAATGCCGGTGTTCTGCTCCTTCCAGGGACGCTCCCCGGGCTCCCTTTCAGATACATCCCTGATCCCGTGGAAGAGGCACCTACTTTATGCCTTCCCTCCGTTTCCACTCGTCCACAGAGTCCTAGTCAAGCTCCGCAGGGACAGCGCCCACCTGATCCTGATTGCTCCAGCGTGGCCGAGGCAGCAGTGGTACACCATGTTGTTCTACCTCTCGGTGGCAGACCTGATTCCCCTGCCACTCTGGCCGAACCTCATAACACAGGACTTTGGCAGGCTTCACCATGCAGACCTGCAGTCCCTTCATCTCACAGCGTGGTTGCTGTGTGGGTGAGCCAGTCTGAGCTGCGTTGCTCTGTCTCGGTCCAACAGGTGCTGTTGGGCAGTAGGAAGCCTTCCACTAGGATGACATATCTCGCCAAGTGGAAGCATTTCTCCTGTCGGTGCACTCAGCATAACTTAGTCTCCAGACAGGTGTCCGTTCCCACTGTCCTGGACTACCTCTGGTCCCTAAAAGAGCAGGGCCTAGCAGTCTCTTCCATAAAGGTGCATCTGGCAGCCATTTCCGCCTTCCACCCAGGGGAAAATGACCGATCAATCTTCTCTAACCCTATAGTTTCAAGGTTCCTCAAGGGATTGGAACGTTTGTATCCTGAAGTTAGACGCCCGACACCTACCTGGGATCTAAACCTGGTGCTAGCCAAGCTTATGGGTGCTCTCATCGAACCACTGGCTACCTGCTCACTGCTGTACCTTTCCTGGAAGACAGCCTTCCTCGTCGCTATTACTTCGGCGAGACGAGTATCTGAGCTTCGGGCTTTGACAGCGGACCCCCCATACACGGTATTCCATAAGGACAAGGTACAGCTACGACCATGCCCCTCTTTCCTCCCTAAGGTGGTGTCTGCCTTTCATGTCAATCAAGACATCTTCCTCCCAGTCTTCTTCCTGAAGCCGCCCCCATCGCGTCGGGAACAGCAGCTACACGCCCTGGATGTACGCAGGGCTCTAGCCTTTTATATCGAGAGAACCAAACCCTTCCGAAGGTCACCTCAGTTCTTTGTAGCTGTCGCAGACCGGATGAAATGCCTACTAGTTTCTTCCCAACAAATTTCATCTTGGGTAACATCCTGCATCCGCACATGCTATGAATTGGCTCACATTCCAGCTAGCCACCTCACCGCCCATTCTACTTGGGCGCAAGCTTCATCCGCCGCCTTCCTGGCCCATGTCCCCATGCAGGAAATATGTCGGGCAGCGACCTGCTCATCGATTCACACCTTTGCCGCACATTACGCATTGGTTCAACAGTCCAGAGATGATGCAGCCTTTGGCTCAGCAGTTTTGCATTCTGCAATGTCTCACTCCTACCCCACCACCTAGGTAAGGCTTGGGAATCACCTAACTGGAATGGACATGAGCAAGCACTCGAAGAAGAAAAGACGGTTACTCACCTTTGTAACTGTTGTTCTTTGAGATGTGTTGCTCATATCCATTCCAAACCCGCCCTCCTTCCCCACTGTCAGAGTAGCCGGCAAGAAGGAATTGAGGGGCAGTTGGTCCGGCAGGGGTATATATCCAGCACCATAGCGGCGCCACTCCAGGGGGCGACCCACCGAGTGTTGCTGGGGTAAAGATCTTCCGACAAACGTGCACGTGACGCGCGCACACCTAACTGGAATGGATATGAGCAACACATCTCGAAGAACAACAGTTACAAAGGTGAGTAACCGTCTTTTCTATGCATCAGTGTGTGTGCACATCAGCGTGTGTGTCTCTGTGAGTGAGTTTGTGTGTGTGCACCTGTGCGGGAGTGGCCCTTGTCCCTGCTTCAGTGGCTTGACTACATTTTCAGAATCAGGAAACCAGGAACTAGGTATCTGAATTGCACCTACAAACTCTGCATGGCTGGCAAGTGCATGGATGAATGGTTACGTATGGGCATTTGCTCACACAGCTCCCTGCTTTGGAGCCACTCATGCTGTTCCATTTATCTCTGCGCTGGTTTGCCTAGAGGTGGCTAGTTGTCATAACATTTTTTTCCAGATCTGGACCTTAGCGTCCAAAATATGGGTGTTAGCATGAAAACCTCCAAGCTTAGTTACCAGCTTGGACCTGGTAATTGCTACCACCAGCCAGGAATTATACAGTGCCTAGCTCACTGTGGTCTCCCCAAAACCTTCCCTGGGGGACCCCAAGACTCCTTGAGCCTCACAACAAAGGGGAATAAACTATTTCCCTTCCCCCTCCTCCCCTCCAGGTGTTCCCTCCCTGGGTTCCTGGAGAGATATACAGAAGCAAGCTCCGTGAATCTAAACAAAGGGATTCTACCCTCCCTGTTTCCAGTCCTGGAAACACAAGTACCGAGAGAGCTAATCTCTCTTCCCCCTCCCCCAGAGGGTATGCAAAGTCAGGCTTAGTAAATCTAACACAGAGAGATTTTCCCCCTGACTTCTTCCTCCCACCAATTCCCTGGTGAGCTGCAGACTCAATTCCCTGGAGTCCCCACTAAAGAAAAACTCCAACAGGTCTTAAAAAGAAAGCTTTATATAAAAAGAATGAAAAAAAGGACATAAAAGGATCTCTGTAATAAGGTGACAATATACAGGGTCAATTGCTTAAAGGAAAAAAATGAATAAACAGCCTTATCCAAAAAGAATACAATTTAACACATTCCAGCAACTACACACATGTAAATACAAAAGAAAACAATATAAACCTATTGTCTTACTATCCTTGTACTTACAACTTGGAAACAGAAGATTAGAAAGCCTGGAGATAGAAAAATCACTCTCAGAGCCGAGAGAAGAGAAAAAACAAGAACAAAGGGCTCACACCCAAAATTTCCCTCCACCCAGATTTGAAAAAGTCTTGTTTCCTGATTGGTCCTCTGGTCAGGTGTTTGGTTCCCTGTGTTAACCCTTTACAGGTAAAAGAACATTAACCCTTAGCTGTTTATGACACGCCCCCCAAATTGCAGACAGTGGGGAACCTCACTGGTGGCGATTTCCTCCTAGAACTTTAAAATAAACAGATTAATACAACACATGCACCTTTACATATAGCACTAAGTATATAACTAACAGACTTTTACATTTTAAGAACACTTTTTAACTACTGGATTCTGGGAAACTCTCACCGGAGAGAGCATCAGCTACTTTGTTAGAAGCTCCTGAGATGTGCTGAATTCCAAAATCAAAATCTTGGAGAGCTAAACTCCAATGAAGAAATTTCTTGTTCCCCTTGGCAGTATGAAGCCACTTTAGCGCAGCATGGTCAGTTTGTAGCTGGAACCGCCGTCCCCAAACATATGGGCGTAGCTTTTCAAGGGCATACACAATGGCATAGCATTCCTTTTCACTGACTGACCAGTGACTTTCCCTCTCAGACAGTTTCTTGCTGAGAAACACGACAGGATGGAAGTTGTGATCCATTGCTTCCTGCATGAGAACTGCTCCTATACCACGCTCAGATGCATCCGTGGTTGCTAGGAATGGCTTGTCAAAGTCCGGGGCCATTAGCGCAGGGTCAGACATGAGCGTCGCCTTAAGTTGGGTAAAGGCCTTTTGACACTCATCAGTCCACTTAACTGCATTTGGCTGGGTCTTTTTGGTCAGGTCGGTCAGTGGGGCAGCGATTTGGCTGTAGTGTGGTAGAAATCGCCTGTAGTACCCGGCCAAGCCTAAGAAGGATTGGACCTGTTTCTTTGACTTTGGGACAGGCCACTTTTGGATAGCATCCACCTTGGCCTGTAGGAGATTTATGGTTCCTCGACCCACCTGGTGCCCCAGGTAAGTCACTCTGTTTTGGCCTATTTGACACTTTTTGGCCTTAACAGTTAGTCCGGCCTGCCTGATGCGCTCAAAGACCTTTTCCAGGTGTAGTAGGTGTTCGGGCCAGGAGTCTGAAAAAATGGCCACATCATCGAGGTAGGCAACTGCATATTCTCCCAGTCCTGCTAGTAGACCATCTACCAGCCTCTGGAAGGTGGCGGGTGCATTTCAAAGCCCGAAAGGAAGGACATTAAATTCATACACCCCCGCATGGGTGACGAATGCTGACCTTTCCTTGACAGGTTCGTCTAGCCGTACTTGCCAGTACCCCTTGGTTAAGTCTATTGTAGAGATGAACTGGGCATGTCCCAACTTCTCCAATAGCTCATCGGTGTGAGGCATTGGATCGTTGTCCGGACGAGTTACCACATTTAGCTTACGGTAGTCCATGCAAAAGCGTATTTCCCCATCTAGTTTGGGTACCAGAACCACTGGAGATGCCCATGCACTGGTAGAAGGGCGAATTATACCCATCTGTAGCATGTTTTGGATCTTCCGTTCTATAGCAGCTCGGGCATGAGGAGACACCCGGTATGGTGGTGTTCTTCTTCGAGTGATTGCTCATATCCATTCCAGTTAGGTGTGTGCGCCGCGTGTGCACATTCGTTGGAAAACTTTTACCCTACCAACTCAGTGGGCCAGCAGGTCGCCCCCTAGAGTGGCGCCGTCATGGTGCTCGATATATACCCCTGCCAGCCCACCCACTCCTCAGTTCCTTCTTACCGCCCGTGTCGGTCGTTGGAACAGTGGAGCGCAGCTTAGCTGACCTCCACTTCCCTAGCTACTCGTAGTTCTCGTATATAGTTATGCAGTTATAATCCTTTTATATATATGTTTGTATAGTTATACGTTTTTTCTTTGCTAACATAGTTAGTTTAGTAATAAGTTAGCGGGGTTCAGGAAGTAGCCCCTTCCATGAACCCGGTGCCGGAGCCCATGCACGGCTCACCGGCTTTTAAAATGGGCTCAGCCTGCCAGAAGCTGATGCCGAAGGGAGATCCACACGACTCCTGTTTGAAGTGCCTCAGGGAATCACACTTGACAGCGAAGTGCCCCATTTGCAAGGCTTTTAAGCCGAGAACAAAAAGGAGCAGGACTTTCACTTACCCCTCCACCTTTGGCGCCGAGCGATGATCAAGCGGCTGGCAGAAGCGCCTCCTCGGCACCAGACCCCGCCGGTACCGCCAAGGCCTTTTGGCACCGGCCGTCGCCGGCACCGAAGTCGACTTGGCACCGCGCCCTTCCTCCGAGGTCGAGAAAGCCTACGATTCCTGCTGGTGCCTGACGGCTCCCCGGCACGCGCCGTGGTTGAGCCCCCTGCTCCTGCTGCTTCCGTGCCACTTGCATCGCAGCCAGAGAGCTCATCTAAGTCGGATTGCCCGGCACCGACACCTGCAGAGGCACCGATGACATCGGCACCGTCGATTCCAGTCCCCCAGGGCCATTGAATCCAGTGCCTGACAGCTCCCCAGCATGTGCCGTGGTAGAGCTTACTGCTCCCACTGCTTCTGTGCCAACAGCACCGCAGCCAGAGAGCTGGTCTAAGTCGGATCGCCCGGCACCGACACCTGCTGAGGCACCGACGATGTCGGCACCGTCGATCCCGGTCCCACAAGGGCCATCGAATCCGGTGCCTGACGGCTCCCCGGCACGCGCCGTGGTTGAGCCCCATGCTCCTGCTGCTTCCGTGCCAACGGCACCGCAGCCAGAGAGCTCGTCTAAGTCAGATCGCCCGGTACCGACACCTCTGAGGCACCGACAACGTCGGCACCGTCGATTCCAGTCCCACAAGGGCCGTCAAATCCGGTGCCTGACGGCTCCCCGGCACGCGCCGTGGTTGAGCTTATTGCTCCTGCTGCTTCCGTGCCGACGGCACCGCAGCCAGAGAGCTCGTCTAGGTCGGATCGCCCGGCACCGACACCTACCGAAGCTCTGACGACCTCGGTACCATCGATCCCAGTCCCACGAGGGCCGTCGAATCCGGTGCCTGACAGCTCCCCAGTATGCACTGTGGTTGAGCCTGCTGTTCCCCCCACGCCGGAGACATTACCAACGGCGAGGGATCTCATTGCCAGGACAGAGTCGATGCTGCCTGACCCTGGCACCGCCGGTGCGGGTAATACAGTCTCTTCATATGACCGTCCTCTGTCAGCACAGCAGAGTGGCACCGTTCATGATCACGGTCCCGCAGACACTCCAGGTCCCGTCGGCACACCCGACACCACTTGCAGTCCCGGTGCTGTTTTCCTCATCGGTACTGGTCGCACTCGCCGCACCGGTCGGTATCCCGTTTGCTGACCCACTATCGGCACCGTTCCGACTCCCGGCACCGCGACAGGTACCTTGACTCCTGTAGCCTCTCCCCGAGCCTCGAGCTCTCGGTCGACCTCCCGGCACCGTTCTGGTTGCAGGTCTGGATCTCGTTCCAGTGGTAGATGGGCGAATTATACCCATCTGTAGCATGTTTTGGATCTCCCGTTCTATAGCAGCTTGGGCATGAGGAGAAACCCGGTATGGTTGTGTTCTAATTGGGTGAGCATTACCTGTATCAATGGGTGGTATGCCCGTTCAGTCCGTCCTGGGGTGGCTGAGAACAATGGGGCGAAGCTAGTGCACAGCTCCTTGATTTGTTGCCACTGCAGACGTTCCAGGGTTGTGGAGAGGTTCACCTCTTCCACGCCACCGTCTTTTTTCCCGTCGTAGTAGACACCTTCAGGCCACTCAGCATCATCTCCCTGGACTGTAAACTGACAAACCTGTAAGTCTCTGGAATAGAAAGGCTTGAGAGAATTAATATGGTACACTCTGGGCTTTAGTGAGGAATTGGGAAATGCTATGAGGTAGTTCACAGTTCCCAGGCGCTCTTGGACTGTGAATGGCCCTTTCCATGATGCTTCCATCTTATGGGCCTGTTGCGCCTTCAAGACCATAACCTGGTCTCCTACCTTGAAGGAACGCTCTCTGGTATGTTTGTCATACCAGGCCTTTTGCTCTTCCTGAGCATCCTTTAGGTTTTCTTTAGCAAGGGCTAAAGAGTGTTGGAGGGTGCTTTGTAGGTTGCTTACAAAGTCCAGAATGTTAGTTCCTGGAGAAGCGTAAACCCCTCCCATTGCTGCTTCACCAACTGTAATGGCCCCTTAACCTTGTGGCCATACACAAGTTCAAATGGTGAAAACCCTAAACTGGGATGTGGTACAGCCCTGTAGGCAAACAGCAACTGCTGCAACACTAGGTCCCAATTATTGGAGTGTTCGTTGACGAATTTACATATCATGGCCCCCAAAGTTCCATTAAACCTTTCCACCAGGCCATTGGTTTGATGGTGGTACGGGGTGGCAACCAAGTGGTTCACCCCATGAGTTTCCCACAATTTTTACATGGTCCCTGCTAGGAAATTAGATCCTGAATCTGTAAGGATGTCGGAGGGCCAACCTACCCTGGCAAAAATGTCTGTTAGAGCCTGACACACAGTGTTAGCCCTGGTGTTGCCTAGAGCTACTGCTTCTGGCCATCGGGTAGCAAAGTCCACGAAAGTCAGTACGTACTGCTTTCCTCTGGGCGTCTTTTTTGGGAAAGGACCCAGAATATCCACAGCTACTCGCTGAAATGGGACCTCAATTATGGGGAGTGGCTGGAGAGGGGCCTTGACCTGGTCTTGGGGTTTTCCCACTCTTTGGCATACCTCACAAGACCGGACATACTTGGCAACGTCCTTGCCCATCCCCTCCCAGTGGAAGGACTTCCCCAAGCGGTCCTTGGTTCTGTTCACCCCAGCATGGCCACTGGGATGATCATGGGCTAAGCTTAAGAGCTTCCCCCGGTACTTAGTTGGAACCACCAACTGTTTTTGCAGATGCCAGTCTTCCTGGTGTCCACCAGAAAGAATTTCCTTGTATAAAAGTCCTTGGTCTATAACAAACCGGGATCGATTAGAAGAGCTGAGAGGCGGTGGGGTGCTCCGTGCCGCCGCCCAAGCTTTCTGAAGGCTGTCATCTGCTTCCTGCTCAGTCTGGAACTGTTCCCTTGAGGCTGGGGTCACCAGTTCTTCCTCAGACTGTGGACTTGGGCTTGGTCCCTCTGGAAGCGATGTAGGTGATGGGGTTGTTTCCGTTGCTGGTGAACCGCTCTCCGCTGGTGCACCTGAGGGTATTTCAGGCTCTGGCTGAGCCTTTTGGGTATGGCTGTCTTTTGCTTCTGCCAGTTCTGGCTTGCTGGCGCCCTCTGGCGTTGAGGTTGAAGATGTGGTTGCACTTGCTGGTGCTGGTTGCTGTTCCAGTTCCGGGCCTGGGACTGGAGGTGCTGTGGCTGTTTCAGTGGTAGGCATGGAATCCAGGTCCACTACCTCTGTCTGGGTCTCTGGTAACACAGACGGGGCCTCTGTGGACGGCTCAGGAACAGGAATGGGTCTGGAAGCTTGCCTGGTTTGGCTACGTGTAACCATTCCCACTCTCTTGGCCCGCTTCACCTGGTTGGCCAAGTCTTCCCCCAGTAGCATGGGGATGGAATAATTGTCATAAACTGCAAAAGTCCACATTCCTGACCAGCCTTTGTACTGGACAGGCAGTTGAGCTGTAGGCAAGTCTACAGCTTGTGACATGAAGGGGTAAATTGTAACTGTGGCCTTTGGGTTGATGAATTTGGGGTCTACGAAGGATTGGTGGATAGCTGACACTTGTGCCCCCGTGTCTCTCCATGCAGTAACCTTCTTTCCACCCACTCTCAAATTTTCCCTTCGCTCCAAGTGTATTTGAGAGGCATCTGGGCCTGGGGATCTTTGGTGTGATGGTGGTGTAATGAATTGCACTCGCATGGTGTTCTTTGGACAGTTGGCCTTGATATGTCCTAGTTCATTACACTTAAAGCATCTTCCAGCTGACTGGTCACTGGGTCGAGGTGAGTTACTGGAGACTGGTGAGGTGCAAGAATAGGGTGCCTGTGGCTTTCCTTGGGTTGTAGGTGGGGTCTTTGGTTGCCCTCAGTTGTAGGGTTTCTTGTCGGTGTGGTTCAATTGTATTCTTTTTGGATAAGGCTGTTTATTCATTTTTTTCCTTTAAGCAATTGACCCTGTATATTGTCACCTTATTACAGAGATCCTTTTATGTCCTTTTTTTCTTCATTCTTTTTATATAAAGCTTTCTTTTTAAGACCTGTTGGAGTTTTTCTTTAGTGGGGACTCCAGGGAATTGAGTCTGCAGCTCACCAGGGAATTGGTGGGAGGAAGAAGTCAGGGGGAAAATCTCTTTGTGTTAGATTTACTAAGCCTGACTTTGCATACCCTCTGGGTGAGGGGGAAGAGAGATTAGCTCTCTCGGTACTTGTGTTTCCAGGACTGGAAACAGGGAGGGTAAAATCCCTTTGTTTAGATTCACGGAGCTTGCTTCTATATATCTCTCCAGGAACCCAGGGAGGGAACACCTGGAGGGGAGGAGAGGGAAGGGAAATAGTTTATTCCCCTTTGTTGTGAGGCTCAAGGAGTCTTGGGGTCCCCCAGGGAAGATTTTGGGGAGACCACAGTGAGCTAGGCACTGTATAATTCCTGGCTGGTGGCAGCAATTACCAGGTCCAAGCTGGTAACTTAGCTTGGAGGTTTTCATGCTAACACCCATATTTTGGACACTACGGTCCAGATCTGGAAAAAAATGTTATGACAGCCTTATCCAAAAAGAATACAATTTAACACATTTCAGCAACTACACACATGTAAATACAAAAGAAAACAATATAAACCTATTGTCTTACTATCCTTGTACTTACAACTTGGAAACAGAAGATTAGAAAGCCTGGAGATAGAAAAATCACTCTCAGAGCCGAGAGAGGAGAAAAACCAAGAACAAAGGACTCACACCCAAAACTTCCCTCCACCCAGATTTGAAAAAGTCTTGTTTCCTGATTGGTCCTCTGGTCAGGTGTTTGGTTCCCTGTGTTAACCCTTTACAGGTAAAAGAACATTAACCCTTAGCTGTTTATGACACTAGTATCAGCCTGGCTTGGCCCAGCCCTTTTCCTCCCCTGGCCACAGAGACGCATGCTGCCAGCTGGGATTCTCCAGGCATTTGGGATGCTCAGAGCTGGGGCAGATGACACCTGCTCCCATCAGAAGTGCAGGGCAGCATGCAATAGATGCACTGGGACCACCATGGTGCCGCTAGGGGTGGGGGCTGCATGACAGTCCTTGCCCTTGGAGCAGGGATCTCAGTCCATGCAGACCCAGGAGCGCAGGGAGAGGTGTGTGCGCAGGCTGTTCTCTCTGGGTGTAGCCTGTGCCTCAGTCTCTCTATAGAGCAGGGTTCCCTTTAAGCCAGATTCCTCCTTTTGTCCAATGCCCCTTGGCATCCTGTCCTGTGGGAATACAGGCCGGCCCGGGAGCTGGAAAACGACTTGGGCTGGCAGTGTTTAATAGTGCTGAGGACATGATGCTCCTGCAGTGTCAGCATGCTGGAGGGACAGGGAGTTGTCTGGGAGCCAGCCCTGTCCCCTTCTCTAGCGTGTTCTCCTTTGAATTAAAATGAGAATGGTCATTTCTTTCACTTTGTGCTCGCCACTGCCTCTTCCATCAGCATCATGTTCCTGGTGGGAGGCTCATGCCCCAGGCTCTCCAGGAGCCAAGTGCCCCACGCTGGGCTCCATTTGTGCAAGTTTCTCTTTAATCAGGAGATGAGCAAAGCAGGAGCAAGGAGGCAACTGAGCCACCTGGAGAGGAGCACCTGAGTCCAGCCCTTGTCTGCCTGGGTCTGCCCAGCTCATCAGAACCTGAGTATCCATTGACCCCTTCCATTCTGGGGCAGGGAACATTTTTCTCTAGTGAAATGGAAACCAATGTAAATACACCCGAGTCCCTTCCCGAGTCACAGCAGGGGACCTCTCACATTCCTGGCTGAGCTTGCTGCATCTGCGTTGTTCTGGCTGCAGGCTCCCGTCTCCAGTCTGGGGCGTATGGGCTGAGGCCAGTGCTTGGGCTAAAGTCGTTTGGGACGGTTTGCTCGTGTGACAGTTCGGCTGCCAGGGTTTGACGTGCCATGTCAGCTTTGGACTCTGCTGAACAGGTCCCAAACTGGCCAGGGAATATGTGCAGCCAGCCTCTCTACACATGGGGTCCGTCTGCACAATGACCTGCTTTGGCAATGTGGCCTCCCCCAGTCATATACCTGACAGGTGTCATCTAACCTGCCTTCACGGTGGCGTTGGGCAGCCAGGGCTGTCACTCTGCTGATGAAGCGGCCATCAGGTGCTTGGCAAGCCCTGCATGTGCTAGCAGCAGGGCTTGGATGGGTTAGACTGCCTGCTGCTGGCACATCCTCTGGCACTGCCCCTCTGGGCCCAGATCTCCCTCACTGCCCTCTATTTGCACTGGCTCCTGGAAGGGCTTTTTGTGGGTGGTTGCTATATTTCCCAGTCTCTCCGCCCCAGCAGCCCCTCACACACACGTAGGGGCTAGGAAACAATTCTCTCTGGCTTCCCCCCAGACGGACGAGTGGCTTTACAGCACAGAGGATCAGGGTGAGAGGCTGCCTCTGCGGGAGCCTGTGAGCAAAGGGACAGTCATGAATGCTGCCTCTGCCTGGAGTTTACATTAGTCAAGATGGGCTGGGGGCTGAGCTGTGAGTCCAGATGAGGGATTTCTCTTCTGGCCAAAAAAACAAGTGAAAGGACCCCAATTCTCAGTCGAACAGGAGGGAACACAGCTCAGCAATTGCAGCACAATTAGCTCAAGCAGCAGTCTGACTGGAAATTGCAGATCTGTGCCAGATACTCAGGTAGTGTGAACTTCAGGTGTGAACTGATAGAGGGACTATGCTGCCAGAACAGACCCTCCAGGCTCCCTCCCCTCCTGACCTGCTTCCCCGAGAAAGGGGAAGCCCCAGCCCGCTGGACACAGGGGACAGCCTCTGCCAGCACCATCTGCCGCCATCTCCAGGCAGAGCCCCGTTGCCACCAGTGTTAAGTCTGGACACAGAGCAAGCAGCGACTGTGGCCTCTGGATTCTGCCAACTCCCATGTAGCAACTGCCACTTGCTGACTGTCGGAGAGCAAGGGACGGCTGTGATGGTCTCTGCAGGCAGAGGTGCCCCACAGCAAATAAGCACATGGGGCAGCCCAGGTGTTCATCGCCCTGGACCAGGACCCTGGGCCTTTCCCAGGGATAGCTCTGCCGGGGGCATGCAGGAGCCGCTCACCACCCCAGGTACAGTTCTGCAGCTCTTCACAGCACAGATTTACCAACGGCCTCCATGTTCTTCGAGTTTCCAGGACTCCCCACCAGCCGGGAATCCCCCCACCAGCCAGCACTCCTGTCCCACCCTGCACAGCCAGGAGTCCCCACCAGCTGGGAGCTCCCCGCCACCAGCAGTGCTCCTGCCCCGCTCCCCACAACACCCCCTGCTGGGAGAAGCTGGGACTGAAGTAGCTGGGAGCCCACCCCACACCAGCCAGCACTCCTGTCCCACTCCTTTTAGCGATTTCAGATGGGAGAGGCTGGGGCTGTATTTTTTATTCTATTCTCAGGCCATGCTGGTGCAAGACAAGTCCTTCTCACCTCATCTGCTGCAGCCTCCCTGCACTCTCACCCTAAACCGCCAGGGAACAGAGGGGTCTGTGGGTCTGCAGAGTGAGGCTGTCCCATGGGCCTAGAGAGTGGGGATGGATCCCCTGGGAAAGAGCCCCCGCCCCACCCAATTAACAGTGGAGAGAAGCTGGGACCCAGTGGTCGTGCAGCAGACGTCTCCTCCCGGGTGAGCGAGCACCACTCCTTCCAGTCCATTTAGGAAGCAAGTGAATCAAAGTGACAGCAATGTCCCAGAGGGTTGGTGCAGCAGCAGAGCTGGGACTGCGGCTCCGATGCTCAGGGGAGCCTGGTGGGTGGAGACACCATGGAAGGTGCATTGTGATCGGAGCAGCACAAATTCAGCAGCACTTTTCTGTCAGACAGACGAGAATCTCTGTGGGTCACCAAGGCTCCACGCACTGCCTTGGCGTCCCTGACCAGCTTTGGGGGCCAGACCCTGCTGCTGCTTGTGGTGTCTCTGATCCACGAGGGGCAGCTAGCCCAGACCTGGCCTTCTCCTTCTTGCTGCTCCCTGTTCAGCCTCAGCACTCGGAGCTGGGCCTCCCCATTCGCCCCTCTTCCAATGGTGCAGTTGGCTCGCCCCTGGGTCCTGAACATCCCTTCGTGCAGCTGGGGCAGGTTATCGGGAAAGAGTCCGGCCTGAATCCCCATCTTCAGACTGCCTTGGAGCCCAGAGGGACCGTCCCACTGGCCTCATGCTTGGCCCTGAGCCCCACCTGTGCTGGGACATGGGCAAGAGCCCTGTCCTGGGAATACCCTTCTCCCTGTGCGGAGAGCGTCTCTGTGCATTGCACCCGGTGCCCTGAGAGCTCCTCCCGGCCAGCTGAGATGCAGCTGAGAGTCATTGCCAGGCAAGCCGGGAAAGACACCTCACAGATCTCTGTGAAGGTGGGCTGACCCTTGTAGGAGAGCAATGCTAAGAAGGCTGGGGGCTGCAGAGGGCTGCAGCGCCCTGTCAGGCTGCTGATGCTGATTCCTTTCATCTTGGAGCTACTGGCTCGTGTCAGGGCCGAGCTGGAAATGCCAGGAAGTGCTGCGGGCTAACCAGGAAGAGTGGCAGATGGTCAATGATGGATTTGTCACTTTGGATTCAGAGCAGTTTTAAATATTCAGCAGAATCCGAGGTGACAGCTCATGGCAGCAGGCAACATTCTCTGCACATTTCATTGCAGGATCTTGGTCTCAAGAGGGTAAGGGGAGCTCAGCAGAGACCTTTAGACGTCACGGTGGGATTAAATGAGTTGGTGCCACCATAGGAGCCTGGCGCCAACAAGCCGTGGCCAGGCCTCACGCTCCTGATTCTGTGCCACTTTCCCCACTGTGCTGTCAGTGCGTCGCAGAAGCCCAGCCTGCCAAGAGCTCCCCGCTGGTACAGTTCCCCCACAGGGGTGTGGCATAGTGTTGACTGGGGCAGCCTTTCCCAGCCTCAGCACCATGCGAGGAATCTCACTGACTCACATGCTCGCAGTCCATATGCTGCCAGGTGCACGGTCCCCATGTGGGGCAGCTTGGGCAGTCAGGACCAGAATGACGCTCATTGACGAAACCATGGAAATGTGCATGGCTCTGCCGTTGCCTCCTGCCCACATCCTGTTCATTCAGCAGGTGACTCTCTAGTCCCTTTCAGGGGGCGTCCCAGAGAGCACAGATCCCATGGCACTCTGTTGCCTGGCTTGCCGTCCTCTGCCTGAACACGTGCCCAGCCCAGCAAAGCAAGTGAGAGTGAAATCACATCCTCTCTTGTGGGGTGTTTTGCAAATGTTCCAGGACACAGTGCTAGGCCAGGAGACCAAGCTGGGAGGAGGGCCAAGTGCCAGTGCAGCCAGAGGACTAGCCCCAAGGGGCCTGGAGAGCTCAGAAACAGGCGCTGCAGACACCTAGTCTGCCATGCAGACATGCAGTGTAGAGCAGAGGTGGCTGGGGCAGCCTGAGGGCTGGCAGCGGGCACAGAGGAGAGTCAGTTTGCACTGCAGGAGCAGAGGGATCACATCGTGGTGACCAGAGAGACACCAGCGGGGAGGATTGCAGAGACCGTCTGGAGACTTGCAAAGGGTGAGTTCCACAGGTGAATCAAACCTTGTCAGTGGCCGTTCCCTGGTTTCTGTGCTGGGGGACAGGGAGAACGGATGCCCCCTTTCTTACTGCTCTGCCCCATCAAGGACTGGATAGACTGGTATCCTGCCCCCTCAGCTCCACCCCCTCACAAAGGTACCAATCCCAATCTCCCCCCCATAGCAGAGATTTTCCAGCCTTGATCATTCTTGTTGCCCTTTTCTGACTCCCCCCGGCCCCCGAGCTCTGTACCATCCTGTATGCGCCCGAGGGCCCAGGCTCCTGGGAGGAACCAGCATGGTCCTGCACCAGAAGCTCATAGCAGCACCTGTGGCCACTGACAAAGGGGGCTCCCCAATGGGCATAGCAGCTGCTGGGTCTGTTCTCCCCATTATCTACTCTTGGCACCCAGGCAAGCAGGGCAGTGAGGTCTCCATTGCCTGGACTCTCCCAGTGCCCTGTATCCCTTGCACTGAATTCTTTCTCCTGCCTTTCTCCTGCTGGTCTGCACAGCAGGCCCCTGCCTGAGAGCCAGTGCAGTGCCTGGGGTTGGGACAGAGACAGGCTAGCTGCATGGCCAGGCTCTGCACACCAGGCCCAGAGGGGCTGGCTCAGTCTCTGCAGTTGGACACTTTGTAAAGAGTCTTTTTATGAGGTGTTGCATTTTATTCCCTTGTGTGCATCTTATAACCATGCAGACTGATGCGCTAAGTACCCCCTTCTGCATACAGGGTGTGTTGAGCCAGCCAGCAGCCCTTGCACCATGAAGTGCCAATGCCATCCCCTTGGTTTGGCAAGCCCTGGGGTGGGTGACTGACTGGCCAGATGCCTTAGCTCTGCAGGGACTGGCCACTTGGTGCCAGCCCAGTGTCCCCACAGGGACAGCCTTACAGCAGCCAGTGCTCCCAAGCTCTTGGCATCCCCCCAATCCTGCTCAGTGAGAGCCCTTTGCAACAGGACATACCAGGCAGGGATCTGGAACAATTTGTGCTGCGAGCCATTGACCCAAACTGTAAAGCCTGGATATGATGGAACCACCTCAAGCCAGGGGGTGTGCCTGCACCTCCAGCACCCCTAGTTCCTGCACCTATGATACCAAGAGCTCCTGCCATGCAAAGCCAAGCTGTGCAAAGCTCGCTGGGTCTGAAGCACCAGATTAAAAGTTGGAAATGCAAATACTAATCTAAATGGAGCGGCTAATATACTAAGGCCACAGCAGGCTGAATCAGCAAGGGACAAAGCAATGGCAAGGTCAGTGATACAGTAAAACGATACTGCAGTGAACCTAGGAGTGTGGCACAGAGCTGCCTCGAGCTATGTGGGAACCAGGTACCAAGGGAGAAAAGCTCAGAGCACCCAGCTGAGCTCAGAGAAAATAAAAACCTCTGCAGAACTGGCCTGAGACCCACAGGCTACTGGCTGTGCTGAACTGTGCCGTGGAATCCCCCCAAAAGCAACAGTGGGTGAACTGCCGGGAGCCCTGTCACTCCAGCCTGGCATGAGGCTGGGCTGGGGAGAGGATTTTGCAGGCTCTAGAAAGGAGCAGGGAGCTGTAACAGGCTGGATGTGTCTGACTCTCCCAGAGCCGAGTTCCTGGCCAAAGCATTACTGTGCTCAGCCTTGCACCCCACAAAACCTTTCTCTGCTGGGTCCTGCAAAGCACCCAGTGATGAACAGGAGCAGAAGAGTGGAAAACTAGTGGCCCCAGGCCTTACCATGGACTCAGATCTGTGAGCATTTCTGCAGCAGATCAGCAGCAAAAACCCAGTTACTTCCTGGGTGTCAGTGTGTTAACAAACTAGCCTGAGAATTCAGACCCGGTGACTCCCCAGGACGGATCACTCCATGCCTTCTCTTTTCCTTACTGTTCAGTGTAGTCCCCTGCCCCCTGTCTGAATGGATTCTCACTCCACCATCGCTCCCCAGCCTAACCTGACAGCTGAGCTCAGCACATGAGACTCTGGTATTGGCTGCATGCAGAGTGGGTCCCTGGATATCAGAGAGATGGGGCAGGGGGGCTGACATGGCCAGGGGCGGCTCTAGACATGTTGCCGCCCCAAGCATGGCGGCATGCCACGGGGGGTGCTCTGCCGGTCGCCAGTCCCGCGGCTCCGGTGGACCTCCCGCAGGCATGCCTCCCGCAGGCATGTCCCGCAGCTTTGGTGGAGCCGTGGGACCAGCGGACCCTCCTCAGGCACACCTGCGAGAGGTCCATCAGAGCCGCAGGACCAGCAGAGCCTCTGCAGGCATGCTGCTGAAGGCTGCCTGCCTGCCGCCCTCCCAGCGACCGGCAGAGCGCCCCCCACAGCATGCCACCCCAAGCACGCGCTTGGCATGCTGGGGCCTGGAGCTGCCCCTGGACATGGCAGTTACTGGATCCGGTTCTGCTGTGGGGAGAGAGGAAATTTCGAGCTTACTCTTCTCTATGTATCTGGCAGCTCGTCTCTCTCCCCAGCCTTCACTACGCTACTAAATGCCATGCCCCACCTTGTCTCTCTGGCGTTAGCTGTGAGCGGCGGGGAACTTGCTGGGGATTCTCAGACAAGGGCTAGGGGCCACCTGGTCCCTAGCAACGGCCTGAGCTTCTAGTCATTTACTGAAAGCAGCAGCAGGGGAAGGGCCGGGGAAAAGAGCCGACATGCTTTGACATGCTCCCTTCTGTGTGTGCTTGTGCACATGTGTGCATTTGGGGGAGATGCTGCTTCCCATGCTGCAGTTATCACAGATATTCCCCTTCTTTTCTCCCCTCCCAGTAGCTCCGTGATTTTCCCATCATCACTCAGAGCATTAACTGTTTCGGTGCCATCAAGTGCTGAGCGAATAACGCAGCCGAGCACCATCGGAGAGACTTTGTTCTCCCTGGTGGTGGGCGAAGCAGGGAGCTCTGGTGCGCACCCTGGCCACAAATCGAGGGCAGCGCTCAGAGCCAGACGGCCTCTCCGCGCTGAAGAGTCAGTCCAGGACATACTAGGCAGAGCTCAGATGCTTGATACTAATCATCCAGTTTGGGGCACTTGTGATCCTGAGGGATTTGTGAGGAAATTGCTGTGAGCGTCGCGCACTCAGGTGCAAAGTCAGAGCTCGGTTACAAAGACAGATGGCAGAAAGTCAGCACCAGAGACACAGGAAACAAATCAGTGATTAACTGTCTTCACGTGGGGATGGGGGTAGCCAGTACTCAGCCAGCCCCCAGTCCCTGTGGAACTACATTTCAGCCAAGCTGACCTGTCAATGAGCCCCTCCCTGCAGCACTCCCCAGGTGAACCTACCTTCCCAACAGGGGAGTGCCCGACACACCTGCCTCTGCTGTGGGGGGTGGTGACACAGGCTGCCCACACAGGACCTGTCCGCAGGCCCCCCCCTTAGACAGGCTTGGCCCGAAGGGACCCAGGCTTTGGTGTGGGCTGCTCCTGCCTAGCAGCTGCACTCCGGGGCTGGGAAACAAGGGTTTCAGCCTAGGCAGATCCCTGGCTTCTCCTGGGTTTCTGCTCCCTGCCCAGTGGCATGAGTGGCGCAGCCTCAGCTTCCCCAGAGAGGAGTGGAAACTGTCAGTGCTCCCTGCCCCAAGGGGGGATCAGCGCCTGCCAGCAGTGGGGTCTGCAGCCAGGGCCCCCTTAGCTAACATTCACTGCATTCCTTGCTGTGAAAGGGCCAAAGGAGCTGGGAGACAGGGAGCCGCCGGAGACGAGCCCTGGAGCACTTACACTGGTTTCTCTCTGGCTCAACGACTGCTCCCTGGTAATGGGTGATTTGAGGTTCTAACTGCACGATTACCTGGGGAGCAAACGGTTTGTCATGAGCTCTTCTGTCTAGCAGAGGAAAGGCTAACACCATCCAATGGCTGGAAGTTGAAGCTAAGCAAATTCAGATGGGAAATAAGGTGTATGGGTTTAATGAAGAGAATAATTACCCGTTGGACGTGTACCAAGGTCAGGCTGGATTTGCCATCACTGGAATTTGTACTCAGCACTGGAAGTTTTGTTAAAAGCTCTGCTCCGGGAATCACTGTGGGGCAGTGCCCTGGCCTATGTGAGCCAGGAGGTCAGACTAGCTGATCCCAGTGCTCCCTGGTTGATGTTAGGAGGTTGTGAGTTGTGTGTATCCACCCTGGGGGGCAGGGCAGTGTCTCTGCCAGGCCAGGACAATGGAATGGGATTGGTAGAACTCAGCACAGGCTATTCAGCCAGAAGCACCCTAGGACAAAGTGTTTGCTGGAGCTGAGAGAAGCTGCTTCCTCCTCCTGTGGGAGGGGAAGGGGGGAAGCGGGGAGAGTAGGAATGAAGTTACCCAAGCGGGACAAAGACAAGTGGCCACAGCAAAAGGTTGTAATAGGATGGACACGGGGAGGCCCCAGAGAGAGATGGGCTCTTTGGGCAGGGAAAGGAGATAGCAGGCATTGACTGGCCAGGTCAACGCCACAAGCTGACCTGGGGCAGAGGTGCTGTGTTTTGGAAGAAGTCTCGCAGCTGCCGGGGCAGGGAGCCCCAGCTTGGCGATTGACCCAGAGACAGGTGCTCAGGATTTGTTAGTGTGGGAGAGATGTGTGTCATGATGGGTCGGAGTTGTGGATGCGCTGTGCTGTGTGACCACGTGGCCCTGGGAAGTGGAAGCCGGCAGGGTTACACCTTGGGTGGCGTGTTCAGGGCTCAGTCCTGGGGCGAGGGCTGACCAATGGCTGCTTGCACTCATGCTAGACAGAGGATCTCACTCCCTGGTGCCACTGGGCACCCCAAGCCGGGGGCACGGCTGGGTCCTATTCAGACTCGGGGATCCAGCAGCTCACAGCAGTCTGGTGAGCCAGCAGGGGCAGCCCAGACAGCTTGGTGACGGCCACGTAGCCCTGCTGTCCTGTGACCGCGTGCTCCCAGACGTGATTTGCAATGGCAGGGTGGCAAAGAGTGCCTGCGGCAGGCAATAGAGGACCCAACACCTACTAGTGCTGTGGCATCCTGAAGGGCTAACCGGGATGGGGCCCGGGCCTGGGCGTCTCCACAGCCCTGCCCCGGTTCCCGTCACGGGGAGGGGAGGGCAGTTGTGCAGGCATCGGTGTTCTTAGACGCCCTGTCCTTCAGGGGAACATTGGCTCAACCTTTGGTTCCAATACCTCCATCTCGTTGAACTGCCGGGCTGCCGAGGGGGCCCAGGAAAATCCGGACCCATCTCGTTCCATCCGGAGAGGCTGGTGGAAGTGGCAGAGTAGCAGAACTGGGCTCTTTGCTGCCTCTTCTCAGCAGGGTTAGTTGAGAACTCCAGGGTCCTGTCCACGCTGCCCTGTGAGTTGCAGCTCTGATTGGCCTAGGGCTGATCGACCCAGCAGAGGGCTGTGCAATCAGCATGACGGTGGTTTGTGTGTAAGTGGGACCTTGCAGAGCCTGTTTCATCTGCTCGTCTGTCTGCATTCCCATGCTGGACCCCATTGTGGGGGTCGTCACACTGCCCCTGCTCCCAGGGGTGGGAAGAGCTTCCTGTCTAGCTCCGCTGCAGTCCCGTTCCCCTGGCTGAAAGCAGAGCTGCACTCCCTGGGCTTGGGTGGGGAGCGTAAAGCGCCATATGACACTTGGAGCAAAGACACGCTGGGGCTGCTCATCTCTTCCACGCGTCAGCATCCCTGGGTCAGGCACAGGGCTTGGGAAGGGCTAGTGGGTCGTTCTGATCAGCAGCACATGCCCATCCCCCCTGGGTCTCCTAGCACGACTGACTGCACCAGCCTGGCGCGGGAGATGCTGCCTAGGAGCTCACGCCACTCTTGGTTCTTCCAGACCAGGGGTGGCCAACCCGGGGCACCAGAGCCTCATGCAGCTCTTCAGAGGTTAATATGAGGCTCCTTGTCTGGGCACCGATTCTGGGGCTGGAGCTACAGGTGCCAACTTTCCAATGTGCCGGGAGGTGCTCACTGCTCAACCCCTGGCTCTGCCACAGGCCTGGCCCCCACTCCAGCCCTTCCTGCCCCCTCCCCTGAGCCTGCTGTACCCTCGTTCCTCCCCCTCTCCCCCAGAGCCTCCAGCATGCCAGGAAACAGCTGATTGGGAGGTGCAGGGAGGGAGGGGGAGGCGCTGATCAGTGGGGCTGCTGGGGGGCGGGAGGTGCTGGGAGCTGTGGGGGAGCTGACTGAGGGCTGCTGACATGTTACTGTAATATTGGTCAATTCTGGCTCCTTCTCTGGCTCAGGCTGGCCACCCCTGTTCCAGACTGTAACCAGTCCGTTCATCACGGCTCCTGGCTTCTGTAGCACAGAGGGCAGGTGAGGGACGCTCGAGCGCCCTGGTGACTGTCTGACCTGACACCGCAGAGGGGTGTGCTTGGTCGAAGAGGGGACACCTGGCATGCTAACCCCTGGCTGCTGGAATGGATATGGGTCTCTGAGGCAGCCCCAGAGTTGAGTCCTGCAGCCGGGCAGGCAGGTTCCTGAGACATGACAGCTTTGATGCCCAGCCCTGAAGAGGTTAAATCTTTCTAATCACTCAGTAAGACCTTCTCTAAGAATTTATCTACTCACTGCCTTCCAAGAACATATGGCTAAAATCCCCCTGAGCGGGACTTACATTTATAGCATCTATTACTAAGATCAAGGTTAATCCAGAGAAATCTAATGGGGTGAAAAGGACTTTAAATAAATCTATCTTAATCTGCAGGATGTGAGAGCCTGACAGGATGTGATGAAGTGGGGTTTTTTTGGAGGGGGGGTTCTGTCTTTTCCAGGGTTTGCATGCACAGGGTGTGGGACTCAATGTACCTGGGTGTTACTGGTTTAACGAGATGAGGGAAGAGGGAGTTTGTTGTTACAGAGGACTGGAGAGGGACTCAGGACCCCAGCCCAGGAGACACAAGCGGATCTGGCCAGTGGGAGGACAATGGGCTGCAGAGAGAGGACCCGGTGACCTGACCAGCTGGTTTCAGCCAGAGGAGAGCTGAGAGGAGAGGAGACCCAGGCCTTCCTGTTTACGACCCTGTTTCCCTGGAGAGAAGACAATGGACAGAAATGGGGCTTGGGGCCGGGGGTATCGGAGGCCCAGCTGGGAAGCAGGGGGGCTTGGGGTTGGAGAGGGGGAGCAGGCAGAGCCCACCTGGCTGCAGGGGAGACTGGGATGTGCTGGGCTGAGGGAGGCCAGGCCTGAGGCCCTGAGAGTTTCCTGTGCTGTGATCAACTCTCAATAAACCTCCTGTGTTACGCTGGCTGAGAGTCACTCCGGTCTAGAGGACGGGGTGGGCGGGGGGCATCAACCCCTTCAGAGGTGGAGGCCTGGACGTCCAGAGTGCGAGGACTCCCTGAGGGGGCCCACGGCAGAGACAGACGTGCTGAGGCTCAGAGAGGTGCGGCTCCAGGAGGTGGAGGGGCCTGACCCCAAGAGAGAGTGGACCCCCGAGAAGGGCTGTCTCACTAAAAGGGGCACCCCCCACAGACCGCACAGGGCCAAGAGTGGGCACGATCTGTGAGTCTGTGACACAGGGGCACTGGCAAAGCCCGCTAGACAGAGCTGGGCCAGGCAGCCAGCAGGAGCTCGCTCAGCTGAGGCACGGGGTAAGTCTGCTTTGTAGAGAGGGGAGTGAGTGAGGCAGGTTCCGGATGCTCTGGGGACGTGGGCAGGGACATGACCACCCTCTGAGGTTGGGGCTCTGCGTGCAAGGCCAGGAATGTGGCCGATCTTGCTGGACCTCTTGCCAAGCCCCATCAAAGGCCGTGTTGGAAAAGGTCTGGAGGCTTTTGCAGAGGGCTGATGTGATGAAGTGGGAATGTTCTTAATGTTTTCTTTGAACACTGAGTGGGGAGTGTTGCTGGGACTGGCTGCTTTGGGGATGGGAGACTTTCCTTGAGGGAGGGTACCTGAGCACGTAACATGAGAACTCAGGAAGGGGGTTGGAGGCCAGGTGACACCTCTGCCCAGGGAAAATGGACAAAGGCTGGGGGAGGAGCCAGGGGAGGCTGAGTGAGAGGCTGGAGGGAGTTTCAGTTTGGCGCTGGCTGGGGAAATGGAGGGGAGCCCAGACAGGGCTCAGGCCTCTCTGGGGCCCCCAGATGGACCTAACTAAAGGGGGCCCTGTTGTCTGTATCTGCAAGGCCTGACTTGGACTGTGTTCCTGTCGTGTAAATAAACCTTCTGTTTTACTGGCTGGCTGAGAGTCATGCTGAGTCGCAGGAAGCCGGGGGTGCAGGGCCTTGTCTCCCCCACACTCCGTGACAGCTTGTCACAGCACCAGTGTGGTTCACGTGAATCCACTCAATCAAATCCCCAGGCCTGTGGCTGGGAGCATCCTCCAGCGGGACAGGGCCAATCAGTGCTGGCTGGGACGGTGGCTTCAAAGTAATGAGATTTATATTTTTAACTGTTCTCTTCCTTTGCCTCCTGACATGATATTGGGGTTGTGTTTTCTGGCTTTTCTCTGCACTCATGAGGACTTTCTCTTGTTTGTTTTAAATGGCAGTGGAGTCTCCCATAATCACCTGACTCCAGGAGCTGGAACTTTAAGAAAAACCTATCGCGAGTGGTGGCACCCTGGCTGTCCAGGGGCCTAGGCAACTCTGAGGGATCAGTTGGTGGCTGTGATCTGTGTTGCCTGCCCATGGGAGGAGATGGAGCATCAGACGGGCTCAGCAGGTCCCCTTGCTGTGCACAGATGCTTCAAATGTTGTGTCTATATCAGGATCCTTCAAGCCACAGGAAGCCAAAGGCCTGGGACAACTTGGGCAAATTCTAAGTTCTCAAAAGAAGCCTTTTTATTTCTAAACTAAACGAGCATAAAACGAGTGTCCGGATCCCCAGTAACTGGTGCAGATGCCTGGCACCTGCCGCCTGCCTGGAGGTGCTCCCACCATCCCATGTGCTGATCCCAGCCAATCGAGCACCATGCAGCGCTGTGTGACGGGTCGTGTATCTGCAGCGGGAGCGGGATATTCTGGGAGAAGCACTGGGGAACCTCTCAGGAGGGATAGGGCCTGGAAAAAGGCTGAACCACAGAACAGGCACGGACTCAGGCTGGAGCCTGGCTGCCGAGTGCTCCATTGAGCTGTTTCCATTTGGCAGCTGCAGCATGGAGACTCCAGCACTGCCCAACCCAGCCATGCAGGCTGGTCCCCAAGGATCCGGGCCCAAACAGAAGTGCCAGGAATTGCCACTGGCTCATTTTCCTGCAGTGCACCTCCCAGAACTGTTGGCAAAGGCTTCGTCGCGTTGCCAAGCGAGATGGTGTCAGGCTCCAAGCCTGTCTCGCCGCGGTCATTGCTGGCTGCCCCTGAGCGAGATTGCATGGCTGGTGCTCTGCGGGGCCCTGGGCTGTAGATGCTCTTTCCCCCAAAGGTGCTGGACTTTCACTTACCTCTGGGCACTGTGCAGGGATCGCATCAAATCTCCCATCGTCCCTCCAGCCCCAGCCCTGGCGGCCAGCGTGTCCCCTCCACCGGCAGGGCGGGTGCTGGAGTCAGCCCTATGAGCAGGAAGAATTAACGCAAACAAGTGAAACGCCAGCCAATCCCCCTAAGTGTGGAAATAGGAGAGCAGAAGAGCAGCAGAATGCGAGTCTCTGGGCCCAAAGCCGGCAGGAGGACAAGGTGACCCGAGTGCCAGGTGGCAGGGAGAGCGCTCGGCCTGTCACGACACGCTATCCCCTGGCACTTTCCCCATGCCATTCCCACTCCACACAAAGCCCCCTGTGCGCCGCCATTCCTCCCCACCCCTATTCCATTCCCCCTGCCCACACAGCCCCCCTGTGCTCCCCCATTCCTCCCCTCCCCCGTTCCATTCCCCCTCCCCACACAGCCCCCTCGTCCTCCCCATTCCTCCCCACCCCTATTCCATTCCCCTTCCCCACACAGCCCCCCGTGCTCCCCCATTCCTCCCCACCCCTATTCCATTCCCCTTCCCCACACAGCCCCCTCATCCTCCCCCATTCCTCCCCACCCCTATTCCATTCCTCCTCCCCACACAGCCCCCTCGTCCTCCCCCATTCCTCCCTTCCCCTATTCCATTCCCCCTTCCCCACACAGCCCCCTCGTCCTCCCCCATTCCTCCCCTCCCCCGTTCCATTCCCCCTCCCCACACAGCCCCCTCGTCCTCCCCCATTCCTCCCCACCCCTATTCCATTCCTCCTCCCCACACAGCCCCCTCGTCCTCCCCATTCCTCCCCACCCCTATTCCATTCCTCCTCCCCACACAGCCCCCTCGTCCTCCCCATTCCTCCCCTCCCCCGTTCCATTCCCCTTCCCCACACAGCCCCCCGTGCTCCCCCATTCCTCCCCTCCCCCATTCCCTTCCCCCTCCCCACACAGCCCCCCGTGCTCCCCCATTCCTCCCCTCCCCCGTTCCATTCCCCCTCCCCACACAGCCCCCTCGTCCTCCCCCATTCCTCCCTTCCCCTATTCCATTCCCCCTTCCCCACACAGCCCCCTCGTCCTCCCCCATTCCTCCCCTCCCCCGTTCCATTCCCCCTCCCCACACAGCCCCCTCATCCTCCCCCATTCCTCCCCTCTCCAGTTCCATTCCCCCTCCCCACACAGCCCGCTCGTCCTCCCCCATTTGTCCCCTCCCCCGTTCCAGTCCCCCTCCCCACACAGCCCCCTCATCCTCCCCCATTCCTCCCCACCCCTATTCCATTCCCCCTCCCCACACAGCCCCGTCGTCCTCCCCATTCCTCCCTTCCCCCGTTCCATCCCCCCTCCCCACACAGCCCCCCCGTGCTCCTCCATTCCTCCCCTCCCCCGTTCCATTCCCCCTCCCCACACAGCCCCCTGTGCTCCCCCATTTGTCACATCCCCGTTCCATTCCCCCTCCCCACACAGCCCCCCGTGCTCCCCCATTCCTCCCCTCCCCCGTTCCCTTTCCCCTCCCCACACAGCCCCCCGTGCTCCCCCATTCCTCCCCTCCCCCGTTCCATTCCCCCTCCCCACACAGCCCCCTCATCCTCCCCCATTCCTCCCTTCCCCTATTCCATTTCTCCTCCCCACACAGCCCCCTCGTCCTCCCCATTCCTCTCCTCCCCCGTTCCATTCCCCTTCCCCACACAGCCCCCGTGCTCCCCCATTCCTCCCCTCCCCCGTTCCATTCCCCCTCCCCACACAGCCCCCTCGTCCTCCCCCATTCCTCCCCTCTCCAGTTCCATTCCCCCTCCCCACACAGCCCCCCCGTGCTCCTCCATTCCTCCCCTCCCCTATTCCATTCCCCCTCCCCACACAGCCCCCTCGTCCTCCCCTATTCCTCCCCTCCCACCTTCCATTCCCCCTTCCCACACAGCCCCCTCGTCCTCCCCCATTCCTCCCCTCCCCCGTTCCATTCCCCCTCCCCACACAGCCCCCTCGTCCTCCCCATTCCTCCCCTCCCCCGTTCCATTCCCCTTCCCCACACAGCCCCCCGTGCTCCCCCATTCCTCCCCTCCCCCATTCCCTTCCCCCTCCCCACACAGCCCCCCGTGCTCCCCCATTCCTCCCCTCCCCTATTCCATTCCCCCTCCCCACACAGCCCCCTCATCCTCCCCCATTCCTCCCCTCCCACCTTCCATTCCCCCTTCCCACACAGCCCATCCTCCCCCATTCCTCCCTTCCCCCATTCCATTCCCCCTTCCCCACACAGCCCCCCCGTGCTCCCCCATTCCTCCCCTCCCCATTCCATTCCCTCTCCCCACACAGCCCCCCATGCTCCCCCATTCCTCCCCTCCCCGTTCCATTCCCCCTTTCCCACACAGCCCCCCGTGCTCCCCCATTCCTCCCTTCCCCTATTCCATTCCCCCTCCCCGCACAGCCCCCTGTTCTCCGCCATTCCTCCCTTCCCCCATTCCATTTCCCCTCCCCACACAGCCCCCCTGTTCTCCCCCTTCCTCCCTTCCCCCATTCCATTCCCCCTTCCCCACACAGCCCCCCTGTGCTCCCCCATTCCTCCCCTCCCCCATTCCATTCCCTCTCCCCACACAGCCCCCCATGCTCCGCCATTCCTCCCCTCCCCGTTCCATTCCCCCTTCCCCACACAGCCCCCCCATGCTCCCCCATTCCTCCCTTCCCCTGTTCCATTCCCTCTCCCTACAAGCGCCCCCTGTGCTCCCCCATTCCTCCCTTCCCCCATTCCATTCCCCCTTCTCCCACACAGCCCCTCTGTGCCCCTCTGTGCTCCCCCATTCCTCCCTTCCCCTGTTCCATTCCCCCTCCCCACACAGGTGCCTCTGTGCTCCTCCATTCCTCCCCTCCCCCATTCCATTCCCTCTCCCCACACAGCCCCCCATGCTCCCCCATTCCTCCCCTCCCCGTTCCATTCCCCCTTCCCCACACAGCCCCCCCGTGCTCCCCCATTCCTCCCTTCCCCTGTTCCATTCCCCCTCCCCACACAGGTGCCCCTGTGCTCCCCCATTCCTCCCTTCCCCCGTTCCATTCCCCCTTCTCCCACACAGCCCCTCTGTGCCCCTCTGTGCTCCCCCATTCCTCCCTTCCCCTGTTCCATTCCCCCTCCCCACACAGGTGTCCCTGTGCTCCCCCATTCCTCCCCTCCCCGTTCCATTCCCCCTTCCCCACACAGCCCCCTGTGCTCCCCCATTCCTCCCTGCCCCTGTTCCATTCCCTCTCCCTACAAGCGCCCCCTGTGCTCCTCCATTCCTCCCTTCCCCCATTCCATTCCCCCTTCTCCCACACAGCCCCTCTGTGCCCCCCCATTCCTCCCTTCCCCTGTTCCATTCCCCCTCCCCACACAGGTGCCCCTGTGCTCCCCCATTCCTCCCTTCCCCCGTTCCATTCCCCCTTCTCCCACACAGCCCCTCTGTGCCCCCCTGTGCTCCCCCATTCCTCCCTTCCCCCGTTCCATTCCCCATTCCCCCACACAGCCCCCCCCATAGAGTGCTCGCATTTTATATTGAGCGGACAAAACCGTTTCGTAAAACGCGCCAACTCTTTGTCGTGGTAGCAGACCGAATGAAAGGCCTACCGGTTTCCTCTCAGAGGATCTCATCTTGGGTGTCAACGTGCATCTGCACTTATGATTTGGCTCATATTTCCCCAAGCCACATCACTGTGCATTCTACCAGGGCTCGGGCTTCATCTGCCTCCTTCCTGGCTCGTATACCTATCCAGGAGATATGTCGCACAGCTACCTGGTTGTCACGCAGTGTGGGGAGTCTGGCCCTGCACCCCTCTTCCTGGGACCCACAGTGACTCTTAGCCAGCCAGTAAAACAGAAGGTTTATTGGACAACAGGAACACAGGTTACAGCAGAGCTTGCAGGCACAGTCAGGACCCCTCCACCGAGTCCTTCTGGGCTTTCAGGGTGCTTGGATCCTAGCTAGGATCCCCTGAATTCCGCCCACACAGCCCCAAGCCCAAACTCCAACTGCTTCCTTCCTGCCACTCCCTTCCTTTGTCCCCTTCCTGGGCCAAGGTGTTGACCTTTCCCCTCCCTTACCTAGCTCAGGTTACAGGCCCTGGCATCGTCCATCCCCTAAAGTCCTCCCCTGCTCTCCCACTCCCCACACTGACAGCCCCTACTGCATCACACTGGTCCTCGGTCCACACCTTTGCTTCACATTATGCTCTGGTTCAACAGTCCAGAGATGATGCAGCCTTTGGCTCAGCAGTTTTGCATTCTGCAACGTCTCACTCCGACCCCACCGCCTAGGTAAGGCTTGGGAATCACCTAACTGGAATGGATATGAGCAAGCACTCGAAGGAGAAAAGACGGTTACGCACCTTTGTAACTGTTGTTCTTCAAGATGTGTTGCTCATATCCATTCCGCACCCGCCCTCCTTCCCCACTGTCGGAGTAACCGGCAAGAAGGAACTGAGGGGCAGTTGGGCTGGCAGGGGTATATATCCGGCACCATGGTGGTGCCACTCCAGGGGGCGACCCAGCTGACCCACCGAGTGTTGCTGGGGTAAAGATCTTCCGACAAACGTGCACGCGGCATGTGCACACCTAACTGGAATGGATATGAGCAACACATCTCAAAGAACAACAGTTACAAGGTGAGTAACCGTCTTATCGTGCCCACTCTTGGCCCCCATGAGCGGTGCCCCTTTCAGTGAGACAGCCCTTCTCAGGGGTCCACTCTCTCTCGGGGTTAGGCTCCTCCACCTCCTGGAGCCGCACCTCTCTGCAGGGCTGGCTCCAGGGGTTTTGCCGCCGCAAGCAGCAATCGTGATCTGTGGCAATTCAGCGGGAGGTTCTTTGCTCTGAGCAGGAGTGAGAGACCCTCCGCTGAATTGCCGCTGAATACTTGAAAGTGGCGCCCTGCTCCAGAGTTGTTGCCCCAAGCACCTGTTTGATAAGCTGGTGCCTGGAGCTGGCCCTGCCTCTCTGAGCCTTAGCAGGTCTGTCTCTGCCATGGACCCCTTCAGGGAGTCCTCGCACTCTGGATCTCCAGGGCCTCCACCCCCGAAGGGGACGATGCAACCCTGTTCTCTAGCCCAGAGTGACTCTCAGCCAGCATAAAACAGGAGGTTTATTGAGCATTGAACACAGCACAGGAAACTCTCAGGCCTGGCCTCCCTCAGCCCAGCACATCCCAGTCTCCCCTGCATCCAGGTGGGCTCTGCCTGCTCCTCCTCTCCAGCCCCAAGCCCCCCTGCTTCCCAGCTGGGCCTCCCATATCCCCGGCCCCAAGCCCTCACTGTCCATTGTCTTCTCTCCAGGGAAACAGAGTCGTAAACAGGCAGGCCTGGGTCTCTTCTCCTCTCAGCTCTCCTCTGGCCCCTCTGGCTGGAACCGGCTGGTCAGGTCACCAGGTTCCTCTCTTCGCAGCCCATTGTCCTCCCACTGGCCAGAACTGGCTGTGACTCCTGAGCTGTGTCTCCAGGTCACCAGTCGTGGGGTCTCCATCCTCCTGGCCATTGACTGGGGTCCCAAGTTCCCTCTCCAGTCTTCTGTAACAACAAACTCCCTCTTCCCTCAGCTTGTTAAACCAGTAACACCCAGGAACACTGAGTCCCACTCCCCCTGCATGCAAACCATTGGAAAACCACCCATAAAAAAAATCCCCCACTTTGTCACAGTGTCACTGATGAGCATGTGCCAGTGGGGGAATGAGGCAGTCTTCGGGCATTGGGGATGGCCATGGGAGCAGGCGGGCGGTTTGGAAGGAGAGCAGCAAACCTGGACATCCAGGAAACTGTTTTCAGGAGCATCATGTGCCAGTTGGAGTCCTGCTCCAGTGGAGAGCCAAGTTATCCAGGTCCCCAAGTCCCATGCCCAGCTGAAGACAGTATCTTGGCTAAACGATGCAAAAATGATTTAATGGAGGGAGCTAATCAAGGAATTCAGGAGAGACCATTCACCAAGGGCTGATACAAGATTCAATTAAAATGCAGCCTTTGTGGGCTCACCATTTTAATTTTCCACAAATTAGCTTTAAAAAGGTATGGAAATGAAGATATTAGATTTTTTTTTAAGTTCAAAGGAAAAACCCTTTGAGGATTATATTTGCGACTTCCCTTTAAAAAAGCATTTTAGACTCATTTTCTTGTTTTATCTCAGCAGTTGAGATGTTGTTTGCATTTCTAAGGCAGAGTATTTTGGGCTCTCTGAGATCAGCTTGGGGTGGCTGTTAGCCCTTGCTGGCATGGCATGGCTATCTGGCTTCTACCTAGCAGCAGCGTCACCAGTGACCCGGCTCAGTGCACCAGACTGCACGACACGGCTAAGTGCAGAGCTGAGGCTCCAGGGCCCCGAGACAGTTAACTTCAGCAGCTGGCAAATCAGACCCAGTATGAGTTGGCTGTTAATTCAGCTGCTCAGCTCTGCCAGCGCTGACAGACCCCTGAAAGCGCCCTGTGGGGAATCCGTGCCCAGCACGCTCCAGGCTCTGCTCCCGTGGGAACTAGCCTCCCTCGATGGGCTCCCAGGGAAAGGGTTAACCCCCCTCATCCTCACAGCAGTCCCGATTCACACACAGTTCTGCCCTGCTGCCTCCTGCGCTGTCCCTTAATGACACCTGCCGGGAGCCGCACAGCACAGCCACGCGGCTCTTCCTCTGGCAAAGCCCAGACATGGCGAGTGCCTGGCACTGGGCAAGGGCAGGTCCTGGGACACCATCTGTGTGCTCTCCTGCATGTGATCTCTGGCATGGTACACAGCTGGGGCCTGCAGTGCTGGCTGGGTGCCCTGCCCTGTGTCACAGAGTATGGGGGAGTCCGGCCCTGCTCCCCTTTTCCTGGGACCCACAGTGACTCTCAGCCAGCCAGTAAAACAGAAGGTTTATTGGACAACAGGAATGCAGGTTACAGCAGAGCTTGCAGGCACAGTCAGGACCCCTCAGTTGAGTCCTTCTGGGGGTTCAGGAAGCTTAGTTCCCAGCTTGGGATCCCCTGAATTCCCCTGATCCAGCCCAAAACCGAAACTGAACTGCCCCTCCTCCAGCCGGCCGATTCCTTTGTCCAGCTTCCCGGGCAAAGGTGCTGACACCCCTTCCCCTACCTGGCTCAGGTTACAGGCTTAGATCCTGGCCCTCACCTATAGACATCCCCGGCTCTCCCATCCCCTGCACAGACAGTCCCTACTGCATCACGCGCTGTCACCTATTAACGTTATCTGTGTTATGGTCCATCACGCTGAACTCTGCACTGACACCAGTGCCACGTGGCCGTGTCCCAGCCCAGCCAAGTGGGGGACAGGCAATGAGTGCAGGATGAGATGGCAGGATAAGCCAGGCCAGTGGCTGCAGCTTCTCGTGGGCACAGGGAGGTGGTGATGGTATCTGCTGGGATGCGCCTGCCCCTGCCCTCAGAGGGACGGAGTGAACTGTGAGGGGACAGCATGCTGTGTTAACTGCTGCTTATCTACTAGGCGCCTGGCTCCCGGCTCAGGGTCTCCAGGGCAGGAGCAATTCTGTGTGTGGCAAAGGCAGGTCCCAGGGAGCGGCTCGTACCTTCTGGCTGTGCTCAACTTGCTGACAGGTTTTCCCAGGACCCTTCGCTGCTTCCTGAACTGTCTCCTTTCTGGCTGGGGCCAGCGCCTGTTTCCCTCACACCTGCTCTGCTCTCCAATTCTTTGCTCTTCCCTCCTTTCTGTTTGCCACTTTCTGCCCCGCCTGCTGCTCCGTTGGTTCCATGTCTCTCTTTCTCTGTCGTCCCCTGCCTGCCAGCTCCGCTGCAGCAGCCGGAGGTCACTCTCACTCCTGGTCCTTCCCATGCTTGCTCGCTGCAGCGTGATCTGACTCCCATTTGACCTTCATGCGTGCACGCTGCTCCCCAGGAAGTGCCTCCCACTTGCCCCCTTCCCTCTCGCCTCGTGCTCACTCTGATTTTCAGTGGAACTTCCTTTATCACTGTCTCTTTATAAAGGTTCTGTATCTCCAGCTTCTCTCACCTCGCACTCAGAGCCGCACTGCTGCAGCGTCCATGGCTGCTGGCCCCTCAGTCTTCCTCTCTGTGCCTCGTCTTCCATTCCTCACTTCACCCTCCTCCTCCCGTGGGCAGGGACTGAGGCTCAGGGAGGGCTGGGGAGATCTGGCACTGTGTTGCCCAGCCAGCCGGAGCAGGGTCCCAAGCCAAGTGCCCCCGTTACCCAGCCGGGCCCAGTGGCTACCATTGCACCTACTGCCACAGTGCGAAGGCCTCAAGCAGGACCCATAGTGAATGCACTAGCGGTGCATAGGTCCCGGGTGGCAGCACCATTCTATTGGTCTGGGGTGTGACTAAGGGCCCAATCTTGGCCCCATTGAAGTCTCTGGGCTCATTGTAACTAACTCCAGCAGGGTCAGGACTGGGCTCTGAGCGGGGAGGCTGCTGCTGGTCAGGTAGTCTAGGCTGTGCCCCCTGGGTCTGACCTCAGTGCCCCTGGAGCGAGGTGCCAGCTCTGCTCTGTGCTGGGAGTGGGAGAGGCAGGGCTTCGCGGCGTCCCAGCATGCACAGTAGCCCAGCGTAGCATGTGCAGAGTTAGTGCCGGGGCTGCGCAGGGAGCCTGAACCTGGTCCCTGCCCCAGCAAGGCCAGGTGTGGGAAGAGCGGGTGCAGGAAAGCTGTGCAATGTGCACGGTGCAGGCCGGCCAGGCAGCCAGAGGGCAGGCACCTCTGGAGCGACGAAGCAGCCCGCAGGTCTGGGCAGCAAGCTGCAGCGAGAGATTTGCTTTGCTGTGACTGACTGAGAGGGAGCTGGCGGCCCCTGCTACATGGGGCGCCGTGTGGCTGGCGTCTAACTGCGCAAGGAACAAATGGCTTCCTGTCACAAGGCTGCACAAACCTTCCAGGGCCCAGTTGGGGGCCTCCCCAGGCCCTGTTGTCATGCAAATGCTCCTGGGGCGTGGAGCGGGGGAGGGGGCTCATTTCAGAGTTCTGCCCTTGTTCTAATTTGATTTTGAAGTGGCTGAGGCAGAAATGCTGCCACTCCAGCTCGCCCCACCCACGCTCTAAATGGATCTCAGCACAGAATTAATTTGTCAGATTGACACCGATCGTTTGTTACAGAGGAGACTGGAGTCCATTCATTTGAATAGAAAACACTCCATCTTATCTCCTGCCTTTTCATGCCTCCGATCTCACTCCTTAACCTTGGACAATAAGACTCATAATTTCCTCCCTGACTCTGGGGCTGCTCTAGATAAGACACTTGGTTTTTAATCTTTTTCTCTATAGAATTTTAAGCCTGTTCCGGAAGGACACCTGCTGCCTGCCTATGATAACATACCAGCCGCCTTGCCCAGTGATCTTGTGCTACACGTGCTGGCCCCTGCCCACTCCGCGGGCCCAGAGAACACCCGGCACGCCTCAGAGGATTGAAGAGAACAGGAGGAAGTTGCCTCAGGAAGGCAAAGGGAGACTTTCTTCTGCCACCCAGGTGGCTCCTTTCTGGACCAGGACCATGGGGCTGTGTGCTGATGCCAGCTGTAGGAATGCAGGTACACTGGGGAGACGCGGGTCCTGGCAGAAGCTCAGGACCAGCTGGGTCACTGTTCCGCATGGAGCTTGGCGCACAAAGCCACAGGCACTGCCAGTCCTTCCAGTGCCAAGCTTCGCTGGGACCTGCCCGCTGAATTCTCCACACAATGATCTCCGCACCATGTCCATCACTTCTCGCAGTCCTGCAATGTTCTGCCATGCAGAGCCACCACGTGCTGGGAGCGGTAGCTGCTTTCAGCAGCTTAGGGCTTAGCACTTTTGACTAATGCTAACGCAACAAGCAAATGCTGCAGCGTGTCCAGGCTATATCTTTGGTCCCACAGTACAAGAGGGAGAGAGGCCCAGGGGCTGGTGAGGGCAGCCACATCGAGCCAACGTGGGAGCAGTAGTGAGTCCCAGAAGCAGTGCGGGAGCCTGGCACTAGCTGGCTGATTTAATTAGGGCTCTTGGCTTGGTTAGGCTAAAGGAGGGGAATTAGCTTTGTCCTTACTCTGGGGGGGGGGGGCAAGTGGCTCTGTGGAGGGGCGTGGGGAGGCGAGTGGCTCTGTAGAGGGGGCAAGTGGCTCGGTGTGTGTGTGGGGGGGGTGAGTGTGTCGTGAAGTTTGGCCAGTGGGGTCAGTATTTAGAAAGTCCGAGGGAGACTGGTGGAGAAGTGGCAGAAAAGGCTGAGGATGTTTTTTAATGTTTCCTTTGCAAACAGTTTGTAACTCTGTCCAGCGCTCTGCCCGGGTGCCCCCGCTGGTCCTGGGGAACCAGTGTGTGGCACTGGGAAAAGTCCCTCAGCCAGGAGCATGTGAAGTCAAAGCTATTGAGTGCTGGTCTCTCTGCAGCCTCGCTGGAGCGGTGTCCGGCAGAGAAGGAGAAGTTTTGTGAAGGGGAAGGCTTCTGGCTGGCTGGCTGCAGCACGGCTGACTGCATTGTTAGGCTGCGGAGCCAGCTTTCCTGACATTAAATAGCCCTGTCAGAACTTCTACAAGGCAAGGCCACAAGTATTTTGCGAGTGCCGGCACACTGGCGAGATAAGGGTTCACCTCCATGGCTCTGGCTGGAAATTAGGGGCAGGCAGCAGGCGGGAGAAAATGGAGATAAATGAGTGTGCCTTGTGGCTCGCCGCCCACAGGATACTGACATCAAAACTAAGTAAATAAAAAATCACTAGCCTTTTATCTGGGCACAGCTGTGGACGGACTCTGTGATAATTGTAAAGGATGAGAGCATGGCACATGCCGTAATGGGCTCAGAAAGTGACCTGCCATCCCGCATCTCCAGTGCAGGAAAGCCCGCGGCCACGCTCCCATTCGGCTGGGAAAAGCAGAACACGTGAACGTTAGTCACTTCTGCCAGCTGCCTTTCTCCCTGTGCTCCCGTCCCCTGGCTGCAGTTTCTGGTCTCGCTGCATGGACGATGCGTAACAGGACACGGGCTGTCTCCACCTCTGTCTCCCTTCGAGCAGCCCTGGGGCCCCCGGGAAAATACTTGGTGTTGACGCAGACTCTCCGGTGACACTAACGCTGGCAACTCCTGCGCGGTGTGTGGCCCGTCGGGCTGGGTGATGCAGAAGGCTTCACACTCGGCACCTGGACACTCCCACCTGCCCTTATCTACCCTGGGCTTCAGGCAGTGCAGTGCCTCCAGGGGGGGTGCTAGTGATTGCCAGCATCCAGAGCCCCATGTCGTCTAGACCTGCGCTGAGCAGGGGAGCCACAGCACTGAGCTGGTGCCAGTGCAGTGCTGGGACGGTCTGGCCTGGCCACAGCCCCGAGCCCTGAGCGGGGCAAAGGAGCAGCACATTCTCCTGCTCTGCCCGCGGTGCATGAGGAGGCCCCGCACGGGCTACGGGCTGGCGTCACTGGCCTCTGACAGTTGTGTAAGGACACCAAGCAGGCTGTTCTGTGCTAAGCATCTCATGTTTGTGCTGCAATGTGCAGACAGCAGGATCTGGCCCTTGGGAGTCCACAGCCCCACAAGTTGCCACATGTAGGTTGAGGGGGTCCAAATTCTCACTATGGGGGCCCGGATGTGACTCCTCTCACAGCTACACTCACTTCCTGCCCTTTCCCCTTCATGACCCCATGTCAATCACAGGCCACCCAAAGCTTGGGGTGCAGCTGACAGCACTGGCTGGGCACAGATCACAGTGGTGGGACTAGCACTGCAGCAAGGATGCCATGGTGCCCCTGCCCTGTATGATCCCTGGGGATACACTGCTAGGCTCCAGCCCCACGCAGAGCAGCCAGGCACCAAGCCCCACAGCTTCCAGGTACAGCCCCACGGGAGAGGGATGAGATGTGGAGCTGGTGCCTGTGACCTCCAGGAAAAGGCATTTCCTGCTGCCCCATCAGATGTGCTGGGTGGGTCTAAAGGCAGGTGCCAGCCCGAACCCATTGGTCTCTGTCCTTCACCCTTTGCTCTTTGGCTAAAGACACTGAGAAAGCGTGAGGATTATGTCACGGGCCCTAGGTATAAGGTGTGTGCAGTGTGCGCAGATCTGGAGCATGGTGTGCTGGGTTTGCTGTGAACATGTCACGTTTGTCCCACAGCCTCAGGGGCCGGGGCCAGACCATGCATCTCTTTTTCCTCTCTGTGCACTCTGCTCTGCAGATCTTCCTCTGCCTTCCACTGGGTCTGCTGCTGGGAACTGCTGGGAGGCATGGTGCTGAACAGAGCCTCAGAGGCTGGGGCCAAACCACGGCAGTGCCACACTAGCCTGCCGCTCATGCCCAGTTCCTTGGCATGGTCCCTCCTGGGGATCTGGCCAGCTTTCCCACATAGCTACTGACAGGCCTGGGTCCCTTCCTCCTTCCGAAATATGAAAATGCACTTTCCCAAGTCGTCCTTCACGGCAAGGAAAAGGCAGATCAGATTCCGAATTAGTCTGCAAGAGTCGTGTTCCCTTGTCTCTTATCTAACCCACTGTAACAAGCTCTTTGCATTTATTCCACCAAATGTGCTGCAGAATTACGTTACAGCTCATGGCTGTGAGCCATCTGCGGAGAGAAATCCAGTTATACCTTGTATAATAAGTTCCTGACAATCTTACAGAGGACTCCGGGTCATAAAAGTCTCCTGGTTTTATCACCAGTAGCAGACATGGAGAAAAATTAAGTTGTCTTATCAAATGTAGATAATATATATCCCTCTGGAGTGGAAAGTTTCTGATGGATCTCTAAGAGTATTAGAACATCTAAGAGGGTTGAATAAAAATCCACAGCAGGGTGGGCGACTGTTGGGGAACAAAACGTCCCCAAGGCACTGAGAGTGCAGAATTCCCAAAGCTGTCAACAGGAAACAGCCTTTGGGAAGCCCTTAAAGCAAGAGACAAAGCAAAGGCCGTTTGTAGTTAGGAGCAGTCCTGAAATGCCTGGTCTTCCCTCCCGTCTGTCCCCAAACTGTAGCTTGCCATCTAGGTGTAATCCTTCTGGACTGCGGAGCCAGCAGCAACAATGGCCGGGTTCCATAGCTAGGGGTTTCTTTTCACCAGTACAACACAAAGCGGCTCGAGCCCACGCCCAGCGACCTGGGACAATTGCACACTACCCTGGGCACCTCTAAGAGACAATACTTCCCACTCACAAGCACAGAGTCTGAGTGCAGCAAAAAAATGTTAATAAAAGGAGAGAAGTAACTTGGCGTTAATTTGGGGAGAACACCGCACACAGGGCTCATAAACATAAACCATGAGCAAAAGACCCACCCCCAAGTAGGGTGGGCAGTGTCCTTTTCCCCTCAGGTTCTTAAGTCCAGCAACCCAACAGTCCCTTTCACGTGCCCGTCCCTTCTCTGCACCCCACTCACAATTGCTGTCCTTGGTCAGTGCAGCCCCAGAGTTCAGAGGTTCATCTGCGGAGTTCACCTCCCACCCTGGGTGAAGGGGTAAGGAGGCACCTTACTGACTCCACTGCGCAGGAACTTGCTCACCGCCCCACCGGCCGACTGCCACACCTCTGTGCAAGGCTCTGCTCTGGCTATCTCTGCCAGCCGCCTTGCTGGCCACGCACCACACCTCTCCGCCAGCCACCCACCAAGACGTCTTCAGGGCCCACCACTTAACACAGCTGTGAGTGATTTCAGCTGTTAGTGAGGGAGCCTGACTGCTGGTGAACACTGGGCAGTTTCTTGTAATAGAGACACTGTCCCCAAGCAGGTCTAACACTGAGACGTAGGTATCAGTGATTTCAGCTCTGCGGCGTGTAACAACTCAATTAAATCTAGATTAGCTCTTTTATTACACCATGAAGAGAAGGGTCAAACAGTGTCTAGAACCCTTAAAAGGGGCCCACACCACCAGGTACAAGTACCTGTCCTCACCCTTTATTGACCCATTGGGTGTTGGAACCCAGGTCCCCTGCCTAGCAAGTGCTGTGTAGTGGCGGATGAGTCCCTCCATCAGGCTATGCCAGGTACAGTTCTGCTGCCCTCAGCTCACACAACAAGGCTAACAACCCTTTATTACTCCTGCCCCAATAACAAGGAGCCTGGGGATCCAGCACCAGCCAAAAGTGACTATTTGGGAAAGCAAACGAGATCAGCTCCCGAAATCCTCTTCCACAGCTCATCGCTGGATGTCAGGGGAGAGATCATTCAGACTCTGCTTACATAGGCATGAAAGAAAGAGCCTGCAGCGGCTGGAACACAAGCTGCCCCCGGCAGCCCTGGGTGTTAGTCACAGTGGGAAGAGGGGCACTGGGAGGTTTGGTTAGTTTGCTAACTCCTGTGCTAGGCTGCATGTCTGGTGAAGACGCTCTAAGCCGACTGGAGAGAGCTCACCATCAGCATAATGGAACTACCTTTGCAGGGCAGCTGCTGTGTTGGTGGGTGGGAGCAGCTGTCTTGTAGATGTAGCACTAGCATGTAGGTCAGTGTAACTTAAACGTTCACACCTGTAACCATGTAATTTATACCCTCCTATGTGGTAGTGTGGACACACTCCTCGAGAAATCCCAGAAGCTGCCCTAGCAGCAACGCAGCTCGCTGGGGATCCGTGGCATTCAGGATGGGTATTTCGGTGGCTTTCTCTCCTTTAGCAGTGGGCGGGGTAACAGGGCTGAGTGCTGAATGTCCTGCTGCTCTGCCGGTGGGGAGCAGACAGTGGAGGGGCTGCAGCAGTGGGCACTGGGGCCATGGCTGTGGCGCCCCATGCGGGGGGCTGGCACGCTGTCAGTGAGAAACAATTCCTGGGAGATTTGAGGGTGCTGAGACTCCAAGCAGGGCCCAGGCTGCTCTAGTCTCAGGCTCAGACAGAGATGGGCTCAAGCCTCAGAGTCTGGCTCTGAGCTTCCTAGGGGCTCCTGGAGGCTTTGGGGCAGCCCGTCTCCCACTCCCTGGTTCCACGCTAGCTGCTGTTGTGGGGTGAGCCCTGTGTTCCACTCCTGGCGGCTTTGGGCCATCCCATCTCCCATTCCCCATCTCTACATTAGCTGCTGATAGGGGACAAGCCCATGTCCCCTCCCTCACCTTCAGGAACACTCAGCCTTACTCAGTCCCGGGACCCGAGTTACACGCTCACTTGGGGTGCTGAGCCAGGCACAAGCCAGCCAGGCTGGTGCAGGGAAATGGTGCCTTGGAGAGGGTCCCCTCTCTCCTCAGGCTCTCCGAGGAGCAACAGGCTGTGGGTCTCAGGGCAGCCAGTGAACACCAGGGACTGGTACAATGGAAGCCATTGACAAGGAGTCTGTGAGGCTGAGGGGGAGCAGCGTGGGGCTGGAGGGGCAACAGGGAAGCAGTGTACTGGAGCACAGACTGGATGGGCCTATTATCACTGAAGGTTTTGAAGAGCAGATCACCCCGTGCACCCACAGCATGGTTCCTGGTCATGGGTTGAGGGCTGACAACTGAGCTCATTTGCGATTTACACCCTGCCAGGCAGTGGGGAGGCTGTAATTCAGCCTGACCTAGCCCCGTGTTGGCCCGTTCAGGCAACCTCTGTACAGCCCGGCTCCTCGCCAGCCGCCTGCCTGGTGCGTGCACACCGAGCAGCGGTGATGTTCAGGGCACCTGGTACCTCTCTGAGCGCCTGTTCTTTGGTCAATATGTAGCTCTCTCTATGAGCAGAAAGTGGTTGTCATGGCAATCTGGTCGTGGGCCCGACCCACGCTGCCAGCCGTTTGGAGCTAGACTGGCTCAGGCACTGGGGAGGGAGGCCCAGCCCTCCCTGGGATTTGTTGTCAATAAAATGCCTCCTTACTCCCTGAGCAGGATGTGGAGAGACCAGGGAGTCCGGCTCTGTGGAGTCACTTTTCAAACCCTATTTTGTCCCTCACTCTCTTCTGCTCTGTTAGTAGGCGTCAAACAGCATTCGAGCCAGGAGCATGGCGGGCGGCCGGGCCTGCTGCTCCACAGCTGTGCCATTAACTGGTCACAGCCTGAGGGCTCCATCCTGCCTCCCACGCCCAGCCCCTCTTGTGGCCCCTGCTCTCGCGCCGCAGTCCCCTTCGCCCACGACCCTCTTTGGCTCCTCTCCACACCCCGGCCAGCCAGTGCGACAGGCTCCCTCAGCCCCAGAAAGCCAACCTGGCCCCAGCCTGTGCCCTGGCTCCCCTCAGAGCCCTGAACAGCCCCTTCCCGCTGCTGCCTGGCTTTTCTCCCTCCTTACCCTGTGATCGGACCTCCTCCTTCCGCACCCCATCGCGTGCCCCTCTCTCCTCCCCGACTCCATCATCTGTCCACATCTCCATGCCCTGGGGACCTGCCCGCCCAGCCCAGCTGGAGTCAGAACCGTTCGGAGCCCGTCTACGTAAGCAGAGCTGTCAGGCTGGAGTTTGCAGCTTTT